>NW_026067921.1:4318002-4368225 GCF_014885135.2 Alexandromys fortis
CCCTCTCTCTCTCTCTCTCTCTCTCTCTCTCTCCCCTAAAACCTAATCCACGTGTGTAACACTTCAGTGTGTTTCCTAGCTCCTTACCGCCCTTCTCCTTCGCCTTGGCTATGGTCTTTGTATGCATTCCCTTGGAATTCACTTCCTGGCAGAGGAAGCACAGAGGTCCCTCTGTGGCACAGTTACTGTCCCTCTCCACCTCCTCCCCAGGTACGCCTTCACTGTCATTTACACCTTCGAAGCTCTGATAAAGATACTGGCAAGAGGATTTTGTCTAAATGAGTTCACTTATCTGCGAGATCCCTGGAACTGGCTGGACTTCAGCGTCATTACCCTAGCGTGAGTGTTTCCCTCTCTGGCTTGGGTGTCCCTGTAGACCTTGGGGTGTAGGACTTTTGGGAGTGTCGATGTTCTTAATCCGGATTACCTCCTCATCTCGATTCATCTTCCTCTGGTGGAGCCTTGTGACCTGGGTATTGGAACACATATAATGGCTCATCCCAGCCCATGGGAACAAGCCAAAGTCCTGTGCTAATAACTGGCCAACACAGGTCAAGGCAAGGCTCAGTGTTATTCCTACCCAATATGGAGCTGTATCTGAGGAGGCAGGTTCATCAAGCCTGTGTGTTTGATTCCAACACTTTAGTGGGCATCCATGCCAACCGTAGACGGTAATGCCACTGGGAATGCCTGTCTGTCCTTGATCTCCCAAGGCTCCTATTGTGCATGATTCGTGATCCCTGGAACCTATTCCCTGAGAAAATATGGAGTGCCTTTCGGTTCTGCAGGTATGTCGGGGCAGCAATAGACCTCCGAGGAATCTCAGGCCTACGGACATTCCGAGTTCTCAGAGCCCTGAAAACTGTTTCTGTGATCCCAGGTGAGCAGCTTTAACTAGCAGGTTTGTTCAACGGAACAAATGCTCATTCCTCCTGCTCTTCTTTGATACACACACACACACACATGCACACACACACACACACACACACACACACGTTCCAGGACAAGGATTATTGACTATTGGCCTAGCTAATAAAGAAACTGGGACTTATAGCCTAGGAGAAACATAAACTAAGGGTTGACCCCTAGTAAGATGCAGAGGAAGGATACTCCCTTCAACACCGTGACCTTTAACCTTCAGCTGTCAAACCACCTGTCAAACAGGACACTATATCTGTCTCTCTGCTCCCAGTATAGGGTCTCACGTGTGTGGTGCCAACAAAGTTAATTTTCCAACAAAATGACACAGATTGATCCTAGACTGTGTCAAAAGGTTTCCTGTTGCCTGTGACACTGCTCCCCCGAAGGAGGCATTTCCATTGACGAGCATCCTTCCTCAAAGGAGTAGGGACCCCATCATTGCAGCCAGCTGTGCTGGGCTCTGACCTGTTCTTCCTCAGGACAGCCCAGTTCTCTCTCTCTCTCTCTCTCTCTCTCTCTCTCTCTCTCTCTCTCTCTCGTCTTCCTTTCTCTCTGAGTGAAATTCATTTATCTCAAGCCTGGAATTGCTTTCTGGGACTGAGATGAATGTGGAAAGACAAACACCAAATACCTAGAGCAAAAAAGCATACCTCACAACCATGGGGCAGGGGACACAGCTGAGACACGACATAAAGGGTCTTGTGTGTGCTCGCATGAGGTCTGCCATGGAGCCACATACATCCCCAGGCAGCCAAACAGGGTTAAGATGAGTCACTAGTCAATCATTTATTAGTCTGGAGTCTGTAAGAGCTTCACTGGCCAGGCCTCAGGTGCTTGCTCTGATGATAAGGATGACAGACAGGCCTCACCTACTTGCCTCTCTGGGCCATCACAAGGAGCAGATGAGAAGCTGGGCCTGGAACTGCCTGCGGTACGTAAGTGTGTCACACCTGTGTGTAGAGAGGATAGCCAAGGTGTACCCCTGTGTGTAGAGAGGATAGCCAAGGTGTACCCCTGTGTGGTACTTCGCCCATGTGGGAGCATCTCTGTCCCCTTCCCACAGGACTGAAGGTCATCGTGGGAGCCCTGATCCACTCAGTGAGAAAGTTGGCTGACGTGACCATCCTCACCGCCTTCTGCCTCAGCGTCTTTGCCTTGGTGGGCCTGCAGCTCTTCAAGGGGAACCTGAAGAACAAATGCATCAGGAACGGCACGGATCCCCACAAGGCTCATAATTTCTCAGCAGAAATGGCAGGTGAGCCGACACTCTGCCATAGGTACCAGCATGGGTACCAGGGACTGTGAGGCCGAAAGCCCTGCACACCTGTGTGGATATACTGGCATTCCGTTTCCGATGATTTGCTCCTGAGTGGGGCTGAGCCCCCTCCTCCACTTTCCTGCTGACCAGTGTCCCCTTTGGCAAGGAAAACGCTGGACAAGTTCTCAGCCTAGAAGCAAGGTTTCCTGGTAAAGCCTCCAAGGGGCTTAGAAGAGTGTGTGGCTCCCTGAGTGTCCCTGGAAGGCTTGCAGACAGAGGAACCGACCTCACTTAGACAGGAGACACCCAAGGCCTAGGTTGACGACTTCAGAACACACCGTGAGGTTTCATTTCTTCCTTTCTTTAGACAATTACTACATCAAGAATGGAACTACTGACCCTTTGTTATGCGGCAATGGATCCGATGCCGGGTGAGTATCCATCCCTGACCACACCGATGTCCCACATCCTTCCTCCCTTGTGTCCTTATTCTCTGTAGAGAGAGTGGAGTCCTGAAGAAATAGTATTAATGAATACCACAAACACTGCCATCTTAAAACTCACGGTGAGGGGAGCTGCCATCGCAGAGCAGCTGGTTGGGTGCTTGCCATGCAAGGCTGAGGACCTGAGTGTGAATCCCCAGCGTGCACATGAAAAGTCGGGCACGTCAGTGCAGCCCTGTACCTAAAGCACCGCAGTGCCTCGGTGTGTCTTTGCGGAGAGCTGGAGACAAGCAGATCCCTAAGCTTGCTAGACAACCATTTTAACTCAACCAGTGAGCTTCAAGTTCAGTGAGAGACATTGTCTCAAAAATAAAGTGGAGAGCAACCAAGAAAGACACCTGATGTGAACACTGCCCTCCACGTACATGTACCCACACAGCATATGAGCACCACACACACGCACAGCCTCACAGAGAGTAAGTGTACTAGTGAGGGTTTGGTGTGTAATAAATGACTGCCGGATTTTATGACTTAGCACGAGAACCGTTTAGCTTGTGGCTCAACGCTCAGGAGCATAGACCAGCTGGTATTTGGCTTCTTCAGCATCTGCAAGCAGCAGATGGAGTTCCTGCAAGGTGTCTGTGCGTTCCGTTGATGTTTTATCCCCAACAGTCTGGCTTGAGCTGTCCTTGTACAGACACTGTATTCCAAGGGAGATAGTGGAAGCTTGAAAGTCTTGATTTCACACACAGTGGCGTTCTTTCTTTCCCCTTCACCAAAGCAAGTTACAAGTCATCAACAGATCCAAGGGCTGAAACAGACTTCGCCTTTCAATTAAAAGTGGCAGGGTCATATCCCAAAAGGGTGTAGGTACCCAAAAAGGAGGAACAAATGATCAACTCCCAGAAAAAACAAGTGTGTTTGTATTGAAGCTCTACATTTGAGCATTATAGCGTGTTCCATCTTTGGGTATCGTTATTTTTTGTAACAGTGGAAGAAATACTTGCATGATATTTTTGCAATTTCAAATTCTTACAGAGGTCAGGTACATAACAACAAGTGAATGGCGAGGGCTAGGAGGGAACCATAGCAACTGGGAGTTCATGCCCCTTCGGAAGGGGCAGATGCTGTTCAGCCCAGCTTTTGGTTGCCATGTGAAAATGGGCGTCCGCTTCTAGCTCTGCTAGCG
Source organism: Alexandromys fortis (assembly GCF_014885135.2). Classification (NCBI taxonomy): domain Eukaryota; kingdom Metazoa; phylum Chordata; class Mammalia; order Rodentia; family Cricetidae; genus Alexandromys; species Alexandromys fortis. The sequence goes on from NW_026067921.1 coordinate 4,321,814, forward strand.
CAACAGAAGGAGACAGGAAATTCCAATTTTTATGTGCTAACACCTAGTCAGAAATTTAGTTACATGTTCCCCAAAATATCTACCTGTCTTCTTGGCCAGACAACATGTTTCAGCAGGCTGAATTCAGGATATCAGTCAGCTGTGTTTTGGTCTCTTTTGGATGTTATAGAAAGCATATGTGGTGAAGAGTTCCACAGACTGGGAAACACGATGAACAGTGTTGTAAGGCCAGATAGACATGGGGGGGGTTCCTGGAGGCAGCAGTTGAGCTGATGTTGACAGACAGGTGTGGTTGGTACTTTATGGTTGTATGAAAAAGTGATGTTTGATTGGTTGACCCCAGAAAGTAAGAAATCAAGCTAAGGGGTTCAGACCTTCGCCTCTGCCTCCTGCTCTGACATCTGGGGTGGAGAGAGCTGGAGAGGTCCAGGTGATAGATCAGAAAGGCCCATCTTTCCCTACCTCAATCACTGATCACCTAAAAAGTCATAATTCACAGGTAGCTGCTCCCCAAGTGACCAGTAATCTTCGTGGCCCATGCAGAGGCAAACTGGACCCAATCCAGAAGTTACTTTTTTATTGCTGTATCCAAATACCTAAGAAGAAACACACAGTTTGGCCTCTCAGTTTCAGGGTACAGTTCATTGTGAGGAAGGCAGGAGGCAGGAGCGTGAGGCAGGAGGTCACATTGCACTCACAGTCTGGAAGCAGATGAGTGCTCAGATAGCTTCCTTCTTTTTGTGCAGCCTGGGACCCAAGCCCCTGGAATGGTGCTACCCACATTTTAGGGTGTACCTTCCCACCTCAGCTAATCAAATCTAGAATCTCCTTCAGGCAAGCTCAGAGGTTTGTCTCCCATATAATTCTAGATTCTGTTGAGGTGACGGTCAGTATTAGCCATCGCGAGGCGTCTAGGCCTTAACCATCTCTCGAGAAGAGTAATCTCAGATAGAGCTGAGCAGAAGAGGCAAACAGAATTCAGTCAGCATCTTGGTCACCGTCAGCCTTCCTAACCTCTTTATTCCCAAAGGTACTTGAGTCTTTGCGTCTTTGCTTTCAGAAAAGTATTGGTGAACATCGCTTTTTCACTTTCCTATTTAAGTTGAAGCCGTGTCTTCTCTGTTAGATGATTGTATTTCTGAAGCCGGTGGTTCCAGAGTGACCCGCAACTCTCCATGACAAAGTTATGGGGTTCACATATGCCCCCCATCTCAAGTATCAGAGAGGCAGTCTTCCCATCAGGCAGATGCAGCCAGACAGCTTGGGTAGAAGAGTGAGGTCTGAGGGGGTCCCCTGGGGTCACAGAGCTGGGCCTTGGGCTAGCTCAAGCTAACCTGGAGCCCTAGGTCCAGGGTCTCAAGGTGGAGAGTGGGTACCAAAAAACAGCTGGTGATTCTTACCATTTTTCCCATAAAGATTTTTCCAGCTTTTTCCTTTTGGTAAGGTTTCCAAGGTGGTGAAAATAAGCAGGAATTTTGTGTGTGTCTATGTTTGTGTTTTCATGTGTCTGTCTGTGTGTGCGAGAGAGAGAGGGAGAGGGGGAGAGAGAGAGAGAGAGAGAGAGAGAGAGAGAGAGAGAGAGAGCGAGAGAGATTTAGCTAGCTAGGTCAGCAAGCTCCAGGGATCCTCCTGTCTCAACTGACTTCCCCACCACTGGACTCTCCTGCCACAGTCAGCCAGAGATCTGAAGGCACCCCCCCCTTCTTTACTGCCCTGTTGCAAGCCCTCAGAGCAGGAATTTCTATTTGTTTTGTGTATAGTGTTTGTCTATGCTGAAGAAGCTGTGTAAGGGCTGTCGCAGTTAACTGTTGATGCGCTGAGCTGCTGGAATGAGAGACTAGCAGTCGGTATGTGGAGTGCTAGACAGAGAGAAACTCGTCCTCAGGGATAATGATGGCACTCGCAGGACAGAAAACCAAAGGGCTTCCTTTAATCATGGGAACCGGGGGAGTTTCAACTCTTCAGTCACGGTGGAGATAAAATTGGAATTAATTATAATTATCAGAGCTCTAAGCAGTTCTATGGGTCCTGAGGTTATGTGTTTATGTGGAGGTCTGGAATAAGGAGAAGCCCAGAGGCTGTCGTTGGAGGATGATGCCAGGATTCCTGGTCCCTTGACCAGGAATAGAGGGAGGGGAACTTGGTGCCCCCCCACTCATCCATTAGATGTCGCTACCCTGGCCTTCCTTCCCCCACCAGGAGGAGGAGCAGGCTCAGTGCTGGGTTTCTCACTGCTTATACTCTTCCACTTTAAAATTTTTATTTTTAAAAAATAATTTTTTATATAATATATTTTGATCATATTCCTCCCAACTCTGTGCATTGTATGTGTGCATATATGTATATAGGTACACACACACACATATATATATATGTTCTCTCAAAACAATAAACAAAAACACAGACAAGCAAAAAGAACCTCAATAAGACAAAGATAACATAACAAAACAAAACTGGGCCCCCTTGTGTTGGCTAACTACTCCTGGCATGATGTGCCTGCAGCGTGCTTGCCTCCGTCTTTAGTGACTACCCCGACACTCTGTGGGGCCAGGCAGCTGATTTCTCTCTGACCCGACTTCCTCACTTTAAGTAAGGACTGTTGAGATGATTGCTTTATATTGTCCGTGCAGCACTCCAGGAGGAGAGAGGCGTGCGCTGAGCACTTAGCGAATGGCAGGTGATGTTTTCATTGTCATGTGTAATCTGTCGCTGAACTTGGCTGATGTAAGTCCTCCTAGATGGTTAACTCTGGAAATGGAGCCTGCAGGCTTGGGACTTAGTCTGCTTTGTGGTCCCTGCCTTTCCTTTTCCTGCTGCATGCCGGCAAAAATATAGAATCCTATTGAGGCCGTGTAGAATCAAGTCAGGGCTGTCGTCTTCTCCAGACTACTCTGGATAAGCAAACTGAGCAAAAGCATTAGCATCCCACACTAAATCCGAGCTCTGAACTCAGTTCTGACCTCAAGCCCGTCACTTTCTTACCACCCCAAACGTCCTTGCATCCAATCAGCAAGGCCGTGTGATGTCTCCTCTCCCCTCTTGCTGCAGTCACTGCCCCAGTGGTTACATCTGCCTGAAAACATCTGAAAATCCGGATTTTAACTACACCAGCTTTGACTCCTTCGCGTGGGCGTTCCTCGCGCTGTTCCGCCTCATGACACAAGACTCCTGGGAGCGTCTGTACCAGCAGGTATCTTGAGACAGAATTCCACTACGCAGCCTTTGCTCACATGGAACTTGTGGTGATCCCCCTGCCTCCGCATCCCACATGCTGGGATTACAGTGATGTGGGATGACCCTCTGTATGCTGTAAATATGTTTTCATACCATTGGTTAATAAAGAAGCTGCTTTGACCTATGGCAGGGCAGAATAGAAGTAGGCAGGGAAAACTAAACTGAATGCTGGGAGAAGGAAGGTAAAGCTAGGGAGAAGCCATGTGGCTGCTGAAGGAGAAGGATGCTGGAACCTTACCAGTAGGCAACACTCCCATGGTGATATACAGATTGATATAAATGGGTTATTTAACAGGTAAGAGATAGCTAGGAATATGCCAAAGTCATTGGCCAAGCAGTATTGTAATTAATATAGTTTCTGTGTGATTATTCAGGTCAGGGAAGCCAGGAAACAATAGGTAATCTCCATTTACATTACACACATACACCACACCTTCAAGGGCCCGTGTGTTTCACGCACAGTGTCTGGCTGACCTTCAAGGGCCCGTGAGTTCCACGCACAGTATCTGGCTGACCTTCTTTGCATTGCTCTCCAGACACTCCGGGCCTCTGGGAAAATGTACATGGTCTTCTTTGTGCTGGTCATCTTCCTCGGGTCATTCTACCTGGTCAATTTGATCTTGGCTGTGGTTACCATGGCATATGAGGAGCAGAACCAGGCAACAATCGCGGAAATCGAAGCCAAGGAAAAGAAGTTCCAGGAAGCCCTTGAAGTGCTGCAGAAGGAACAGGAGGTGGGTGGAGGCAGTCCTGTGCCGCCAATCTCCCAGCAGCTTCTGGGACAGTGGACAGACTCCTTTAGAGGCTGTTATGAACATGAGTTTTACTTTAAGGGTTGTCTTGGGTCACCTTTAGAAGAGTACCCATGGAGGGAGAATAACTGTCAGCAAGGTGCTTGCCATGCAAGCAGGAAGACCCAAGTTCAAGTTCCAGAGCCCACTTTCAATCCCAGTGCTGGGGAGGCACATTTGGGTGGATTGTTGGAGCTTTGTCTAGTTGGTGACCTTCAGGCCAGTGAAAGTCCTTGTCACAAAAATGAAGTGAATGGATCCTGAGGAGTGACACCCGAGTTGTCCTCCGGCCTCTATAGGCACATACAATACACACACACACACACATACAAACACACACACTCCTACATGAACATGCATCTACACGCAAAAGAAACCGAGTGAGGAAGCTTTTTCCAAGTGAGCTATTGAGGAGTGTTTTGGACACAAGGAGAGTAAACTAGAGCATCATCAGGTAGCAGGTGGGACTCAGCTAGAGTTCAGCTATTGTCTGATCCCCAGGGAGCTCCGGCAGTATCCTACACCAGAGTTAGCCCGACCTGGAAGCAGGAGGGCCAAGCTGCATATGCTCCCATATCTGGCTCCAGGGTGGGAAGCCAACGGAATTCTCTGCACAGTGCTACATGTGAGCATCAGCTGCTCAGCTTGCAGTACAGCTGAGGGCAAATGTCCTGACCTGGTCACAAAGGCCTGGGCAAGGCATCAGGACCTACGGCAGGGCTGGAGGAGGGAGGTGGCCCCAGTTTCTGCCATAGCACAGCCCCACCACTGTGTGTATCCTAACCCTCAGACTCTGTGCTTTCAGATCCTCACCCCCACAGCTGTTTGGGGGACATACAAATGCCAATCTCAGTCTGATTCCGTGGCCTGCAATTACTGCTCTTTCCTCAGGTGCTGGCAGCCCTTGGTATTGACAGGACCTCACTCCCTTCCCACAATGGATCACCATTAGCCCCCAGAAACTCCCATGAGAGAAAACACAGAATGAAATCAAGGGTGTCAGAGGGCTCTACAGATGACAACCGGTCACCCCAATCTGAGCCTTACAATCAACGCAGGATGGTAAGACGTTCTGGGCTGGCTCGAAGGGTCACTCAGCTTAGTGACTATTCTGGCCGTGGGTGGAATGGAAAAGGTTGGGAGCAAGGAGGAAGGAGGATTTTAGTAACTCAGACACACACCACTCCTCACTGGTGGCCTATGCTAGGACAGGGGCATTATCAGTGGGGATGGGAGTGATAATAAGGACCTTTCTAGGTAGAAGGGGTCAAGATTAAGGCTGTGGGTTAAGGAAAAGAAAAAGCAAGGCAGGTGATACTGGGTTTCAGGCTGGGACACTTAGGTGAGCTGTGATTTTTCAGATAGGGCAGTGGGGGAAGAGGCTAGGGTGTGTGTGGGGGGGGAGCCCAAATGGGGCATGCTGTCCTTGAGGTATCTGTAGCTAACAAGGGTCAGAGCTCCCCTTTTTGGGAAATCTGCCGCTCTGTGCCTGGTGCTGAAAACCCCACTCTCCTCTTTCTGACCTCTTGCCTCTGTCCCTGCGGCTCAGGCTGTCGCTTGCTGTTGACACAGAAGACCCCAGCACCTGTCTCTGAGACACAGCCCAGCCGAGGAATGACTTCCAGACCTTACATTAGACCTGTAGCAGTTCTACTCCCACCACAATTAACTTTCTACTTCCCACTCCGACTTCCCTCACCAAGTCTCTTCTTCCTCCCCACCACCTGGAAAGTCCTGTGCAGCTCCTTCCCATAGGCCTCTGCTTTGTTTTCTGTCTCTGTCATAAACAACCACGACCACAAGCAGCTAGGGAAGGGATGGTTCATGCTGTGGGACAATCCTTTTCTACACTCTGAATATGTATAACTCCCATTGGTTAATAAAAAGCAAAGCTGACAGGCCAGTCGCTGAGCAGGAAGTTAGATGGGAAAGCCAAACTGAGAATGATGGGAAGAAGGAGGGCAGAGTCAGAAGAGATGCCAATCAACCACCGTGCAAGAAGGGTGTGTGGAAAATGAGGTAACAAGCCATGAGCCATGTGGCAAAGCATACATAGAAATATGGGTCAGTTTAAGGGTAAGAGTTAACTAGTAATAAGCTTGAGCTATTGACTGAACATTGATCATTAATATAAGCCTCCAAGTTGATTATTTGGGACGGGATGGTCAGGATAGGAAACTCTGATTACAGGTTCATTTCACCCTACAATTTCAAGGCCACAATCCATTATTGAGGGAAGTTTGGGCAGAAACTCAAAGCAGCAATTCTGAGGCAGGAACTGAAGTAGAGACCATAGAGGAACAGTTGGCTTCCTCTGTGGCTCACATCTTCAGCCCCTCTGCAGATGTGAGCATCCTTCATCAATTAGCAATGAGGAAGATGCCCCATAGGCATGCCTCCAGGCAGTCTCATGGAGGCAGTTCTTTGCCTGAGGTTCTCTCTTCCCAGGTGGCTAAAACCTGGATTAGCTATCCCAGTAGCTCATGTGAAAGAGAGTTCTCACGCTAATCACATGAGGAGGGAATAAAGGCAGACTTTGAGGGTTGCTTTCCGCCGTTCATATCCCTCTAAACCTTCCTTCCTGTGCTCATCAGAAGGATGCTCTCCTCAGTTGACAGCCCCCAGAGTTACACAGGCACCTACACTCACAGACACACTTGCATACACTTGGCCTCGGAGATGCACCCATGATTGAGCACCTGTTATGCCTGCACCCTTCTTACCTTGCTCTGCCTCTTTGGAGCAGCACCTGGAATGCACAGGGCACAATCAGTGTTTTAAAGAGAATTTGGCTATTACTCTGACAGACACAGAAGACGGTGAATCACAGCTTCCGTGGAAATGCCAGTGACATGGAATTCGGCTTTAATTTCTCCCATTCAGTCAGCCCCGTACAGATTAGCACCCGAGGGTCCAAGAGTGTCTCCATCCTCTTCCTCCATGTTTGTTTTGCTGGTAAATAGATCTCTGAAAGTTTTCATTCTTTTTTCAGACCAAAAGCAATGGTGTAGATATTAGAACTAAGACAATGGAAAAGAGACCATCACCCATCATTCGACAGACAGATTGCTTTTAAAATAAATGGTGACAAGGAGATGCTGCCAGCCAAACACTGGTCCTAGATGCTTCTCTTGGTTGACAGAGGTTTCTGTCCCACCTGGTCCTGCAGCATTCAGTCCCAAAGAAACACACAGAGGTCTACATTAATTATAAACTGGTTGGCCTATTATCTCAGGCTTTGTATTAACTCTTATAACTTATATTAACCCATAATTCTTGTCTGTGTTAGCCAAGTGGATTGGTACCTTTTTTGGCGAGGCAGTCACATCTTGCTTCCTCTGTATCTGGATGACGGCTACAGACTGACTCTTTCCTCTTCCCAGAATTCTCCTGTTCTTATTACCCTACCTCTACTTCCTGCCTAGTAGTCCCGCCTATACTTCCTGCCTGACTACTGGCCAATTAGCATTTTATTAAATCAGTACAAGTTACAAATCTTTACCAGATATAAGACCATTGTCCCACAGCATCGCTTGGTGCCCAAATGGAAACAACTCTGTCTTCTTATCTTTAATACGGGTTTCTAATTCTTTTCTTTACCTACAATATGGGAAGAACTCATGGGTTTGTGTAAGCGCCGCAGTCCTGGGACATATATCCTAGGCAGAATGCTCTGTGTATGACCCTGGGCTGGTAATAGTGGTAGCTGAATGGGATTAGACTCCAAGTCACCAAGAAAAGAAACCTCAAGGGGCTTGGGAGATTGGCCGAGCTTGTCCTGTGTATGCCTTGCAATCACGAGGACCTGAGTTCAATTCCCAGAACCCATACTGAAACAAAGAACATGCCAGGCATGGTGGGGCTATGCTCTTGCAATCCCAGCACTGGGGAAGCAGGGGCAGGAAGATTCCTGGGGCTTGTTGGCCAGGTAGCCTCTTTTGTGAGTTCCAGAGCAGTGAAAGACCTGAGAAACAACCTTAAGGCTGTTCTCTTACTCGTGAACACAGGGCAAGAGCACATACAGAGATACATGTGTGAGAGGGAGGAGGGAAGGAGAGCTCACTCACTCAGTTTTATGACATGAGTGAGGAGAATTCCAGCAGTAACATGCCCTGCTTTAGTTGCTTAGTAAACAAAAGGAATTAAGAAGAAATTAAGGGCACCATGACCAGAGTTCAGTAGGAAGCCATTGTTTAGATTTTAGAGGCACCATGTATGATCTGAGCATAGGACTGACCACTTGCTATAGCCAGATTCCCATGGTCATGAGAACTAGCAAACCCGATCCAGGTGCTCTGTGGGGGTTCTGTGCCTGAGAATTTGGGAACCTGAGCTCTTCCTCTGGATCTGTAAGACTCACTGCTCTCTCTCAGTGGAAGCTTTTGATGGGAAATGTTTATCGATTTGGAAAAATGGCATAATTCTTCCAAGAAATTGGGCTGCAGCTCTTCCTTCAATCTCCCTATTCAAAGCCGGCCTCAGGGGATCCTGCCAACTCATTACAGTATAAAGCTGTTGTCTCCTCTATCCCAACACAAACCCTCACACTCACAAAGATGGAATCCAGCGACTTGTACATCTTAATTTTCAGATAGCAAAACGTATTCATTCAAAACCCATATTCCAAGCTCCAATCCAGGCATATCCTTGAGTCCTGACATTCCACTCACAGATGGGAACCTAAAACAGCCATCTCTGGGCCTGTTGCCAAAGGCTGACAAACATCTGGCTGGACCAGTGATATCTGGTAATTATAACCTGTATGCTGGTCTTTTTTTTTTTTTGTTTTGTTTTTGTTTTTGTTTTTCGAGACAGGGTTTCTCTGTGGCTTTGGAGCCTGTCCTGGCACTAGCTCTTGTAGACCAGGCTGGTCTCGAACTCACGGAGATCCGCCTGCCTCTGCCTCCCGAGTGCTGGGATTAAAGGCGTGCGCCACCACCGCCCGGCTCCTGTATGCTGGTCTTAGGCACCCTGTCAGTTACCCCCCCTACCCCACTCTTCTCCTTCCCCAAGTCTGTCTAGGCTACCCTTTTCCTGGCTCCTCCTCATGTCTACCCAGATCATCTTCAGGTCTATATAGCTGTGGGAAGGTCACGAGACACAGACATGGGTGGAGGGAAGCATGTACTGGATTCAAAGAGGATCACTCCAACCCTATCTTTTCTCCTGCTCCCCTGGGGGCAACGCCCAGTCTTTCCTAGGCCTTTCTTCTGGAAGACGCAGGGCTAGCCATGGCAGTGTGTTCCACTTCAGAGCACCTGGCCAAGATGTCTCATTTCCTGATGGGATCACAGATGACGGAGTCTTTCACGGGGACCACGAAGGCCATCGAGGTTCCCTGTTGCTGAGCAGGGCTGCTGGGCAGGCAGGTCCTCTCCCCAAGAGCCCATTGCTTCGGTCTCCCAAGCCTGGTCCTGGACATGGGGAAGAAGGATCGCTCACACTGCCCACTGGTGAGCTTGCTGCTGGAGGTCCCGAAGGCCTGGTGAGTTCATGTGTGCACCATACTCTGACTGTCTTCCAAGAGAAGTCATTTGCCAATAAGTGTCACCAATGGAAGGGTCTTTAACAATATTTGTCCCATGCCTCCACACAACTCTCCTTTTACAGGCAGGGCAGGCCAGACCCAGAAAAGCTACTGGGATTGTTTGTGGTGATGGTGTTGTCTGTCATCTCTGCAGGCATGCAGGTGGTTGGTTTTCCATTTGACATCATGTGTGTTTCCGTCCCTAGTTGCCATCATTGCTTTGGAGATGGCCCCACATGCTCCTTTGATGATTGATGAGGGAAACAAGGTTGGCGTGGAATAGTGCTCTTGTACCCTATAAAGATTTGTCACTTGTGTTGGTTCAATAAAACGTTGATCAGCCAGTAGCCAGGCAGAAAGCATAGTCAGAGTGACAAAACTAGGAAGGGTAAGAGATGCAGTCGTCATCCAGAGGCAGAGGAGGCAAGATGAGAATGTCTCACTGAGAAAAGGTACCAAGCTACGTGGCTAACACAGATAAGAATTATGGGTTAATTTAAGTTGTAAGAGTTAGTTAATAATAAGTCTGAACAACAGGCCAAACAGTTTATAATTAGTATAAACCTCTGTGTGTTTCTTTGGTACTCAATGGCTGTGGGACTGGGTGGGACAGAAAATTCTGACTATACAAGGGGTCTTTGTATATAAGATTACAACTCTGAGAAAACTGTCCCTGAGGTTTGACAAAATCCTGAGAGGTTCTCAGGACAGATCCTGATAAAAGGGCAGTGGCTTTGGTCCAACTCACAGGATGAATAACTCATCACAATGCCACAGACTAGAGATAGGAACTGACGTCCCCCAGTCCTTGAGAGAATATCCACAGGGGATATAAGAGCAAGCCTGGGACTCCGTGTTGAGCTGGGAGATGCAGTTTAATTTGAGATCTCCTTCAGCATCACAAACAGTGCTTCTGCAGTCCCCACACGCCCTTGCTGGCTACCAGACTTACACATACAAAGAGGCTTGTACATCTAAGACACCGTTGTGTGGTTGCTTCCACTGAGTCTGGTGAGTTCGGCAGAACTGTGCTAACTTAGTCCAATACCACGTGGCTCAGGATACCTTGTGACTTGGGATAGCCTGTGACTCTGGTACCATGTGACTGAGGATTCCAGGAAGAAGTAGATGGCCTGCTTCAGCAGGCAAGTGTAGGAATTTAGGAAAGTTTTCACAGAGGTGTGGGCTGGGCTCAGGGAACTAAGGAGTAGTGAAGGACCTGGAGAGCAGCAACAGTGAAAGCTGAACATGCCTAAGCTGACAGCTGAGGGAAAGGCCCCAGATCAGAACTTGTCGAGATCTGTAGCTGAGGGACCCGTGGTCTCAGGAAGAGTCATGCTGTTGCCAGCTGAAGGGGACAGGGTGCAGACAGCCAACTCTTTATCTATCTATCATCTATCTATCTATCTATCTATCTATCTATCTATCTATCTATCTATCTATCTCCCCCTCCCTCTTTCCTTCCCCTCTCCTTTCCTACTACGGTTGCCCTCTCTGGACAACAGAGCAGGAAGACAGGTGAACAGTGTATCTCTAGGCCAAACAAATCACCAGCCCAGAGTCCTCAACCCACAGCCAGGCTGCGGGGCTCTCTGGGGAGGTCTTAGTGCTATGCCAGATCTCACCTCCAGAACTCTCTCTAATCCTGACCACAGCCACAATCCTAGCTCTTGTGATCCAATGGAAGAAGAATCCGTACCAAGCACAGCCAGAGAAAGCAAAGCCTGTTTTCAGCAGGGGAATGGGAAGCAGAAAGTGTAGCCTGCAGGTTAGGAGCTGTCCCAGCCAAGTGGCCACAGCCAGTAGCATCAGGGCTTAGGAAGTCCTGGTCCTTCTCCCATGTCCTCTCCTGGGGCAGTGTGCGGTGGTTTCCTTCCTGGAGTAAGCACAGGTGTTCTTAGTTGTCTTTGCCCATGATTTACTTTGCTATAGTTAGATGCATTGGATATAAGGATGTGTATAAGAATGTGACTACCCTTAAAGCTGGAGATTTGTTAGGGGAAAGGGCGTGCCTTGGCGTTCTTCTCAGGTAGGGGGCCAAGGAGAGACAACCAGGGTCTGCTGAGACCAGGTTTCCTGCTTTTCCCAGCCCTGCCCTTCCTTGCATGAGTATGGCTGCCTCATGGCCCAGCGTTGAAGCCTCTTAGTTCTCTTCCCCAGTGTTCCTGACACTGCCATTTGAATCCTGTTAGTCTGAGCCCCAGGAAATGCCCCGCTCAGCATTTTGTCACTCTCTTGGATGCAGCCACTACCCTCCTGTGTCTGTTCCTGGGACATCACATTCTTGAGTGTTCAGCCTTAATTCATTGGGTGAAAATACCCAGCTAGTGTAAGGAGATTCGAAGCCCTTCTGTATCGCAAGGACCTACACTCAGTTGTCTTTAGCATGTTCCTTAATTTTCCAAGTCTACTTGCCTCCCCTGGGGCTCAGCAAGCTTTTTCTCCTAACAAACTTCTAGGATCTTTTTGGCTGGGCTCATACCCTCCCATCTGGGCTCTGACTCTTGCCTCTGTGTGCCGCTGGTCCTCACAACTGAGCTCAAACACCATCTCTATTTCGCCGAGCTCTACCCAAGAGGCTCGTGGCTTCACAGGGCAGCTCACAACTACATGAAACGAGCCAATAAGAAGCTAGATGACCTAGCTCTGCTGCTGAAGTGTCCTGACCCTGTTTGTGTCCCAGCAGGCACTTGAGGCTGCAGGACAGAAGAAGAATTATCTGTCTGCAGAATACTTGAACGAGCCTTTCCGCGCACAGAGGGCGATGAGCGTTGTCAGTATCATGACGTCTGTCATTGAGGGTAAGTGGTTCTTATTGACATGCCCATCCTCCGTGCTGCGGAGAGTCTAAGCTGGGCCAAGGACCTCTCGCTGTGGCCTGAGATCCTAGATACTGTCTGTCGGCGTTTCGTGGTGCACAGATGTTCAAAGCAGAGTCACTCCAGAGTGTAATTCTAGGCTCTCTGGCAGGAGGAAGGAACAGTTTCTTTGACCTGAACCTCTAACAGCTGTGCAAAGACTTATCTGTTGATTGTTACACGAAGTTATTTGGGGTACACCCAGTTTCTCGTACCAAAGCCCCTTTGATCTCTTCTGGATATCATCTGAAGGAAACCCTCACACCGTCAGTCCTCAACCTTAGTCCTTATTATGTCCTGTTTGAGTACTCAAGAATGCCAGGCGCTCCAAGTGTGCCTGGGTAGGCTTGCGGCTAAAGTCATGAAATGGATGGACAAAACCTCTTCAGAAAAACAACTCTATAAATCATAGGAAACGGTCCCTGTTCTCACTGTGACTTCTTCAAGGTCTGAGTACCACCTCCTGGGTGTGCAAGGAGCTCAACAGCCTTTCCTTGCCTGGCATGGCAAAGTGACTTTTCATGTTCTCCATGGCGATAACTTTGATCATTGTGACTCCATTTCTGTCTCAAGCGCTCATTGTGCCAAACATGGGAAGGCAACTTAGGTATATTAGCCAATCCATTTCACCAAATCTTTCCAGCCCTGGGTGCTGCCACTCAAATGGGCCTGGGTCAGTCTCCTGGGGGATGTGCCTGTGATCCAGCTGAGGGGCAGGAGAAGAAAGGAGGTGGGGCTGGGTGATGGCAGCTGTACACAAAGTCCCCAGAGAACAAGGTTGTGACCTCTTCTCTGGGTATAGTGCTAATCTAGCCTAGTTTTTACTTCACATGGGGTGGGAAGAATCTTGTTTTTGACAAATCCATCTGCTTAGATACCCAGTAAAGAAACCCCAGTTGGCTTCAGAGGGTGCTCTGTACAATTCCAGCAGCTTGAATTTTCAATTATTCCCTGGAACTCCTCAAAAAGATTCATTTATTCAAACAGCTGTTAGACATCTGGCATTGCCCCAGGAGCCTGTGATTCAATGAGAGCAAGGTACACACCTGCTCCCATGGACCGTGCACCCTGGAGACAGATGATCAACACAGGGAGATAGCAAGTGGCGATGAGGGATGGGAGGGAAAATAAAGGAAGGCAACGGAGCGCAGGGGTTCTAACAGGGTGATATTAGATGGGGTGGTAGCAAAAGGAAGCATCCTTGGGAAGACCAGCAATCTGAACCAAGCACAGGGAATCGGCATGTGAAAACTGTGAGAGACGTTCCTCAGACTTAAACACCTAATCAATTTTTCAGGGATAAGGCAGAGGCTGTCTGTGGTCGTGTGGCCCCTAAATTCCAAAACTAGGGAGAATGAAGTAAGAGGATTGGGTTCTAGACCGGCCAAGGTTGTACCATATGACCTGATCCCAAAAGAAAGATGGGCCAGGTGGTGGCGGTACACACCTTAACTCCCAGCACTCAGGAGGCAGAGGCAGGTGGATCTCTCCGTGAGTTCGAGGCCAGCCTGGTCTACAGAGTGAGCTACAGGGTAGTCAAGGCTGTTACACAGTAAAAACTTGTCTTGAAAACAAATACAAAGAAAAAAGAGAGAGAAAAGAAAGGAAGATGGGTGTGAGGAAAATATGACCCTAGGTGTACCCTGCTTTAGACCAGAGAAGGTCTAGAGCCCACATGCCTGGGTTTGCATCTGGGCTCTACCATTTATAGCATATTCTATGGCTCCAGTGTTCTCTTGACTTTCTGTGCCTCGGTTTTTCTCAGTGGTATATTTACCCTGTACTGATTTTGCAAGGGTCTAGTGGCTTAGGTCAAATATGTAGTAAGCACATCAGATACCACCTACTGTTATTCACCGGATTTAAACCCCACAAGGGCAAGAGGCATGGCCCCTCTGCTCGGAGCTGCATCTCGGGTGCCTGGGTAAGCAGTGTGTGGCACGCGGTAGGTGCTAACACACAGTTGCTAAGTCTGGTGGATGAGTACACTGCACACAGGAGATGTGAGGAGAACAGCGCTGACTGGCAATGCACTGAATGACGAAAACATAAAATGAAGAGTAATCAGAGATCTTGGGGTGGGGAGAGAGGACCACGAGAGCGGTGGGAAAGTCAGGAGACACCATATTAAAGCTGGGTAAAGATGACTCCAGGTTAGGCCGGGATGTCTAAGGATAAAGTGCATCATCTTCTTCAGCTGGGTGTTACATCTATGATGGGGTTCAGGAGGGGGCTCTATGCCATCAGCATCGTGATGGGATCTGCAGGACCACTTTCTTCAGGGTGATTGTGCGGGAGAAGGTTTGGCTGACGCGTGTGACCGCTAACTTCGCTCAAGGCCTGTGCGCCATCCATACTTGGCATGCAAGCTGAGACTTGACAGTCATCCAACCAGGAAGCCGGGTGCAGGCTCACAGCTAAGGGTGCAGTTGTTACTGCACACACCAGGAGAGAAGGATACGGGACAAGTCACCAGTGGGTGCTGAGTGTCTTGGTGGAGAAATACAAGAAGCTAAGAGATGTGGGGGAGCTTTGCCGGGGGTCAGGAAAGCACCCTAGGCAGGCAGATCCTGAAACAGTCATTTAAAAGCCCGAGTCTCAAAATGCAGCTAGGGACGCAGGCTGGGGGCAGATCCACAAAAGCCCCTGGGTGCTAAAGGACATTGGACTTTGTCCAAGAGCAGTGGGATGCCATTAAAGGGCTGGAGGCAGGAGAGTGTGATTCTGAAACTTGCAGAGAATGGAATTTAAGTGGGATGGTGTTGGCAGCGAAAGCAGGAAGAAATCAGATGAAAGATAAGATGGAAGAGCTTAGACCTGGGGCAGTGGCAGCAAGGATAACAGGAATCAGAAGGGCTGCACAGGTCTCTGAGGGGCGTGAGATTCAGAAGTTCACAGTGCACATGGTTCTGGGACAAGCCACCGAAGGGGCACTGGCGCGATGACCCACGTGAGCATTGTAGGGAGGACCAGAGAGCCTCTGAGGAAATCCATGAGAGGAGGTGTAAGAGTCTGGGACATGTGGAGCGTGAAGTACCCTGGTAGCAGTGTCTGGTAGGAAGCTGGCTTGATGCTCAATGGTTCTAGAATTAAGCTGAGGCCAGGAACCTAAAGATGTATATTCCAAAGCAAGCTGAAGTCAGGTGGTGACTTTCAAAAGATGCAGGAGGATGAGGAAAGAACAAGGAGAAGAACTGGGGCTGGGTTTTAGGCAGCTACAGCTGTGATGGTTGAGCAGAAGAGATGGGGCCATTGGAAGAGACAGAGGGGGATAAAATAAGAGAGGACCCCAAAGTGGAAAAGAAGAGACAAGGGTCCAGATTCCTTCCGGGAATAGAAAGGTCAGTGGAGGCAAAGCTGTGGCGATGTCAGGTGACACGCACTGCGACTTTACTCACGTGGGAGTTTTTGGCGATCTGCACCGGATCATAAGAGACAGGGAGAGAGCTCAGTGGGTAAATTACCTGCCTTACAAGCATGAGGACCTGAGTTCAACTCTCCAGCACCCATGCCAAAAAATACTGTGTTGGCTGCATGTGTCAGAGACAGGGGGATCCCAAGAGTTCACTGGACAGTTGGTCTAGCCAAATCAGTGAACTTATAGTTCAACATGAGACCCTGTCTCATGGCAGTAGGGTGCGGCGTGATAAAGGAGAACACCCGGCGTCTTGGTTTGCCTTCTGCATTTGAGTGCATGGGCACACTCGCTTGCACGTTCTCATGCATGCATCATACACAACATAACACATAAACATAAAAGCTAGTCTGGAGAGCCCCTGGAAAGTGAAAGTGGCCCTTTGGCCACAAAAGTGCACACACAGTGCTGGGGCACCCGCACAGGCGTGAGTGCACACACATGGACACACACACACACACACATCAAGATCATCATGGCTGGACTGTGAGCAGAGGCCACTCATGAAGAATAAGTGGGCAGTGAGAAGTTAGAGACCTGGCTGCTTTGTCAAGAACTCCTGTGAACAAGGAAACAAAAACAGTACAGGACAGTAGTGGCTGAAGGAAGCCATTATGGTTCTTGGGATTGGGGTTATTTTTGAGAATATTGACACCCAGAAAGATCTTGGGGAGCAGGGGAGACGGGAAGGGTACGGAGGGACATTCAAGTAGATTCTGGAAGTGGTGGGAGAGGGTGCTCACGTGGAGACCTTGGCTGTTATCTCAATGGAGGACGCTCCTCTTCAGAGGAGGAAAGTTCTTTCCCAAGACGCTCAAGGCTGGTCAAGGTGTGATTGCTCCTGTCTCCATGGTCTTAGTCAATCAAGATCGGTCATGGTGGTTACAGAGCAGAGGTGGTTGCATTGATAAGGTGCCACTGTGCCAGTCCGATACCCAGACCCCTGTAAAAACTAATCTCAGCGTGCCTTTGACTTCAGCACTGGGGGTGCAGACGGGCAGATCCCAGAGCTCTCTGGCCAGCCCATCTAACCACATGGGGAAACCCTGTCTTTAAAAAAGTGAGCGAGGAAGCCACTGGCATTGACATTGGCATCTGCAAGCATACTCTCATGCACACATGGCTCACGGCGTACACACACACACACACACACACACACGACAGTGCTGAGCCCCTGTGCACTATGCCTTCCTGACAGGCTGCTTCTGCAGAATGTTATCTGTAAATGTCCTCATTCAACACCAGTTCTCAGTCTACCTTTCGGTGCCAAAACGGGTCCAGGAAGGTCCACTTTTGTTCCAAACAGGGATGATTGATTTTGCTCCCAGAACATATCAGCGTCTGTACAAAACTATGCCTTGCCAGTTTTGACATCTGTAGTTTGAAAAACTCACAGTAGGTAATTAGCACAGCGTGGAGGTGGAAATAAATAGCCCGGTCTGTGCAAGAGGAATGGACATGTGTACGTGGGAACATACGGAAGCACCACAGTGAGAACACCGTTTCAGCTTCTTAGGAAACCAGATTATCCAATAAATACTGTTAATATAAACAACCAAAGAAGAAAACTACACCAATACATAGCTTCCTACCCCAAATAAACTGCAAGTGCACCAAAGGTTGACCTGAAAAATTGTGAGATTTAAGGAAAGAGGCAAAGGTGGGTAGGTGTTTAAAAGCCTCACAGTGGAAGAGGCTTCGTATGCAAAGTGTGTGTGTAAGAAAACATGGGGGGAAATGCTCACGTCAGCTGGTACATCTATCTCCACGATGTACAGCATGCAGTACGATTTATAGAAAAGCCCAAAGCTTTGGAATTGCTCTCCATAGAGACAGCCCCAATTACACAGCCAGGCAGATATACAATGGAGGCTGCGGAAGGGATAAGCCTGAGACTCAAGGGAGAGATCAGAAGCTGGACATATAATTTAGGAGTGATCTGCCTGGAAGTGGTTTTGTAGGGCCGTGGGGTTCAATAAGGTACCCAGCGAGACAGCGGGGAGATGGAGTCCAGAGTGTTTGTGCTTGCCAACACCTCAAGCCAGAAGAAGAAGCAGAAACAAAGCTGAGAAACAGTAGCCATGGGGAGGAGAGGAAACGCAGGGGTTAGCCTAGGCTGTCAGTGCTGCAAGAGACAGGGCTGCATTCTGTTTGAAGTTGGGAGGAGTAAGAGGCAGACACTAGGGTCTCCAGGGATAAGAGGAAAATTGGAGATTGCTTTTAGAAAACTTCCCAGGAAGTTTGCTGTTAAAGAGGCAGAAGATGTGTGTGTGTGTGTGTGTGTGTGTGTGAGAGAGAGAGAGAGAGAGAGAGAGAGAGAGAGAGAGAGGGAGAGAGAGAGACAGAGAGAGAGAGAGACAGAGAGAGACAGAGAGACAGAGAGAGACAGAGAGAGAGAGAGAGAACATGGTCCAGAGGGACCTTCTCTAAAGCTGAGATACAGTTAGAGTATGCTGGCCTGCTGACACATGGAGGCTACCCAGGGATGGAGAAGGGAGCTGAGTAGGTGAGAAGGCTTCTATGTGAGTCAGAGGCTGCAGCTCCCCATGTTCCTGTAAGCACGGAGGCAGGAGACGGAGAGGGTGCAGCTCTTTCTCCTGTAGGCATGGAGGCAGGAGATGGAGAGGGTGCAGCTCTTGTTCCTGTATCATGGAGACAGGAGATGGAGAGGGTGCAGCTCTTACTCCTGTAGTCATGGAGACAGGAGATGGAGAGGGTGCAGCTCTTGCTCCTGTAGACATGGAGGCTGGAGATGGACAGGGTACAGGTTCCTGTGCTCCTGTAGACATGGAGGCAGGAGGAGCTGTTCCCTGAATAGTTCTCAATTCTGAGGGAGACAAAGGAAGCTCATGAGTACAGAATAGTGAATATTCTGGAAGGCTGGAGGATCAGATTTAGATATGGTTTAGACATGGTATTTTTAATTTTTTATCTTTTTCATAATTTCTTTTTAATAAGATAAACTCATACTGGGTTTCACTGCATGCTGGATGGGGTCTCTGACTCAAGGGGACCAGTCACCCTTGCAGAGCTCCTGGGCAGGGACTGGCAGAGGCTCAAGGGTGGCTCAGGTAAGGTTGAGTGTGTATTTCATCCAACCATGTTCAGCTGGCTGGGTTCAACTGTGGTTTATACATAGGGGGTTTTGCCAGGCAAGCAGAAGAGGAAGTAGGTGAAGGGACTGAGCACATCCACAAAGAAGTTGGCAGAGGACAGGTGTGAAATCCAGGAGGGGTAAGTTGAGAAGTAAGGGTATGGTAGGGGCAGTGGGCAGTTAGTAAGTGAGGTCAGCCTGCAGGGAGAGCTCAGTCCGAGTTTGTCTTACAAGCTTGAAAACCTGAGTTTGATCCTCAGAACCATGCAGTGAAAAGCCAGACATGCAGCGTGCACACACAGTCCCTGTGCTGGCAAGGCGGGACCCTTGGGCTTTAAGGCAGGCCAGTCTCACCTACTTAGTGAGTTCCAGGCTAAGAAAAGACCATTTCACCAGGCATGGTGGCGCACGCCTTTAATCTCAGAACTCAGGAAGCAGAGGCAGGGCCATCTCTGAGTTTGAAGCCAGCCTGGTCTACAGAGTAAATTCCTGGCTAGCCTGGGCTACATTGAGAGGAAGAGAGGCTAGAGTGAGGTTGACCTTGAAGGTGACCACTATTGGTATGGAAGGGACTAGAACATGGCCACAGGATGGGGCTCCAAGGAGACATGTGAATGACATCTGTCTTTGGCATCATGCAGAACTTGAAGATTCTAAGCTGAGGTGCCCGCCGTGCTTGCTCAGCTTGGCTCAGAAGTGTCTTATCTGGGAGTGCAGCCCCAAGTGGATAAAGTTCAAGATGGTTCTCTTCGAGCTGGTGACTGATCCCTTTGCTGAGCTCACCATCACCCTCTGCATTGTGGTGAACACCGTCTTCATGGCCATGGAGTACTACCCCATGACCGAGGCCTTCGAGGCCATGCTCCAAGCCGGCAACATTGTGAGTGACCTGGCAGCCTTGGTGGCCTGCTCCATCCGTCATGGTGGGGGATTTGGGTGGGTGCAGCATGCTTTCACTGGGTGGTGTGCTGGCAGCGCGCTGAGAGCAGACTGGCTGTGGGGTGGCCATGAGAAGATGTGGACCCTGAACGCAGGCTGGAGGAGATGGAGGAGCCAAGCTGAGCTGGAAGGAGTTGCTTTGAGATAAGCAAGGAAAGTGGATAAGGAGAACTTTGAGGTAGGATGGCTCAAATCCCTTCGCAGAACACGGAATTAGCCACTTGGATCACGTCGGTCTTTCTGGTCTCTACTCAGAAATGAGGTCACATGTCATGTCCCCCTCAAGGACAATCTATGGAGTGTGTGTGCGTGTGTGTGTGTGTGTTCATGTCTGCATGGGTGCGAAGGCCAAAGACAACCTCGGATATCATCCCTTAGGAACTATCCGCTTGTTGTCGTTGCTGTTTTTTTGTATTTCTATATTCATTAGAATTTTATGCAGCATATTTTTATCATGTTCCTTTCCTAT
This sequence comes from Alexandromys fortis, assembly GCF_014885135.2. Lineage (NCBI taxonomy): Eukaryota > Metazoa > Chordata > Mammalia > Rodentia > Cricetidae > Alexandromys > Alexandromys fortis. The sequence goes on from NW_026067921.1 coordinate 4,342,141, forward strand.
CTCCCCTCCTCCCAGCCCTGTAGTTTTGGAGACAGAGTCTCTAACTGAGCAGGGGTCTCAGCAGCCCTGCGAGTCTGGCTGGGAGGGAGTCCAGGGAATCCTGCCTCTCCCTCCCCTGCACTGGTACTGCGAGCGTGCACCACCACCCTGGCTTCTTACGGGAGTTGTGAGGATTAAACTCGGGTCCTCTCTGCTTTCGTGGCAGTGTTTGGGCAATCGAGTCATCTTCTTAGCCCCTGGATATGACTTTCAGTGTGGTCATTGGAGAGAAAACAGAAACCTGAGTTCTAATGTGTATTCTCTGGACATCAGTGGCTCAGAAACTCCCATCTACAGTCCTCAAGAACAAAACAAAAGGATTTTCTGTTTTCTTCTATTTTTATTTTTAATGCCACTACTTTGAGACAGGATCTTGGATAGCTCAGCCTGGGCTCAGCCCTGAGGTCCTCCTGCCACAGCCTCCTAAAGGCTGTTTATTTTTTCTTCTTTCTTTTCTTTTCTTTTTAATTTGCAGGCATGTGCCACTACACCCAGCATGCTTTGCTATCTTGTAAACAAGATTCATTTCTTGCTGTCCTTGTCTTCATTGTCCCCAAGGCCAAAGACCACACAGCGCTGAACACTGTTCCCCTCCTCAGGTCTTCACGGTGTTTTTCACGATGGAGATGGCCTTCAAGATCATTGCCTTCGATCCCTACTACTACTTCCAGAAGAAGTGGAACATCTTCGACTGTGTCATCGTCACCGTGAGCCTGCTGGAGCTGAGCATAGCCAAGAAGGGCAGCCTGTCTGTGCTCCGCACCTTCCGTTTGGTAATGTCACCGCTCGGCCGTTGGGGAACTCCCACGCAGGCCCAGGAAGGATGACCCCTAGGGAAAGGCACTATACCTTTCGGGGACTCTGCCAGCCAACCCCCACTCCCATTCTGTTCTTGTGGTAGCAAGGCAGAGCATGGTTTCAAGAGTCAGAAATTCTGCTTTGCACTGATGTAAAGTAGGGGTGTTCCCTCTCTTGGTGTCTCAGTCCCTCATCTGTGGAGGGGACCTCTGAATGGCACCCTATTCTCTAATCAAATAGTGGCCCCTGCAATGAAGCCCTGACAGCTAACATTCTCTGAAGATGTGGCTAAGCCATAGCATTACACCCTTGATAGAATGGGTCTCATTTAATGCTCCCAACCCTGAGACACTGCTGCTTTCATGATGAACCCAATGTCTCCCAGCCTCCAGGACTCTGCGCTAGTGTCCGATCTGGAACTCAAATCCCCATCGCCCACCCAACTGCTGGGACCCAGCCCTAATCCACCTCAAAAAGGCGTTCTCTTATTTCTTGGCTCCCCAAATCACAGCCCAGTGCTGCACACCCACAAAAGCCTCCATGCTCCTAGCCTCTGCGCAGGCTCCTCACCAAACTCAGCTCCAGGGCGCCCTCTACCGGAGGCGTTCCTTTACTCAATCACCAGTCTCCATTGCCTGCCAGCCACTCATAACACACCTGCTTTTGTCAGCCAAGCAAACCTGAGAGTCCCAGGAGAGTCTGAGGTCACCGACACCCTCAAGTCCCCAGGCCATCCATAGGATGCTTGGAGTTTCACTGACTCCTGGAAACATGCAAGGGGTGAGCTTGAAGAACTGGTGTGACCGTCCCCAGAAAGTGATGGAGCAGGAGTCACCCAAACTTGACATGTCTGTTCACAGCTAGACCCCATGGACTCTGTGTCCTTTGGAGATGCTACTGGGTAGCACCCCACTCCTCTCTTCTTGTTGTGAGACAGAGGCAGGGTCGTGTCTGCTACCCACCCATCTTTTTTATTTTAACACGCCAATCAATTTACAAGTCTCTAACCACATCGCCCAGCCGCATGTGTGGGGTCTCTTCTGAGTCCCCATAGCCTGGCGGAGAGTCCATAGTCTGTCCACATTATCATCCCATCAACGACAAATCCAGCCCCCTCCCCTTGTCCTGCAAAGCCCAGCACCTCTCTCCATGCTGGCCCTGATCGCTGGGCATTCCTGGGAGAAAATACACAGCCAAGACGATCTGGTTTGTAGTCCTCTAGCTTTAGTGAACAGCTCTTAGTTTTCGAAGCTGCTTTAAATTTCAGAAAAGTAAAGCAAATGGCATAGCAATCTGCACTAAGCGCCTCCTCATCAAACCAACAATTTCCTTTCTTGTGACCGCCTTAAACTGGTGAGAGGCGTTGTCACAGACACCTCTCCACTGAGACTAAAACTTGTGGTCCTCAGGGCAGACAAGACACCAGTACCCTCTCCCTTCTCTCCCACCGACTTTTCTCCAGCCACAGCTGCCCCTCCACACATGCTTGCTCTCTGCCTGGGAGACATCCCCCCGGTCTTCACTTAGTTCGACAGGTCCTCAGCCTTCTGTGTTCAGCGCATCCCCGCTTGACGGAGGGCCTCTACACTCCGGTATCTGAAACGGGATTTGCTCTTCAAACAAATCTGCTCTTCTCAGATTCTAACTATTATATCGTGGTCGTCCAGAGAGCTAAAATCAGCGTTTTCTTTCCTGCCATTCTACCCCAGATGCTAGGCACAAGTTGGTACTCGATAAAGAAAAAAAATTGATTGGTTTGGAAAAGGAAGGAGAAGAGATAAAAGAAGAAAATTCTTGCCCTTCCCCGAATACCCCCGCTGGTCATGATTTAAGGCGTCTATCAGTCTGTCTTTGCTCTAGTATTGTGCCATCTTAATTACTGCAGCTTAGAGCATGGCTGTGTCTATAAACCCAGTCACCCGCTGTGCTGGTCTACCTTCATTGCCGACTTGACTGAGCTTAGAATCACAGAGGAGACAACTTCTGAGGATGTTTGTGAGGGTGCTTCCCGCAGGGTTAACTGAGAGGGGAAGGTTGCCCTGGACGTGAGAGGCATGGGAGGTGGGGGCGGGCAGAATAAAATGGAGGAAGTAGGCCGAGAACCAGCCATCCTCTCTCTCTGGCTGGGACCTCTGATGTCGCTGCCACCATCCCTTCCTGCATAATGGACTGTGTTCCCTTAACCCTCTTAATTCTTCCTGCTTGATTACAGCAAAGAGAAGAGTAGTTAATTCACTCTGAGAATGTGCTGGCCTCTGGCTTCCAGTCTGCTTAGAGAAGCAGCTATGTCCACAGCTACACAGACACAGAACTCCTGAGTCCTCTCTTCATCCGGACTGCAATAAAGTCTAGCAGTCAGTGTGGGAAGCAACCGAGACTCTGTGTTATGTAATCTGCTGATCTATAAAGACAGCACCCTCTCCATCCAGTTCAGCCTTCCAAGGTGATGATTTTCCCACCATTTCTCCATACAGGTCTTACATATTTTGAAGTGGTCTTTGCTAGTTTGAGCCAGTATTCTGATAGTTAATATTTTTGTACCCGGAAGTCTCCTTTGTTAATTCTGATGGTTCATTCATGGATTCTTTTAGATTTTTCAACATGATCATATCATGTGCAAACAATACATTTTGTTTTTCTTTTCTAAGCCCTGTGCCGTTTGATTCTTCTTACTATGTGACCGCGCCAGCTAGGACATCTAGTACCCACTGAAAAGAAGTCTTAATAACAAACGACCTTGTTTTCTTGACTGCAAAGACAATACTCGCAATATCTCAACAAGCCTGACGCTTCTGAAGCTTTTTCTTTAATAAAAAACCTTTACCAGTTTTCTTTCGTTAAGTAGTTATCATGAATAGATCTTTAATTTTATCAGACCATTGTTCTGCATATAAGACAATCCCATTAACAGTTAATAATGATGCATTGCATATTTCAAAGTGGCCCAGGAGAGGATTCTGAATGTTCTTACCAAGAAGAAATGATAAAGGTGATGATAGCATGTATGCTAATTACCTAATTTGATCTTTACACATATATACACAAACAGAGACATCACCTCCTGTCCCATATTTCACGTCAACCAAAAAAAGAAAAACAGAAAAGGGAGAGAGATCAGATTTATTCTACTTCTAAAAGAAAGAGAAAATAACATTGGGATAACTGTAGGGTCTGGAGAGACAGCCAGTGGTTAAAATCACATGCTGCTCCTGTGGAGGACCCGCTTGGTTCTCAGCACCCACGCTGTGGCTCACAACCTTCAGGAGCTCCAGGGGATCCTTCACCCTCTTCTGGCCTCCATTGGCAACTGACTCAGATGCACAGATACACACACACACACACACACGTTATTTTTTAAAAATTGAGTTTCCGTTGCTGAATCTTTACATTCATAGAGTAAGCACAATTTGTTGGTGATGCGTTTTTTAATAAAATAAATAAGTTTAATACATTTAAATGAACAGGTTCAATTTGCTAGTAATCTGTGAGGCTTTTGCATCCATTTTCATAAATTGGGTTTTTTAATTTTACATAATCTTTCCTAGGTTTTGATATCAAGCCTATGCTACTCTTTGAAAAAACTGAGAAATATTTCCTTTTTTAATGCAGAATGTGGTTTTGGAATCATTTGCTCCTTAGGAGTTTGATAGCGTTCTCTAGGGAAGTTGTCTCTGGGATCGGGACTTTCCTTAGTGATTGGATTTTCCTGATGTCTTGAGCCGAGTCCGGCTTTATTTCTCAGGCTTGTTTAGTAAATGGTTTTTGCTCTGGAGATGGACTCTTCTTGTCTAGTGTTATTGTCATGGAGTTGAAGGTGCTTTCTTATTCATGAAGGGTCTTTGTCAGCTGTGTTCATGCCGTACCTTTCTTAGCAACGATTACTCGTGTTTGCTCTTGTCATTTTTCATTAGTCTCGTTAAGAGCCATCAATTTAATTAGCTTCTTCAAAGAACCAACTTGTAGCCCATTGATCCTCTCTGCATCATTGATGTTTTCCGATTTCAATTAATCGTGCGTCTCATCTTAATTACATTCTCCAGCCTTCATATTTTGTTCTTTCCTAACTTTGTAACATACAATTTTCGATCTATTTTTCTTATATATTCATGTAAGACTTCTATTTCCTTCTAAGAACTGCTTTAATCTGTCCATTTTTCCTTGTTTGATTCTAAATGCTTCCTAATTTCAACTTTGATTTATCCTTGGACTCAAGGGTTAATAGGAAGAGCCGTTCTTCATTTCAGAACGTGGGGGATTCCAGTTGTGTGGTCGGGTTCTAGCCCTGTTGTATTAAAGTCAAAGAATGGATGTTGTTGGTTTTAAGGTTTTACATCTTATCCATCCCTTCTTTTTGGCTCGGTATGTTGGAAATATTCCTACACCTTAGCTAGGACCAGTCTGCTGCCCTCGTGGGCTACAGCGCTGCCTCTGTGCCCTTGTGGGCTACAGCGCTGCCTCTGTGCTGCGGGTAGAGAAACTTTATGACAGGAGACATTTTATACCCTGGCTTATTGTTGTCTACTGCTTGTTATAGCAATTACTGAGAAAGTAGTGCTTAAAATATCTCTGCTGTGATTACGGTGTATCTGTTGCTCGTGTGGTTCTGTCTTGAGTCTGGATTACCGAGTGCACACATATTTTAAGTTTTATAGCTTCCTGGTATTATCAAACTTTTATTATTAAGAATAACCTTCTTTGTGCTATAAAGATTGTTTTTACCTTTTTTTATAAGTCTGTTTTTTCCTTGACAGTAATTATGGAGCCTGCTTTCTTCTGCTTTAGAGTTTGCCCAGCATCTTTGTCCCCATGCTCCTACTTCCACCTTCGTGTGCCTCTTGCAGGTCACATACAGTCAGACGTCGGGTCCTTGCTCAGTGCCGGCAAGCCAGTCTTCATCTTTTAGCCAAAGCACTGAGTACATCCATCTCCAAGTAAATGAACATCTATCTTAACTTGATCTCTCTCTCTCCCTCCTTTTTTTCAGCTGTCTTCTTTTCCCCTCCCCCACCTCTCTTTGATTATGCCCCCCCTCTTTTTTTTACTAAATGTCCTGTTTTAATTCTTTGAGCAGTTGGTTTTGAAATTACAGCGTCAGTTGTTGGCTTAGTCGAAATTAAAAGTTAGCTAAAATCTTTACTTTCTCCCAGGACAGTTACATTTTATAACAACTGTTTGTTTCAGCTCATTACATAGCAAGTGTTTTGATTTTATATATTTTTAATTGGGGGCTGTGCTCAGCAATAAAGTGCTTTTATAGCATCCACAAGGACCTGTATTCCACCCCTCAGCTCCAAAAGAAAAAAATTAGTTAAGTAGAGAACTCAAAATCTCAGCCACTGAATCCAGCCAAGTTCTGTTTCTCACCCATATCCCAGTCTGGTGCAAGTCTCAGGCCTTAGCTCTGCTTCTGCAGACGGGATCTGCTGCCCCTGAAGACAGCCTTGCAGTCCTCATGGTTTGCTTCCCTCTTAGGAAGAGCGAGAGGCAGGGTTTGTAAGTCCCGAGAGCTCCTGATTTTCTGTGTGATGCCATTTCCTTAACCACGTAGCCGGCTCCAGGGCTGTATTATGACCCACACACCCACAAGCGCATTCTCTGACGTGATCCTCAGTTCTTTCCTTTCACCGTGGCCTTTCTTTCTCAATAGAAATGGTGAGTCATCATCAGTGTGAGCTCGACTTAAAATGCTTCTTTTCCTCAGAATTGCTAACTCGTTTCTAATACCCAAAGACGTGATTTCATTGTTAGTTATGAAAAGCAAGGTGCTTCCGCAAATCTGCTAGGAGCAAAACGTCTGGGTTCTATTTTCTTCATTTCTTATACATTTGTAAGATATTCCCGAATCATATGTCTGTCTTAGAATATCTTGATAAACATAGTCAGCCACAAACTGATACTCAAGTACAAGATGTTTCCTTTGATTTGGTTTTGAGGTGGGATCTTGTAGTACAAGCCTCCAGCTTGCCCTGTAGCTGAAAATGACTCTGAATTCCGATCCTCCATCCTCCACCTCCCAAGCGCTAGGATTATGGGTATGCACCACCACGGTTTACGAAATGCTGGGGATCGAGCCTAGCATCCTGAACATGCTAAGCAAGCCCTCTACCCACCGGCCTTCAGTCCCAGCCTCCCAACTCTCGGGTTTTACAAACCTTTCTCTCATGGTAGCTCAGGAAACTCACAGTCTACCCTGGAATTATGACAAGCAATGTGCTTGTCACTGAATAATAGAAATAACACTTTCCAAGTCTTTTTCTGTCAGTTTTCTGGTTGTTCACAGTATAACCACAAAGCCAGTGGCACACACAGTGTGGTTCTTAAATGGCGTCATCTCTTTTCAATGAACCAATTTCTATGCTAGTCAGAATAAATACAATTATTTTCAGTAACAATTCTCAGTCTGTGGAGTGGCGTAGCATACTTGTCACTGGTTGGAGAGTTTGCTCCAAGGGTAACTCAGGTCTCGGGATTATCCCATCTCATGGTATCCCCACCTCAGTGGGTGGCTTCTGTGGGGGCTGTGGGAGAGGCACAGAAAATCACAGGGTGTCACTCTTGGGCCCAGAAGTACTGTGCATTGAATTGCCTCCATCTCCATTCCGAGCATCAACCCAGCATCTCAACGCTGAGTGTTTGCCAGGGACACGGGAAACTGCTTTCCTTTGAATCCGAAGGGAAGTAAATTGAAGCTTCACGCTTGTTTAATATTTAGATAAAACGCATACTTTACCCATTGGTTATTGGTGTGATTAAGATTTTACATTTTCTGCAATATTTGTGGGAGGAGAACTCAACATGCACTATCGGGTACCCCTGTCTTCTGATTTCTTTTACAACCATAAGACTTGTTTCATCATCAAATGGTGACTTCCTCCATGGAGATCAGATCTGCCTTTCATTCGATTCTAGAAAAAAAAATCTTCATTAAAGAAAACTGTAGATCAGTGCTTGCTTAGCACACATGAAGAGCCGGGTCCGTCCCCAGTACCACATAAAACCAGGTGTAGTGGCCCTGTGATCCCAGGGCTGGTGGCGTGGAGATAAGAAAATCAAGAATTCAAAGGCTTCCTTGGATAAATAGTGAGTATGAGACCAGACCGGCTACATGAGATCCAGAGAAGGGGTGTGGAAGGGGAGAGAAAAACAGAGAGGCGGGATAATTATGAAAAGAGAGCAAGAAGGAAGAAGCGGGGGAGTTTAAGATAAATTGGCTTCAAGTCAGTTTTTAGCCACATAATACCATGGCTTCTTTCTAGCCTGTTTCCCTCAAAGTGAAGTTTTTATATTAATTCTGAGATTAATTAAAGAAGTGGTATATTAATTATAGATGAATATTCAGCACCTGCCAAAAATGATTGTTTATAAATTATTGCATGATCTGTGAAGAATTTCTTTGTCATAATATATTTTGGACAAAGACTGTGGAGAATAATTAGATGGGCGGGGCAAAGGTGATGGCCGTGGGGAGCGAGGACACAGGGCAGTTAGTGCTTATCTCTGCCCATTCAGGATGAGAGGGAGCCAGTGGGCTGCCTGGCCACAGCCCCACAGCGGACACTCCCTACTGTGTGCTGCCTGGCCACAGCCCCACAGCGGACACTCCCTACTGTGTGCTGCCTGGCCACAGCCCCACAGCGGACACTCCCTACTGTGTGCTGACTGACCAGCTGAGAATCAGGAACTCCAAGCCCAGATATCTTTGGAACACAGTAGGCAGGTCCTGGTTATTTTTATTGTTTGTTTTGTCTTTATAAAGACCAAAAGTAATAGACGATGACTCAAGCCATGTACTGGGTTGAGGAGAATACATGGTTTGCTTATGGTTTCACAAGAGATTAATGATGGCAATTAACAATCTCACTACGGAGGTTCTAATATTAATATCTAACCCTCTCGCTTTACCTAAGGAAACCATTAATTTTCTTAGCCAAGTCCAATTAAGGTGAGTGTCATTGCCTAACATGATAGATAGATAGATAGATAGATAGATAGATAGATAGATAGATAGATGATAGATAGGTGATTGATAGATAGATAAGTGATAGAACAATAGATAGATAGATAGATAGATGATAGATAGGTGATAGATAGATAAATAGATTGATAGATAGGCGATAGAACGATAGAACGATAGAACGATAGATAGATAGATAGATAGATAGATAGATAGATAGATAGATAGATAGAAGTGTGTGTGTGTGTGTGTGTGTACATGTCAGTGCAATCTCCTTGGAGTCCAGAAGTGGGCATCATCCATGGACTGGAGTTGCAGGCAGCTGTGAGCCATTCAGCAGGGGTGCTGGGAGGCAAGCCCTGGTCTTCTGCAGCCGCTGCGCCATCTCTCTGGCCTGCCATTTCTCTTTCGTTCATAGTTATTCTGACTAGAGTGTGATACCTGATATCTTTGCTCAGGTGCCAATAAACACCTCCCCGTGTCCCTCACTGTCCCCAAGGCTCTGCAGAGTGGTGAGAGGCTGTTATCCAGTGTTGGGACCTTATCTTCTCTGTCCATTTCCATTTGTCCAGAACTTAGTAAGAACGAAGACTTCCGTTTGGAAAGTCAGTGTTCCCTGTTGTCTCCGCAAAGGGCTCCACTGAATGACTGCCGCTCCATCTTCTTTTGTGTCTATCACTGCTTCTGCCCAGGGCTGCTCCTCTAATCTCTGTGTCCACTGGGAGGACAGTCCATTTCAGAGCAGGCCTACCGTGAGCAGGGCTACTCCTCCCACAGACAAGCCGACGGACACGGTGTGGACATAGCACCTACCGTCTCAGGGTTTGTCTTGCGTGTGGGTGATGAGATGGCCACCATACTTTCTGTTCAGCCCCCATCCTAGCGCATGGGCCTGAGTGTGTCTCCAAGTAGGTGCTCTGTGCACACACGTTGACTGATTGCTGACAGCGGAGCCTGTGAGAACTAGGGGATCACATGAATGGATTTTCAAATGTTTGTGCATCTTTGTGCACAGTACTTTTGCTCTGTTGTAGACCTCAGTCTATTTAGATCTATACATAAGACTCTCTGTATGTGTATGTGCATGTGCACATGTGTGTGTGTGTTCATGTCTATATGTTCCTGTGGGGGCAACTATACATATATGTGTTTGTGAATGTCAGAGGTCAACATCACGTGTCTGCCTCAATCACTATTCACACTACTGCTTTTTTTCTTTTATCGAAAATGAATTTTATCTCATGTAATATATCCTGATTACAATTTTGCCTCTCTACCCTTCCCAGTTTCTCCCCACGTTCCCTCCCATCCAGATCCACTCCTTTTCTGTCTCTCATTAGAAAACAAACAGGCTTCTAAGGTATAGTAATGAAACATAACAAAATAAAATATAAAATAAAACAAAAACTATCACATTGGAGTTGGACAAGACAAACAAACAGAAGGGAAAGAGCCCAAGAGAAGGCACAAGAATCAGAGACCCACTCGTTCTCACACAGGAATCCCATAAGAACTCTAACTATCCACACAGAGGACCTGGTGCAGAGAGGCCACCTCAGTCTCTGTGAGCTCATATGAACTTTAAACACGATGAATTAGAGAGCCTTGTTTTCTTGATGTCCCCCATCTCCTCTGGCTTTTACACTCTTTCTGCCCCCTCTTACACAGGGTTCCCTGAGCTCGAGGGGAGGGATTTGATAGAGACTGAGTGTCCCAAGGTCTGTCACTCTGAATAACGTCTGCCTATGGAGGAAGCTTCTCTCTGTATTGTTCCCATCTGCTGCCGGAGGAAGCTTCTCTGTAGATGGCTGAGCAAGGCCCTCACGTATGAGTCTAATGGATCTACGTTACTCTTTTATCCAGCTGAATCTGGAGTTCACCAGTTCAGCTAGGCTGGCTGGCCAGCAAACCACAGGAACCCTCCTGTGTCTCCCAGGTGCTGGGACTAGAGGTGCTCACCTCTGCACCCAGCTGTTTTTGTTTGGTTGGTTTTTTTTCCAGATAGGGTTTCTCAGTAGTTATGGAGACAGTCCTGGAGCTCACTCTGTAGACCAGGCTGGCCTTGAACTCAGAGATCCACCTGCCTCTGCCTTCCGAGCACTAGGATTAAAGGCATGCACTGCTACCACCCAGTATTGCACAGGTTTTTATTTGGGTGTTAGGGACTGAACTGAGTTCCTTACTCTTCTATGGCGAGCACTTTACTGTCGAAGCTGTGACCCCATGCCCTGCCATGAAGAGTTTAAGTCTTCATCCTATTTCAGTCCCTAACCACTAATTCCATAGGAGAAGGAGCCCACCCGTTTTCTCCACACACCCCCAAACCAGTTCAGGACCATGCCAAGCACAACTAGACTTCAGTAAGAGAAGGAGGATGATTGGTCAATCCCATGAATGTGTGAATTCTGGATCCATGAAACCATACTTAAGTATTTCGGAGCCGGTAGGGACACAGAGGCTGTCAGCTATCCAAAGACACAACAGATGGTCAACCAATGCGTGTCTGAGGCAGTGGACTGTGCCCTAAGTGAGGGAGGCTAGCTCCTCTTTGGGTCAAGAGTGAGGTTGTTCTTATTGTGAGTCCCAGTCAGAGCTAAACCAAGATAGACAGCAGGCCCGTGTCCAGGAAGAGTCCAGTCTATGGCTACGAGACAGACTAGAGATGACAGACTGACCTCTCCAATATAAGCCACTTAGATCAGGGGAGTACATTCAACTTAGGGACGACTGGAGGATGATCATAGCTGAGTAACTTATAAAAGGAAAGTCTTTGAAAGCAGCCTCCGGAGAGCTCCCCAAACTTGTATGATGACCTGATGCTTATCCCACAAGCTTGGTTTACAGTCAGGACTTCAGTTAGAAGGTGCCGAGAAGAGCGACCAGGACCTGAGACAGTGTCTGCTTTTCCACAGCTGCGGGTCTTCAAGCTGGCCAAGTCCTGGCCCACCCTGAACACGCTCATCAAGATCATCGGCAACTCGGTGGGGGCGCTGGGCAACCTGACCTTCATCCTGGCCATCATCGTCTTCATCTTCGCCCTGGTCGGAAAGCAGCTTCTCGGGGAGTACTACGGGTGCCGCAAGGACGGCGTCGCTCTGTGGAAGGACGAGCAGCTTCGCTGGCACATGTGTGACTTCTTCCATTCCTTCCTCGTCATCTTCCGGATCCTGTGCGGGGAGTGGATTGAGAACATGTGGGTCTGCATGGAAGTCGGCGAGAAATCCATCTGCCTCATCCTGTTCTTGACTGTGATGGTGCTGGGCAACCTGGTGGTGAGTAGGGACCTCACAAAGGCTGAGTGACACCCCCACAGTGTTGGGGAGGCAGAGATGGGCGGATCCCTGGGACTTACTGACCAGCCTGCCTCTCCTAGTTAGTGGGTTATTATTTATTTTGCAAGTGGAAGACTCTGACACAAAAACAAGGTATACTCCTTCTAAGGAATGGCTGCAGGAGTTGTCCTCAGACATCCACAGGCACATCCTCACACATACAGACATACAAACACTCTGGAATGATTGGAGGGCCTTCAGACTCATCAGAGTCATGTAGGACACACACTGGGACGTGTGCTTTCAGGGGACAACCTGGCTTTCCAGGAACAAGCCTGTAGACGAGGAGGAAACCCCCCCTCCAGCATTTTCCAGCTGAGTGACTCGGAACGGAAGAGTGGCTTTCTTAGGCCCTAATTTGCTTTAAACCAAGAAAGCAATGCTTACTCATGGGTGGACGGGCAGAATTAAATTACAGGGGGTGAAAGATGTGGCTTTTCATTATGGAAGGGAAGTTTTTCCCTGGTCTGCGGTGCTCAAAGGAGCATAAAGGGCTCTCTGCTTAGATCTGAATGGTCACACTGTTTGAATCTGCTCTCAAGTTTAGGGGACATCCCTCGGGAGAACCAATTAGTCCCAGCCCTCCTTCTCCACCCCATCTCCACCCCCTCTACCTGTGAGTGAGTGTCTGTGCGCATCCTCGGGCTCCGGAAGGGAGGTATGGCCTAAGAGCGGAACCTTGTACTCTAGAAGTCAGTCAATTTGCCTCTGTCTTAAAGACTAGAGAAAGCGCAGCTGAGAGGATAAACACACGTTCACACTTGTCTGTTTCCCACCCTGCTCCCCGAGGACACACATGCCTTCTGCTAGTTCTTCGTGGCAGACCACCTAACGCACCACACTCTGGTTGCTTCTTTGCCATCAGCAGCACGGCCCCCTACTGTGGCGAGGAATCCTTGTCCTCACAAGGCAGGGTACCCAAGACATCGCCAAACTCTCCTCATGGTACCCAGGGCATGCATTCTGCGAAGACATGAGTCTTCTAGGTGAGCAGGGACAGCCCAGGGCAGAGGAGGCCTGAGTGATCAAGACTCTGCCAGTGAGGTGCTGGAGAGCCTCTGTGGTGGCCCGTATTGATGTGACTTGGTAGGAGCCACCTAGGACACACCTCTAGGTGTGCCCATGCAGGCATTTCCAGAGAGGTTTGACTGAGGAGGGAAGAGCCGCCTGAATGCGGTGACACTATCTCCCATGCTAGCCAGCAACACTGAATAGGAGTAAGACCAAGGACCAGAATCCGTCTCTCTCTTTCTCGGCTTCCAATGCAAAGTGATGGATGTGCCTCCCCTTCCACACCTTCCCTTAGGTGCTCAACCTTTTCATCGCCTTGCTGCTGAACTCCTTCAGTGCTGACAATCTCACAGCCCCAGAGGATGATGGGGAGGTCAACAACTTGCAGGTAGCATTGGCCAGGATTCAGGCATTTGGCCATCGGTCCAGTCAGGCCATTTCCAGTTACTTCAGGAGCCACTGCCGGCTCCGCTGGCCAAAGGTGGAGCCCCAGCTCGGGGCAAAACCCTCCCTTCCCAACTCCAAAGCTGAGAACCACATTGCTGCTGGTGCCGTCAACAATGCAGTGGGGAGCCCAGCAAAGCCAGCTCTCAACGGCCCCAAGGAAGACCACAGGGACTTCATCACCGATGCTAATGTGTGGGTCTCAGTCCCCATTGCCGAGGGAGAATCTGATCTCGAGGAGCTCGAGGAAGACATTGAACAGAATTCTCAGAGCTCTTGGAAGGAAGAGAGCCCCAAAGGAGAGGTAAGTGTTCCTCAGTGGGCAGACAGCCGCAGGAAGTGGGCGGAGCCTTAGCAGAGAGTGACCCTGTTAGTCACTTTTCCCATCACTGTGACAACATATCCGATAGAAGCAGCTTAAAGGGAAAAGAAGAACTCATTTTGTCGCCTGGTCTGAAGGTCTGCTCCATCACGGATGGATGACATCGTCACATTGGGTCACAGCTGGGGAACAGAGATGAAGGCTGGTGTCTCTTCTTTATTCAGCCCAGGACCCCAGTCTTCAGGGATACTGCCCACATTCAGGGTAGGGCTTCCCGCCTCAAAGACACACCTATAGGTGTGTTTCCATGGTGATTCGAAATCCAGCCAAGTAAACAAGGAAGATTAACCCTCTGAGAGGCTCTCCAGCATCAGGGTGGCAGCGCCCTGAATCCTGGCAACCCAGGCTTAGGCAACCCTGCCAAACAGAAACTGAAACCATGCCCTGCATTCCAGAGGAGGTGCTCCTTCACCTCAGCGAGGAGAAAGCTTCAGCATCCTTAGGAAGACAAATGGGGGCAGGGGCAGGTGAGCCCAGACCGCTCCAAGGCGCTTGCCATTACAAGTCTTTCACATATGCTGCCCCCGCTCCAGCAACCTGGGCTCTTCCATGAGTGGCTAAGGGTGTGCCGCAGAACCAGGTGTCATCAGAACACAGCCTCAGCGCAGCTCCTCCCCCTGGCTGTTCTGACACCTTTACAGAATTCTTCCAGACAAGAGATGTTGGGAGGAAATGTTCAGAACCAAAGACTTTAAGGCACCCTGATGCCTTCTGATAATGCACGGGGTCCTAGTGCCATAAGCTGGTACCTCAGTGATCCGGGGCATCCATTGTGTTCCATGAGGGGTACAGGGGTCCCCTGAGCATCCCCACGTACACACAGCGCTGCTGGCCAGGCCACTAGATCTATGCCTGGTGTCCACAGCTCTCCCATTGCCTTCCTCCCCCGCAGTTGTCATCTATACCCAGCAGCTGCTGCTATCCACTATCATTTTCTAGATTCCTTTGTCTGAGTGACAGCCGAGGCCACAGTGTCACCTCCCGGGAGTGAGGGATATGAACTCTCTGATGGTTGTCTGCCAGTCAAGCGCATGTTCAGTTAGTTTGGAGTCCTTGGGGTGAGCGTGCTCAGATGACCTTAGTTCGTGACCAGCTTGACTTCTGGCAAGGTACTGAGGGCCGTGGCTGTTATTGTGGAACCAAATCTCCTGCAATGTACTTTAACAAGTATTAATATATTTAGTGATCAAAAGAACGAAATGAAGTGACTCTCACCTTCTTTACTTTACAGAAGGAACAAAAAAGATCAGAAAAATTAGATATATTTCCTAAGGTCATACAGATGCAGATGGAGCCAGAAGTTACATACACCCCCATGCTTACTTCACACACGTGTACACATGCGTGTGAGGTGCTTGTGTGAGGGCCTCAGCTCTGGAGGCCTGTCAGCTGCCAAAGCTCTTCAGATTCGGAAATGAGCAATGGAAATTAACTCAGTTACCCAGATGGACCCTCTCTCGCCAGCAGGCACAGCTGCCGGAAGAACAAAGGCACGAAGGCCTTGAAGTGCCTAAGAGCCCAGGCTCTGGGATGTCCTCGGAGGACCTGGCTCCGTACCTGGGTGACAGATGGAAGGGTCGCAGCACCCCTCAGGTCCCTGCTGAGGTAGGTATGTGCGCTCCCTGGAGAGGCTCGGCAGGATGGATACTCTTGGAGGATGGGGGCAGGACCAGAGGTGCATCCCAACCACAGGGCCTCCTCCTCCAGCCTCTGGTTAATCACACGTGATGCCGTGCAGCTGAACCTCACCCCCAGCTGTAAGGACGGGACGAAAGAGTGTAGCTCTCCCCCCCCCCCCAGGCTGCGGGACCCAGGGCCAGCTCCTGCCCCCTAAACCTCTGCATGTTCGTTCTATAGAACTGTGTGGCAGTGCCTATTTGGTAAGGTTATTTGGAAGCTTAAATGAGATACTGCTCATCAAACGTTCAGTTCTCGTCTGAAATGGAGTAAGTGCCCAGAAAATGACAGCCAAGAGAAAGAAAGGAACAAAGGTAGCGAACAAAGAGAGTCAAGTAATCTTTCGGAGACAACAGCCAAAGTAGAGGTGTTTCCTGGGCGAGAGAGTCTTCCTGGGGGGCGCTCCCTCTTTCCTTTGTCCGCATCATTCTCTCTAGCCTAAAACAGCCTGGGGTGGAGGGAGGCTGTCTCCAGGTGCATGGTGAGCTGACAGCCTCACAGAAACCAAGCAGGGAGGACACTCAGCCGTGGGATGCGGGAGGAGGTAAAAATAAACCATGGAGTCACCTACAAAGCCTGGGGGAAAGGCTTGTGGAGAGAGCTACCTGTGAAGAGGCAGTGTCTCGGGCGAGGAAGATGGTTTAGCTGGTACCGCATTTGGTGGGCGTGCAGAAAACCTGACTCTGTATCCGCAGCCCCCAGGTAAAGAGCTGGGCACGCTAGACCACTCCTACAATCTCAGTGTTGTGCAGGGGGAGGGGCAGACAAGAGGATCTGTGGTGTTTGGTGGTCCTCCAGTCTAGGCAAGTCAGTGAACTCCATGTTCAGTGGGAGATCCTGCCTAGAAAAAAGGAGGGAGCGGCTGAGGAAGACGGCTGACTTGAGCCTCGGGCTTTCCCGCAAGCACGCATGTCAGTGCTCATGTGCCTCCACACGCGGTCACACGCGCACAAAGCACTGAATCTTTAGTGTTTTCACTGCCACTGTAGGGAACTCAAGACTTTAACTTCACACCTCACTCCCAAGTGCAGCTGTGTGACAGCCACTGGACCGGGCCAAGATAAGGCAAACACAATTCACCCACACACACACTTATCGAGCCCTTCGGCGTGAGGAATGTCAGCAACTGGCTTTGAGCCCAGGCAAGGCTGACCACAGCAGACTCAGATAAGAAGGGCATGGGCTGCGATGGGGTTTGGGGGCCCTGGACACAAGCCGTTTAGTCCCTGGTGGCTGAGGGTTGTCACATTCTGCCTGTGGGTATCATACCTCTCTAAATTGATCTATGGACCACCTGGCTAGCTTCCCCTCCTCTGTGCTGTCGCACATAACTTCTGGGTGTATGTTTGAATTCTGCTTTTGTTTTCTTGGCCATAACCCTGGCCGGGCAGGGAGGTGCTGTCAGTGACAGATGGGGACCCACCCTCCCATTTGGTTCCATTAG
This sequence comes from Alexandromys fortis, assembly GCF_014885135.2. Taxonomy (NCBI): domain Eukaryota; kingdom Metazoa; phylum Chordata; class Mammalia; order Rodentia; family Cricetidae; genus Alexandromys; species Alexandromys fortis. The sequence goes on from NW_026067921.1 coordinate 4,359,222, forward strand.
CCAAGTGATCAGGTTCACTAACACAAGAGCCGCTCTGCCTCCTAATTGAATTCGTCTGGAGACATTACAGGCCAGTGCCGCTGGGAGGACAGCAGGGCCCCACAACACAGCTCCCCGATTAAATATTCAAGTGCATTGAAAGCTGAGCATCTTTATGGGTGTAATTACAGCGTCTCGGGCCATTGCCAGCTCTCCATCAGGCCCCAGCTAAGCCACAGGGCTCCGCGTGGAGCATCCGTGTCCCGGCCTTAGCTGCTGAGTCCCAAGCCAAGGCAGTTGACAGCAGAGCCTGGGCCCTGAGGGGGCTAACCTTGCCAGGGACAGGTGTCCCAGGTTCCTCAAAGAGCCACCTTCACTGCCCTGAGCCTCTGCCCTACAGGGAGAAGACGACACAAGCTCTTCTGAGGGCAGCACAGTGGACTGCCCGGATCCAGAGGAAATCCTCAGGAAGATCCCCGAGCTGGCAGATGAGCTGGATCAGCCAGATGACTGCTTCGCAGAAGGTATAAGGAGCATGGAAATCTGTCCATGTTGATCAGGTTTAGAGTCCCGCCCCAGCTCTCACCTCAGCGCCTGTGTGAGCAGAACCATGGACCAGCATCCAGGGGAACCAAACAAACAGGCTCGCTCCAGGCCTGAGGCACCTGTGCCAGACACAAGTACTGTCTATGCCGCAAAGACAGACTCGGTGTACCGTCTGCCCTCCTCCCCTTCAGGTACACCTTGTGTACCAGCCCTCTTGAGTTTGAAATGGTATCACTCTGACCTGGTTGAAGATGAAGAACCACAGGAAGGAGGGCCACGGAGTGTCTGCTCCGTGATATCTTCGGTGTCGTTCTGAAAAGTGGGGCCTGTGCTGATTCACTTCCCCCCTTGGCATTTAAAAATGCGAGGCACACTACAGTCTCCATAGACACTCACATGAAAGACGAATACACAAATACTTCCTACCACGAAGGTAGTTGTGGCCTCAGTAACTTTAAATAAGTAGGAATTATGGGGAACCACATTTCATTGAGTCCCTGCTTCCATTTGAACTGGGTTAAGCTAGACCCAGACCCTGTCCCAGACATGTGGCTCTCCAGGTCCAGCACGGGTAAGGCTGTAGCCTCCCAGGTACCATCAGATTCAGGACTCACTGTGTGTCAGTCTTCGAAGGGATGTGTGGGCACGAGGATGGGGACCACCAGGTTCATTTATAAAAAGGAAGAAGCCTGGGGAAAGCATCTGAATGGTAAGGGCAGCATGGGAGGAGCACCTAATGAGCTAGACTGAAAGGGGAGGGACCACTCCAGGAAAGGAGTCTTCCCTGATGGAGCATAATGGGCTTTCCCAGCAGGCCAGAACGCTGTCATCCTGCTCGACTATCCCCCACGATATAGTCCACTCCCCCTTCCGTTCTATGATCACACACCATGACTAAAAGCAACTGAGGGAAGGAAAGGATTTATTTGGCTTCTAAGTCACCGTCACCCTTGAGAGAAGTCAGAGCAGGGAACTCAAGCAGGAACATGAAGCATGCTGTGTGTGCTTGCCCACAGGTTCACGCTTAGCTAGCTTTCTTACAGAGTCCAGGACCGGCTGCCTAGGGGATGGTGCTGCCCACAGTGGGCGGAGCTCTCCAACATCAATTAGCAGTCACGACAATACAGACATACCCATAGAGTGACTGATGTGTCTAATTGACAGTTGGAGCTAACTAGGACCCTGTCTACCACCTCTCCCTCCAGGCTGCACTCGCCGCTGCCCCTGCTGCAAAGTGAATACCAGTAAGTTTCCGTGGGCCACGGGCTGGCAGTTGCGGAAGACCTGCTACCGCATCGTGGAGCACAGCTGGTTCGAGAGTTTCATCATCTTCATGATCCTGCTCAGCAGTGGGGCGCTGGTAAGGGAAACGGGGGTTCCCAGGCTCAATGGCCTCGAGCTGGGCGCTGGTAAGGGAAACCGGGGTCCCGGGCTTAGTGGCCTCCAGCTGGGTTGGGCTTTCATCTAAAGACCTTAGAGCTGCCTCGGTAGGGCTGCCCCCAAGACTTGAGCAGAAAATCCCCAGGCCACAGATGGTGGGAAAGCTTTCCCCAGTACACCACATAGGAGGTATTCAGTATGCCCCTCCCATGACATTCTAAACCTAGATACAAGCTTTTCCAGCAATGATTGCATGCCTCCACTTCATAGATGGAAAACTCAGACTCAGATGGTTAGAGGACTCTCCCATTGTCACCAGCTAGAAAGCAGCAAAACCTAACTTTACCCATAAAGGATCCCCAAACCCTTGACTTTCTACCCCCTGGTCTTCCAAACACTGGCTTTTTCGGAAGACCAAGTTCATCTTCCCCTTCTTAGCAAACCACGTGCCCGCTGATTCTTCGGTCTCACGGTCTTCTCAGGCATCATTTTCTCTAGTCTAGTCGTCTGGAGAGTGTGTGAAAACATAGGTCCAGTTGGAGGCGAGATGACAGAACCCGAGAGCTTGCATTTCCGACAAGCTGCAGGCTGAGACAGACACGGGCAGCTGAGAGCCGTTGAACAGCAGGGTTTTAGGGAATAGAAACTTGTGGAGCTCTGCAATACTCCAGAGGCTGCTGGCCAAATGCTGGACCCTGAAGACCAGGGAAAGGTTCTCTCCCCCATGAGTGCCCAGCCTAATTAAGCCAAGTGGACACAGGCATTGGAAGGGACTTACTGTCCTCATTTAGCCAATACTTTGACACACAAAAATGCTGGTGTCAGAGACTCAGCTGGGGTCCAAGCTAATCTGCCTTCCTCAGCACTCAGAGCTCCCATCTCCCCATGGGCCTGCCCCAAAAGGTGCCCTTTGTTCTCTGTACCCTGCTGCTGCTCCCTTCTCTCTCCTCCTCTCTCTCTACAGTCTAGTGCCAACCTCCCCATTCCCAGGGGAGCACTCAAATCCTGCAGCAGCCGTTCTGCCCCAGCCCCACCCCCAGCAGCTTCCCTTCGCTCCCTCTCTCCTTTCCTATGGGACCAAACAGACACCAAATTTAGTCTTCTTTATGCTTTTGCTTTGAGTGCTTAAAAAAAAAAGCAACATGGATTTTCATCTGACAAAGTGAAGTGAGAAAAAGGAACTTGGAAATTATAGAAAAAGATAAAGGAAAAAATCCACCATTTTCCTGTCACTCAAAGAGAAACTCACTTTGAAAGCACTTTGGTGTGGCTCTTCCCAGCTCTCTTATACACAGAATATATAAATATTCTAAAAACATAAATGTATGTATGTGTTCTATGGTTTCTCAAGAAATTTCCTCAGGAAATATGCTCATACAAACTCATTTAACAGCCACAACATACTTCATTATAGGAACATGCCCCTCATTTACTCAGTCGGTGCCTACATCCACACCTCACATGGACCACACATCTTCCTTTTTGGAAATTTTAAATGAAAATCAGAAATAATGAATGACTGTCAGAAATACTGAGTGGTTTCAGAGCTGTGGGATAATCACCAGAGACGTTGAATGGCTATCAGAGTTATTGAATGGCAGTTGAAGATTTTGAATGACTTTTACAGATGTTGAATGATAAACAGAGCTTTTGATGGTTGGAGAGTTTGAATGACTATTACAGATGTTGAATGATGATCAGAGGTATTTAATGACTGCTAAGAATATTGAACACTAGACAGAGCTATTGAGTAATGGTTGGAGACACCGACTGTTGGCGATTTTTGAATGTCTACCTGGCTTAGGTTTGGTCTGAGATCCAGAGGTTGGAGCCATGTCTCTTGATCCAACAGTTTGTTGGGGCTTACTTGTGGATGAAGCAGAGGAGGACAGCAGGGTGTCAGGGAAAGAAGCTGAGAAATGATGTCCAGCCTCAGCTGATTGCACAGGAGCCCTGACCACCCAGGGTACCATAGACTTGCCCCACACGGAGGCAAACTGGGGACCAACGCCAATGGCTAGTACTGTCCCAGAGGTGGGGATCTAACCTAGGAAGCACTTCCCAAAGTGGACTCAGTTTGATCCATGCCATAGAACTGCTACCAGCAGCTGTGTGTTGACGCCTCACGCAGAGAGTCATATAGACCCTGACAGCACCCAGCGTCTTTAGCACATCCTTAAAGCTATGTTGACCCGATACTTGACAGCCTTTTGGCTCCCAAGTATGAGCTGTTTTTTTACTCCTCTCAGTCATTCCTGAAAGTGAATCCCCAGCAGACACACCAACACTGGGGGCCATCTTCATCTCTGATGGAAGGAAAAGTTGGCACCTCTTTTTAACTTGAATTTCCTTGATTACCTATGAGATGAAACACTCATTTTCAGAAGTTCCTTGGTGATTCTTTCCTTTCTCGTGGACTGCCTGTGGTCATCCTTCTGTGCTTTTATTTTTAAAAATAAGTCACTGCGAATATCCCTTTGGTTTGCTTCCAAAATCTAACCCAGGGTTCCTTTTCTCACTTCTACCCAACAGCCCTATGGGGCACCAGGACTGCGTGTCCCTGTGTGCTGCGATGTGTTAGCTCCTATCCCACAGTGCATCCTCCACGGCCCACTTAATCCTCAGAGCAAAGAAAGGAAACTTGGCCGCGATGACTACTAAGGCTATTCCCCAGAGGCTGTGGGTAGGGCTGGCTGGTCCTTGCGGTGGGTCAGGACCCCACTGCTATGGGCCATTCTTCTCTCGTCCCTGCAGGCCTTTGAGGATAACTACCTGGAACAAAAGCCCCGAGTGAAGGCTATGCTGGAGTACACCGACAGAGTGTTCACCTTCATCTTTGTGTTTGAGATGCTGCTCAAGTGGGTAGCTTATGGCTTCAAAAGATATTTCACCAATGCCTGGTGCTGGCTGGACTTCCTCATTGTGAATGTGAGTGGCTCTAGGCACTCCGTGGGGGTGGAGCTGGGGATCTCACCATGGACAGGTTCTGTGGCTAGGACAAAAGCAGCTCTATGCACTCCGTGGGGGTGGAGCTGGGGATTTCACCATGCACTGGTGCCGCAGCTGGTACAGATGTGGCTCTGACAATGGTCTCTATGGGGCTGCTTTGAGCACTGAGTTAGAAGTCAGGATAACTTTGCATGTCAGTGAATGGTGAGCCCTGACCGGGAAGCTCACAGTTTGTACAGTTTGTACACTGTTGTGACCTCAGGTGAAGCTGCAGGCCTGCAGACTCTGTCAGGTTAACTGCTGCAGCCTTCTGCCTTCATATCCTAAGCAAGATGGCACAGGCACCCAGGCTGCCCTGAATTCTCACCACTTGCCGGGGCTCTGGACCTCTCAGGGCCCTGTGGTCTACAAAAAGAAGCTGCCTGCTAACTGCATGGTCTCCGGTCCTGGCTGTGCTGTAGATACCATGGAGCTAAGCTCACTGCTAACCCCTGCATCAGCAGATCGGCCATGTGCCCCCCCCCCATTCTGCCATCGCTCCACTGCTCTGCCCCCTGCGAAAACATCTCCTTGGCTTTTCAAGATGTCAGCCTGTGTTTCTTGCTCACTGATGTCTAGATGAGGGTTTTTGTGAGCAGGGAAAGCCCTTTTGTCTCTGTCTCCCTCCACCTGCAGCCACTTGCACCAAGGTCATGCACACCAGAAATGTCAGGAAACATGTCTGTGTCTGCTATGTGCCTCCTGAAGCTCGCTGGGATCCAGTGCAGAATATTCTGTCTAGCCTGAGTTAGCAATATCTCCACAACGGGCCCGCATGTAACTCCCTGCTTTCCTGATACCGGTGTGCCGGTGGTAGCAGGTCACTGTGCCATGGGGACCCTGAGAAGCCTGGAATCTGAGTTCCTAGTGACAGTCCTCTGCATGTGAAGAAATTATTCACAAATAAGAAGACAATGCTTTCTTCTGTCTCGCACTCTGCCGAGAGCTCTTGTTTGTGTAGACTTCATTGTTTTCCAGCCCTCATCTCCTTAAGAAGCCTCTTCTTAAACTGGGTGTGGTGGTGCATGCCTTCAATCCCAGCACTCAGGAGGCAGAGGCAGGTGGAGCTGTGTGGGTTCTAGGCCAGCCTGGTCTGCAGAGTGAGTTCCAGGACAGCCAATGCTACACAGAGAAACCCTGTCCCGAAAAGAAGAAAAGGGAAAAGGAAGAGGAGACTCTTCTTTATTGTGACTGTCCGTCCTTCCTTCCCTGTGTCCATCTTCCCATCTATTCCACTATTTACTTCTTCGTCCTTCCTTCCTTCTTTTTTTCCTTTCTTCCGTCCTCCCAAGAGTCCTTTCTCTGCCCTTTTCCTTCCAGCTGTCCCTTTCCACTCATCTTTTCCTCTTCCCTTCATCCTTGCCTTCCTCTGTCCACTCACCAACTGGTGTTTAACCCCTGTATCTCTCTTCTAAACAAATATCCAGGCATTTACCCTTCTGTCCAACCACTCATTCACCATCTCTCCAGGCATGCGTCCTTTTATCCATGTGGTCTACCATCTTTCCAGACCGCCTTTGCCAACCTCTGATTGTCAGTTTTAAATGCCCCCCACTGAGGACCACCTGGAAAGAGTCTTCACTGAGGGATTGTCTACAGCTAGCTGGCCTGTAGGCATGCCCTTGGAGATGGCCTTGATTGCTAGCTGGGGTTGGAAGGTCCACCCTGAATGTCTGCTGCACCGGTTTGTGGGCTGATCCCTGAGCTGTACAACAGGGAAGACAGATGGGTAGAAGCAGCGAGGAGACAAGCAGCAGCTCTTCGTTGTTCTCTGCTATGCTTGCGGATAGGATGTGACGGCTGCTGGAGTTCTGCCTTGAGTTCCTCAATGATGGGCTGTGGCCTGGAGCATGAGCCAAGCAAACCCTTCTTCGCCTTGGCTGCCTGGGATGCTTCGTCTCAGCCACAGAAGGAAAGCAGAGCACAATCTATCCCCCCGCCATGTTCCCCCTACCGTCCATTCATCCCCTTCTCTTCCAGCTTATCCACCTATTCAAACTTTCAGCCATTCACTAATTTCTTCCACTCATCTATGGCTCTCCATCTATCATGCATCTGTCCATCATTTTACTTAGCTGTTCGTTCTTTCATCTATCCATTCTTTCCCTTCATCCATACTTTTTCCTTTTTCTGATTCTTTCTCTGACCCTTGCGCTCAACTGTCTATCCTACCCATCTTTGGTGGCCTTTGATCCTTTCTTCCTCCCATCTTTTCATCCATGCCGACATGATTCTTTCTTTTCTTGCATCTATCAAATATTTATTTGCAAAATCTTTTCAATGCAAAGTTGCTACATGGAATGCTCTGGGAAACATGGAAGCAAGAAATAGACAGTCGGCAAGGCACAGTGTTATATGCCTAGGATCCCAGCACCGGAGAGGCTGGCAGAGGAATACTGGGAGTCTGAGGCCAGCCTGGCTACATAGTAAGACCTGTCCCCCAAAAGGAAAGGGGATAGAATGGATGGGAAGGGGAGGAAGGAGTGATTTGGAGGATAAAAAAAATGAAGGGAAGAAGGATACAGAGATGGGGGGGAAGTGGAAGATGGATAGGAAAAGAGGGGAGAGGAGGAAGAGAGGAGAGGAGGGGAAATGAAGGGTAAAGAAAGCAAGAGAGGGGTAGGAGGAGAGAGAGATCTCCCCTAGGAGTTTCCGCTTTAATCTTCCTAGATGGGACATACTCAGAGAAGTAAATGTGTTCAAAGGGTGGGTGTGGTGGACACTGCTGAGGACAGTCACCACTGAGGTGACACAGAAGCATGAGCTTTCTTCCCCTCGGTGGGCAGAGTGTCTCGGAAAGCTTCCTGTAGGAACACAAGTGAGAGCAGAGAGGTGCCGGAGGAAGGCCAATCCGAGTTGAAAGCACAACCACAGCCACAAGTTCAACATGGAGAACCATTCGACCTGAGCAGGATGTGGCTAGAAAGACAGGCTGTGGTCACATGACCCAGACTGCTGAGGTCCTAGAGAAGAGCGGAAGTGGGGGGGAACCAGGGTCTTAGCCAGAATTTCGGTAGAGTGTGGAGGAGACAGGCGCAGTATTAGTCCTGACGGTAAGCTGTGGAGCTGGTGTTCTGAGCGATACAAGAGGTGGGCTTGGCAGGGTTGTCTGCTCCATCGGTAAAGTTTGAACAAGAAACAGCTTTTCCTGAAGGATGTGCAAAAGACTGACATAAAACTGGCCCTGAACCATGCTGTCCTCAGCCAGGCAGACAGCTGGGTGCCTGATGGTGTCTGGAGCCTTGTGTTAATGCAAGAAGGAAGTCCTTTCTATCCTGTTTGTTGTGGTCGCTGTTGGCCTGGTAGAATAGGCCACCCATTCAGAGAATGGGTATTATTTCAGACACAGGGATCCACGTGTCAACTCCTTGCTTTCCAGAGTCCTGGAACAGGCACCAGGGTAAGTAATCTAAGCCCTAATTCAGCACCATCCAGGGTGTTGTGGGTCTGGCTCACAGTCCCATAAAGCTAAGCTTGTCCCCAGAATGTTTCCCCCTAGTATCTTGAGAGTTCCTGCAAGAAGTGGCTGTTTTTAATGACAGCCTGTGTCCTTTGATGTCCTTGGGATAGCACCTAACGAGAACCGGCAGACCAACAGGGACTCACTGCTCAGCTGGACCTCAGATGTCTCTTGAAGCTAGAGCTCAGACAACTGCACAGCTACGAGAACTAGCCGACTTGGGGTCGGACCCCCTCCTTACCACTTGAATCTTGTATTTTAAAAAGGGCGAAAGTGTCTTAATCCAGTGGGCCACAAAGCCAGGAATCAAGAGGGACCTAAACAAATACACACAAGCAGGATTCTTTCCAACCCAATTTTCTAAGAGATACAATCAAGACTAACTTTTAGATCCCTCAAAATAAGCATATTAGTTACCTTTCTGTTCTGTGAAGAAAGGGTTTGTTTTGGTTTATGATAGAATCCATCACCTCAGGGAAACGTGACAACAGGCAGAGAAGCGCGGCAGCGGGAGCTAGATGGTCACACTCTCACCCTCACACAAGAAGCAGAGAGAGAGAGAGAGAGAGAGAGAGAGAGAGAGAGAGAGAGAGAGAGAGGCAGGCAGGGTGGGGAGAAGAAGTAGGACAAGGCTATAAGCCTTCAAAGCCA
>NW_026067921.1:4368275-4399141 GCF_014885135.2 Alexandromys fortis
ACCCCCCAACCCCCCCCCCCCCCCCCCCCCCCCCGTGACTCCAGCAATGCAGTTCCTTTAACAAGGTTCCACCTCTTAAAGGGTCCATCACCTGCTCAAACAACATCACCAGCTGGGGGCCAAGTGTTCAAACACATGAACTTGTGGGGGACATTTCTCATTTAAACCACCACAATCAGCTTTAATCATAGGTCCAATGAAGGGGCACCAGCTCCCCAAATCTCTGAAAGTTGATCAAAATATCAAGGTTCTTGGGGCCCAGCCAGCACCGTTAGAGGAAAAATGAAATTTGACCACATGTTTCTGGGGATAGCTATGAGTGAGAATATGTTTTCTTGCTGTGGTGGTTTGAGAAAAAAATGGTCCCCATAGGGAGTGGCACTAGTAGGAGGTGTGGCTTTGCTGGAGTAGGTGTGGCCTTCTTGGAGGAAGTGAGCCACTGTGGGGGTGGGTTTTGAGGTCTCCTATGCTCACACTATGCCCAGTGATACAGTTCACTTCCTATTGCCTGTGGATCAAGATGTAGGACTCTCAACTCCTACTTTATCACCATGTCTGTCTGCATGCTGCCATATTTCCCACCATGACGGTAATGGACTGAACCTCTGAAGCTGTAAGCCAGCCCCAGTTAAATGTTTTTCTTTATAAGAGTTGCTGTGGTCATAGTGTCTCCATAGCAAAAAAAAAAAAAAAAAAAAAAAAAAAAAAAAAAAAAAAAAAAAANAAAAAAAAAAAAAAAAAAAAAAAAAAAAAAAAAAAAAAAAAAAAAAAAACCCTAACTAAGACACTTACCCAGAAGTCCATGTGAGTAATGAATGGGTTTTGAGTCCATCATGGAAGACGGGGAGGAGAGAACATAAGATCCAGAGGAAGGGATAGAATGTTGTGAAATGCCATTTTGGGGGCATGTCATGGACATTGCACTCTTGAACTCAGAGCAGCTGTCACCTGAACAAGACTGGGCCCATCAACATTCTGTCATGATTGAGGAGGGGCTCGTGAGTCTCCCATCCCCAAGAATCTATAGATAACTCATGATTGCTAGAGGAAAGAGTGACATTTTCTTAGTGGTGTAGCCACTAGTTAGATGCTCTTGCTCCTGTAGGCAACCCAATGAAACTCAGTGAGACAGACAGACAGACACACACACACAAATACACACACACATGGCATGAAAGTCAAAAGGTACCTAGTTGGAAGAGAAGGGGTTCAGGGGAGGATGGGGGAGACAGTAGAAAATCGCGGGAGGTGAATGTGACCAAACCATATAAACCATATTATTATATATGCTTATGAAAACATAATGAAACCATTGTGTATAATTAGTATATACTAGTAAACCTTTTAATTCAGGAAGAGCAAAGGACTTTCTAGAACTTCGCCTGGGCTAGACAGACAGAGCAGGGCCTGGGAGACGGGGAATAGAGGTGCTTTCTCTTTCCAGTGGCTGACACTCTAGAAGCCCAGAATAATGCTATGCTCTCTGCCTGCACCAGATCTCCCTGATAAGCCTCATAGCCAAGATCCTCGAATATTCCGATGTGGCGTCCATCAAAGCCCTTCGGACTCTCCGTGCCCTCCGGCCACTGCGGGCTCTGTCTCGATTCGAAGGCATGAGGGTAAGACCCATCTCAGAACTTTTCATCCACAGCGTTTGGCAAACCTTCCCCTGCTTCCCCCACCCCCGTGCCCTCCTTACCACTGACCCATGGGGCAGTCCAAACTTCCAGGTATCAGCTCTGTGTTGTCCTTGCTGTTCAGATCTCGGTGACACTCCGCAGGCTGACTCTTGTCTCCCTCAAGTCAGACTGTAAGACCCTCTTTTCTCATCACCCACAAGTGCCACCAGCCCCAGGCCTCAGACCTCACTCCCTTGGAGACATGGTCCTGGCTGCTCCCTGCCTTCTGGTCTTATTCCTGAGCACACACAGAGCACCCACTGTCCCATTTCCTGTGACAAGTGAATCTCTTCCCTGACACTCTGAATAAATGCAGAGATAACCTCGGCTCAGCACCGCGGCCAGCATCTCTCTGGATAGTCTTTACATCCTATGGCTTGTCTCTGCTACCTGCCCAGTTGCTTCTCCTCCCTGTCCCACCTCCATCACTGACTCGAAGCAGTGGCCATAGCTTCACAAAAAACAATGGAGTTTTCAAATCGGCTTCTGGGCTGGAGAGAGCTCAGTTTCTCCAGTGCCTGCCTCACAAGCATGGGATCTGAATTCAAACCCAGAACCCATGTGAAAGGTGTAATTTTAAAAGGCAGGCATGGAGACGCACGTTTATACTCTCAGCTGGCGAGGCAGAGTCAAGTGGGGCTCACTGGCAAGTAGCCTACCCTATTGGGTAAGTTCAAGGTCAAGGAGAAACTGCCTCAGAGGAGGTGGTGAAATGATGCCACCGCAAGCTGTCTTCAGCCTCTGTGTGCAGGTATATGCCTGACAGAGAAGTGACATTTGGGAGATTTCAGGTCCTTTTCTGTTTCCCACCAGGTAGTGGTGGATGCGCTGGTGGGCGCCATCCCTTCCATCATGAACGTCCTCCTCGTCTGCCTCATCTTCTGGCTCATCTTCAGCATCATGGGCGTGAACCTCTTTGCGGGGAAATTTTCAAGGTGCATCGACACCAGTGATAATCCGTTTTCTGTTGTGAATTCAACCGTTGTGACAAACAAATCTGACTGTTGCAACCAAAACTACACCGGCCACTACTTCTGGGTCAACGTGAAAGTCAACTTTGACAATGTTGCTATGGGTTACCTGGCTCTTCTTCAGGTGGTGAGTCAACCCCGAATCCATCATTTCCATTCCTTTGGCTGCTTAGTAAAGGGAGCTTCCAGGTTCTTCCCGGCGATGCTACATAGAGACATCACAGGAGGCATAAGCTGGAGTCAGTCTCTATCTCCATGGACACCACTAGACTAGAGGCCCTCACTGAGGAGTGTGAGCTCACAGGGCTAATGCTTGCTAAGTCTGCCTGAGATAGAAGGCTAAAAGGTGAGCCATCCAAGCGACAGGATGTCCAGAACAGGCATGTCCACACGGCTCCATCTTTCACTTCCCATTATCTCCTGTACGATAACGAATTATAGCTAATTAAGTTTGCTGCAATGGTGGAAAATATTGGTGATGGCAGTGAAGCGCGTTCACACTATTCATTTGTACCTTGTCTGTCAACATCCACATTTTCATCCGGCGCTGTGTTTGTTGAAGTGTGGTTACAGCTACTTACACATCTGTGACATCTGTTTGCCTGTGAGTTCCTCAATTTCCCCCTCTGCTCATGCATTCAGGGAACAAACAGCCTCTGTAGCTGTGGTCTGCAAGGCACTGTGCTTAACCCCTGGAAATCACAGTCAGAACTGAATGCAGGACTTGTGGCTTCATGAGAAAAATGGACAAACCACTCCTCCTTTGTTTCTGTTCAGAAAAGGGAGCTGGAGAGATGACTCAGAGGTTAAGGGTGCTGGCTGCTCTTCTAGAGGTCATGAATTCAGTTCCTAGAAACCACATGGCAGGCCTCCCATGGACATCAGCAAAGCATGGCGTAACAAGTTGCATTAAGACTAAGTACCTCCTGGTATTAAGGCTTGGCAAGGCGAACCAGTAGGAGGAATGGGTCCCAAAGCCAGCAAAAGAGTCAGAGATAACCCCTGCTCCCACTGTCAGGACCCCACAAGAGGACCAAGCTATACAACTGTCACATATATGCAGAGGGCCTGGGTCATTTCCAGGCAGGCGTCCAGGTTGTCAGTTCAGTCTCTGTGAGTTCCTCTGAGCCAGGTTAGTTGATTCTGTGCATTTTCTTGTAATGTCCTTGACCCCTCTGGCTCTTAAAATCCTTCCTCCCTCTCTTCAGCAGGATTCCCAAAGCTGGGCCTATTTGGCTGTGGGTCTCTGCATGTTTCCATCAATTACTAGATGAAGGCTCTCTGATGACAGGCTAGGTACCCATATATGAGTATAGCAGAATATCCTTAGGCATCATTACATTGACATTTTTTTCTCCAGTCATGTTTGGCTCTACTCTAGGGCTCTGGGCCATCCAGCCACCATGTCCTGGTGCTCCAGACAATGCTGGGGTGGGCTCATACTTGTGGTGTGGGTCTCAGGCTGGACAGTCATTGCCCGGCCACTCTTATAATCTCTGCGCCACACTTACCTCAGCACATCCTACAGGCGGGACAGACTGTAGGTCGAAGGTTATATAGTTGGGTTGGTGTCCCAGTCTCTCCATCAGAAGTCTTGCCTGGTCACAGGAGATGGCCAGTTTAGGCTACATACTCCCTATTGCTTGGAGTCTTGGCTGGGAGCCTTGTAGATTCCTGAGAGTTTCCCTTGCAGCAGGCTTCTACCTGATCATGGAATGACCCCCTTTTCCAGTCATCTCTCTCAGTACTCTCCCTCTCCATCCCTCCCCTACCTGATCCCTTATGTTTCCACCCCCAGTCCACCCGTGAAATTTCTACTTCCCCTTCCCAGGGAGATCCAAGTTTCCCCTCTTGAGCCCTCCTCGCTACTTAGCTTCCCTGGATCTGTGGGTTGTAGTATGGTCCTCCTTTACTTTACCACTAAAGTCCACTTATAAGTGAATACATACCATGTTTGTCTTTCTAGGTCTGGGTTACCTCACTCTATAGTGAGTCTTTCTCTGTCCCACCAATCAGCTCCCAAGTCATGACATGGAGACTTATTATCAATTATGAAAGCTTGGCCTTAGCTATGGCTTGTTCCTAACTAGTCCTTACAAATTAACCCATTTCTATTCATCTACATGCTGCCACACGACATGTGACTGTTACTGTTCTTCCTGTATGTCTTGCTTGTTCTGCATCTCTTGGCATCTCTCTCATGTGCCTTGATTCCTCTTTCTACTCCCTCTCTCTTCCTGGAAGTCCTGCCTATACCTCCTGCCTAGCTATTGGCCATTCAGCTCTTTATTAAAGCAATATATATTCACACAGTGTACAAATATCCCACAACATCACTCAGGATGATTTTTTCTAGTTTCATCCATTTGCCTGAAAATTTCATGATGTTATTGCTTTTAACAGCTGAGTAGAATTTCATTCTGTAAATGTACAGCATTTTCTTTAGCTATTTTTCAGTTGAGGGCCATCTAGGTTGTTTCCAGGTTAGAAACTCAAAGAAATTACACTAAAATCAGGACCAAGACAAGGCTGTCAACTCTCTCCATATCTATTCAACATAGTTCTTGAAGTTCTGGCTAGAGCAATAAGACAACTAAAGGAGACCTAGGGGATACAAATTGGAAAGGAAGAAGTCAAAGTATGATTATTCACAGTGAGATGACAGTATGCATACGTGACCCCAAAAATTCTACCAGGGAACTCTTATAATTGATAAACACCTTTAGTCAAGTAGCTGGATACAAGATTAACTTAAAAAAAAATCAGTATCCCTCTACATATACAAACAATAGACAGGCTTAGAAAGAAATCAGAGAAAAAAACACCCTTTACAATAGCCACAAATAATATAAAATACCTTGGTATAACTGTAACCAAGCAAGTGAAAGACTTGCATGACAAGAACTTTAAGTCTTTGAAAAATATTGGAGAATACACAGAAGATGGAAATATTTCCCATGCTCATGGATCAGCAAGATTAACATAAAAAATGTCCACCTTAGCAATAGAAATCTATAGAGTTAATACAATCCACATGAAAATCCCAACACAATTCTTTATAGACCTTGAAAAAACAATACTCAACTTCATATGGAAAAACAAAAACTCCAGGATAACTTTTTAAAAAATGTGTATCTATTCTTATGTCATGTACATTATCTGGGAAACTGATTGAGAAAATGGCAGCCCCAGCAGAGCATAGAACAGCCTGTGCCATGTGTCTCTATAGTGACTAGCGTCCCAGCTGAGGCCATATTCTAGAAAGCTCCAGGTCTTCAATACCACACTATTCTGGGTTACTTGAAATCATGTGGGCTAGGTCCAGTCACCCAGAGACTTCCTTCCCTTTCTGCCTATGCTTTTTCCTCCCCAAGTCTCTTCGCATCTTGCTCTCTTTCCCTGAGCCACCATGGACTAGGAAGGGTCCAGTTAGATGGACAGATGCTGATTATCCTCCACTTCTTGTTTCCAGGCAACCTTCAAAGGCTGGATGGAAATTATGTATGCTGCTGTGGATTCCGGAGAGGTGAGTCTCAGCTCCCAGCACCCATAGCCTTCCCCTCTGTGGCCTATATCTGGGATGCTGACTGACTGTATCTGGGATGAGATTTAAATAGCCATCCTGCCAGAAGACTCAGGCTTACACAACTTCCCACAGCCTACCCCTGTAGCAGCATCCAGCTGCTACATTTTGGGGCATTTGAGCCCAAATAGCCTTCCACGTGGGCTCTGTAGGCTTCTCGGGTATGTCTACTGCTCACTGTTGAGAACATGGACAGACAGGTGGACAGCGGTGGTTTTATTTGTTACTTTTCTTGTTGCTGTAACCAAACACCTGACAAGAAGGAATGGAAAGGAGGGCTTGTTTTGACTGACAGTTCAAAGGAGGTCTGGCCTCTCATGGCCTGGAAAACCTGACAAGAGCAGGAGGCAGCTGGTCACATTGCAGTCTGTGAGGAAGCAGAGTGGACAGGAAATAATGTTTCTTCCAGCAAGACTTTCAGTCTTAAAACTTACACAGTCTTCCCAAACAGCGGCACCAACTGGGGCCCCAGTGTCCAAACACTAGTGAAGCGGGAGCTGTTTTACATTCCAGTCCTAAGCAGTAATGTGGCTGACGGCTAAGGTCCCTTCCTGCCATGGTAGGCACAACTGATGTCCGACCGGCCCTCTCAACCCCTGGAGTCCTCTGGGATTCCCATCCTCTGCTTGAAGCGATTCTTCAGTCCATCAGATGTTACTCAGTGGCTTCTCCTGGTAGGACAGTGGATGGGACATTTCCAGGCAACTCTCATTAATAAGTCTCAGAAGCTGATAGACAAGGCTTACAGCTTCTCTGTTCCTTAGTGGGCCCACACTGGGGTGTGTTCTTGTCAGGATGGAGCTTCAGTTGCCTACAGCGTGGCCTAGCTAATAAATAATACCCCTCCACCAGCCTTTTGTCATGCGCCGGGGCCTTGACTCAGGGTTGGCTCTCAGGGGAAACCTAAGGCATGCGCCTCCTGACCTCTCCCTGTCTCGACCACAGATCAACAGCCAGCCTCAGTGGGAGTACAGCTTGTACATGTACATATACTTCGTCGTCTTCATCATCTTTGGTGGCTTCTTTACGCTGAATCTCTTTGTTGGGGTCATAATTGACAACTTCAATCAACAGAAAAAAAAGATAAGTGGGGCTCAAGTGTCTCAGCCGTGGTAATGAATCCTGCACTTCCGACCCCTTGGACAGCTGTGGCCTCGTGGCTAGAAGCCAGTGATACAGCGCTTCCTGTCTGTAGTGCCAAGCTGATATCTGTCCCCTGGGTTTGGTCCTCACCACTGTCTGGTGCCTGATGCTGCCACTGCTGGGGAAGCTCTATTTGCAGTAATGCTCCCCGAGGTTCCCAATCCTCTAGTAAAGTGATCTCCGTCTTCTCAGCTGGAGCCAAGTGACCCCACACAGATGACGCCTCACTAAATACAACCAGGGAGATAAAGGCTCCAGCACCTGGGACTCTAGAACTTTAATCCCCCAGTGGCCTGAGTTAGGGCATCTCAGGAAGGGCCAAGGCCTCGGGCACTGGCAGAGTCCCAACCCTCTTGGAATGGAAAAGAAGGTTCTTGCCTCCATACTTTCCTTGACTTCATAGAAACCTAATCCCAAACATTTATTTATATTTCTAATATAAAATATGAGTGCTAAAGGTATAAGAGGTTTTCTCATTGTGCCTACATAGTCTCCTGTTCCCAAGCCCTCTTCACTCTTGTACTGTAGGACAGAAATCAGCTTTGTTCAAGAAGCCCAGCCCGTGGCTCATATCCAGGTGCTCCTCTCAGAGTTTAGTGGGCATGGCGCTGGGTAGAGCATCTGGCTGCAGACACCCAGGCAGGGAGTCTGCAATGGGTTCATCCCCTCTCCGTCCAGACATCCCTGATCCTTCCTGCGGAGAAGATGAAAAGGTCTTTGCTATTCAGCACTCTGGCTTTGGCATCTCTGGGGGATCTCGTTATTTTTAATAACATTGGTGTGTCCCTCTCCTCTACCTAGGGGGCCAGGACATCTTCATGACGGAGGAGCAGAAGAAGTACTACAACGCCATGAAGAAGCTGGGCTCCAAGAAGCCCCAGAAGCCCATCCCGCGGCCTAAGGTGAGCCCCTGAGTTTCTCTGTATCAGAGGAGGTTTGTTGATTCAGCCTATCCAGTGCTGTATGGAGGAGATCGGGACAAGTTCAGGGGTGGAAGTGATGAGGTTCCCAGGCCCCCAAAGATTAGAAGTTTAAATGAAGTGAAAACAGCTCCGATGGGTGCCTCAAATAAGCCTGTCTGACGAGCTCTGCATCTCCCAACGACTGAAGGTTCCGTTGTGGATTTGGAAACAATCATGGAATAGAAAGAGTATTTAGAATTTCTAAGCGTGGTCCTTAGATAACTTACTCCAGGCTTGGTGAGTACAAGGTTTCAGAACGTTTGCAGGAGGAAAAGGGAGATTGCTCATCTTCAGCACACTTTATTTGTAAACAATGTGTGTTGATCTGAGGCTGTTCAAACATCTGTGACGAAGCCCTGATCAGGAATGGCAGGCGGCTCCAGCTCTGTAGAGTGGAATGTTCTTCCAGGTCCAGTAAGATGAAAGTAACTGCTTTTGCATAAATCTGAGCAAGAGAGTGCAAGGCTTTCTGCGGGCCTCTCAGGACACACACACACACACACACACACAGTGCACAAGCACCCACACATGCACAAAATCCAATGGGTGGGAGCAGGCTCAGAATTAAACAATTCGGGATAAAGGCTGTGCCCAGTGAATGGGTTCATGTCAAGGTTTATAGAAGCAAGCATCTGAGTTCCGTGGCCTTTCCTGGCCCCCACGACAGTGCTGAGTTCCGTGGCCTTCACTGACCTCACAGCAATGATGAGCCAGAGAGTCCTGTGTTTGGACCACTCTGTTTAGAATAATCAAGCTTCTGATACTTTTTCTCTGGCCTCTCCAGCCCACAAGTCACTGGAGCTTCTTCCTCTCATTGTCCCTGGGATAGGGTGGGCTCAAATTCGAACAGTATCCCATAGATATGAAGGCATGGGCCTAGTGTTGGAATTCCAGGCAACATGATCAGAGTAGGAATTGTAGGTGGATACCATTGCTTCCAATGATGTCTTAGCCTGGACCCTCCATGTCCTCCAGTGATGGCATTGGGTCGGTCCTCCCTGTGAGGAGGAGAGTAGACCTCACTGCCTGGCTCTGCTCCTGGGATTCTACATCTGTCTGTCACGTTATCATCCACCCTCCATCGTCTCTAAGCGCACAGAGGGTTGCCAAGATGTGAGCCCTGCCCACAGGCTGAGCCAGGAACAGCCAAACGCTGGAATATCTAACCCTCATCTGAGGCTTGTTTGGTTTAGTTAGAAGTCATGTAACCATGAATGGGCCTCTTCTTTTCTCTCCATTTTCAAAATGACACATGAGGGCTTAGTGGCTCAGCAAAGCCACTCCCTTCCCAAGACAGCAGCCAACAGTCAAGCCAAGAGCCAGGCCCTCTGTGGTCAGGTTCTCTGCTCTAACCCAGCAGGGCAGCAAACCCCCTGCGCTGTGAAGCAGCAGGGGGCATCAGCCTTGTGGCAGCTTCCCTTCGCCCACTTGGAAGCTTCTGAAGCGTCCTGGTAAGGCTATAGCAGGTTCTTTGGCCCCACCCCTGGTGCCACACAAGAGGGACTCTGGTCACAGCGTCCACTCTGTAAGTGACTCTGTACAGGATTAGTCAAGCTAGTCGGGAGGTTGACTCGCAGCTGCTCATTCTGTCTTCCATTCACACAAATTCCATGGCAGGCACTCTGCAGACGCTAGAATCAGAGCTGTAAGCAAGATGGACACAGTTCCCGCCCTCAGAGAGGTTGCAGTTGGGATAGAGGCACATAATTAGCAAACACTACACACATGTCAACTCGCAGGCTGGAGAGATCAAGGGAAAAGGATGGGGTCAGAAGCCAAGGATGCCCAAGACTGGAGCCTAAAGAGCTCTCATAATGAGATGCTGGATTCAGGAGACTAGAACAGGCTGGCCTGACACTGCCCTTTCTTTCTCAGAATAAGTACCAGGGCTTTGTGTTTGACATCGTGACCAGGCAAGCTTTTGACATCGCCATTATGGTCCTCATTTGCCTCAACATGGTCACCATGATGGTGGAGACTGACAACCAGAGTGAAGAGAAGACCAAGGTCCTGGGTGGGATCAACCAGTTCTTCGTGGCCATCTTCACGGGCGAGTGTGTGCTGAAGATGATCGCCCTGCGGCAGTACTACTTCACCAACGGCTGGAATGTGTTTGACTTCATCGTGGTCATCCTGTCCATTGGGAGTGAGTGGCAGCCATGGCCTGGGGAAGCCTCATTCCTGCTTGGGGTTGTTTAACTATTATTTTAAAACCAAGGAAGCAGCCAACTCACTTGTAAAACTCTGTGTGCATATGTGTGTGCATGTGTGCAGGTGCATGTGTACCATGATGGAGGTCAGGGCTCCTCTGTGTCAGCCTTCACCTTCCACATTGTTTGATCCAGAGTCCCTTATTGTCCTCTGCTTCGTACACCAGGCTAGCCGGCCCGCAAACTGTGGGGGATTCTCCTGTCTCTGCCTCCCATCTTGCTGTAAGAGCCTTGGGATTACAGGCACACACTTCCACACCCGGCTCTGTGGGACCTTACCCACTGAGCCGTCACCCCAGCCTCAGCTTGTTTTTTCAAAACACTTGGTACGGGTTAGAAGAGCCCAATTTGTGTGGTCTTCCAAAGGCCGCAGACGGTAATGCCCCATGGTGTTCTCAGAAAAGAAGACAGTCGGTGGGCTTCATCGTGTGATCATGGGTGACAGAAAAGTGAAGGTCTCAATGCAGTGAGATCAATGCTGTAAAGACACTGGGGTCTTGTTGAAGGTTCTATATTTTGGGTGCAGTGGTATCTAGAGTCGGAATCTGAATTGAGAAATGGAGTCACTGTAACTGATTGCTTACTGAGTTCTGAGCTGGGTTAGGTGCCCCGGATTGGCAGCCCCTTTGAAGGAGGTGCCGTTGACCTTATCTTACCCATTTAGAATGGAGCCTCAGAGATTCGGAATGTTATGCAGTAACACAGTCTGCAGGAGGCAGATCGGAACTTAGACCAGCCTGTGTTCTTCTGATGACCTAGCTCCCTCCCACAACAACTGAGAGACTGTCTGTATCAGTTACTCTTCCAACTGCTGCTGCCAAATACTCGACTAGTCACTGAAGAGGAAATGACTGCTTTGGGCTCATGATTTAAGAAGGGATGTGGTCACTGTGGTGGGGTGACCCAGCAGCGATAGCATGAGGTGTGAGATTAGGTTGAATCCCCAGTCAGGAAGCAGAGAGTAATGGATGCTGGTGTAAATCTCACTTCCTCCTTTTCATTCAGTACAGGACCCCAGCCCATGGGTTGGCATCACCTACATTTAGGGTTGGTCTAAAAGCTAAGCTTCTCAGAAAGGTCCTGAGACACGTCTGAACTGTGTCCAGGTTATTCTAAATCCAGCCGAGTTGACAACGAAGACTCACATTGTCCTGGGACTAGTTGTTTAGCTGCTGCTTGACTCTTGACAGGACACATCCTGACTCACCAACATTGTACTGAATCATAAAAATATCTTTGCCAGTTATATTCTGACCCACCTACTGTTCGTGTCAGTGCACAGCCAGCTGTGGCCTTAATTTCCCATTGATTTACTATCAAGAGCTAATGGCATCTCCATACAACCGACAGCAATTCGTCACTTGCCCTACCCTGGTGGCAAAACAGAGGCTTGGGTTGCATTTATTTGTTTGAGGCTTTAATCTGCCTTTGCTTTATCTTGGTATTGCTGGTGGATTTTCTAAAATGTCTTTATTAAGATTGACATACCAAAAAAATACACATGTATTTAATATATACAACCTGTCAGGTTTGAGGTTTGTATGTTCACGAAAGCATTTCCACTGTCAACACCACAGACATATCAGTTGCCTCTGAAAGTCTTCTCCTAATCAATCAGTTCATTGGTTCGTTAGTGCGAGACCCACCCTATTGGCTGGGAATGGTGTTGCATGCCTATAATCTAAGCCCTTGAGATGCTGAGGCAGGAGGAATATTGTGACTTTGAGATCAGTCAGGGCTGTGGAGGGACACTCCCTCAAAAACATCAAGCAGACAGCAGCAAATGAGAAGAACTCTGTGGAGATCTGTTCTCTATGACTTCTCTGTGACTGAGTGCAACAGAAGCTTCTGATGTCGATTGGCTAGTGAGTTTTGGTTCTCATTTGTTTGTTTTGTTTCATCTGTCTTTCAAAATAAGAGAGTCTAGAGGATATTTTGATGGGAGTTGCTTTATGGATATCCATATCGACAATACAGAAAAACCACATGTCCTGTGGTGAGGGCTTTTTGCTAACAGTTCCCGGTTCCTACATAGCACTGGGCAGGAATCCCTATAGACGCAGATTGGAAACCACCTGAAGAATCACCTGCCCATCTTTCTTCTTTTCCCCCATCTCCCTTCACACCAGAAAGACATTTATTGTTGGAAGTTTGCATTCTCTGTTTCTTCTGAACAATCCCGAGAAAACTAAAGATGCACACATGATGTGTACATGATCTCTTATAGGTGTCATAGATGTATTCATGATCTATCCATGATCTCAGATGTCATAGATGTATTCATGATCTATCCATGATCTCAGATGTCATAGATGTATTCATGATCTATACATGATCTCAGATGTCATAGATGCATACATAGTGCATACATGATCTCATATTAGATGTCATAAATTCATATGTGACATATAAATGACCCCATACTAGATGTCATATAATGCATACATGAGGTATACATTGTTCCATATTAGATGTCATAGATGCGTACATGGCATATAAATGATCTCATATTAAATTCATAGATGCACACTTGACATATACATGATCTCATATTAGATGCCATGTAGTGGTACATGCATCCTTCATCTTTCTTCCCTTCTCATGCTTAGGGCATATTCTACAGGGCATAACTGACCCTGAAAAATCCTATCTCCAGACCCTAACATAGAGTTCAAGTACATCTGGGAATGAAGGAGATAAATTAAAACCATTGTGTAGACAGCTGGCCATTCAGAACCTTCTTGTTTATCTGTCAGCAAGTCGCCCAACTCCTAGGCCTCCTTATAATTAATGTGAGTTCCATACAATTATCTATGGGACTGTGTGCCAGGAACTGAGTCAATCTTCACAGTAGGAAATAAGGGGACAAATCATAGGGGGTCCTAGCCTACTCGGAGCACAGAACCAGGGTGGGGAAATGAACATGGTGGGCTATGTCACGTTGGAAGCGAAGCATTGTGGGCATGTGGAGGAGATACAGTCATTTCCGGCTGAACTTGGCTGTGGAAGAGACGGTTGTTTATTATGATGATTGACATGTATCAACTGAACAAATTAATGGGATTCACTGTGCTATTCCCACACATGCGTGCATGGTATGTTGAAGACGACAGGGTTTTAGAGGCTGACTAATGAGTTGTTCTGGGTTGGGAGAATGATAAGAACATAGTAGAAAGGTGAAAAAATAGCCTGAGGGAGAAATGGTTACCACCACGGACAGTTACTGACAAGCAGGTCAGACTAAGGCCCAGACTCTTCAAATATGGGCGTCTATACTGAGAAAAGAGGAAGACACATGCTCATAGCCAACTTAACCAGAGCTCATGGTTTGAGACACTAATTAATAATTTCCTGCCATTTTGTAGGTCTGGTGTTTTCTGCAATCCTTACGTCACTTGAAAATTACTTCTCCCCGACACTCTTCCGGGTCATCCGTCTGGCCAGAATTGGCCGCATCCTCAGGCTGATCCGAGCGGCCAAGGGGATCCGCACACTGCTCTTCGCCCTCATGATGTCCCTGCCGGCCCTCTTCAACATCGGCCTCCTGCTCTTCCTCGTCATGTTCATCTACTCCATCTTCGGCATGGCCAACTTAGCCAATGTAAAGAAAGAAGCTGGCATAGACGACATGTTCAACTTCAAGACATTCGACAACAGCATGCTGTGCCTTTTCCAGATCACCACGTCAGCCGGCTGGGACGGCCTCCTCAGCCCCATCCTCAACACAGGGCCCCCATACTGTGACCCCAATCTGCCCAACAGCAATGGCTCCCGGGGGAACTGTGGGAGCCCGGCAGTGGGCATCGTCTTCTTCACCACCTACATCATCATCTCCTTCCTCATCGTGGTCAACATGTACATCGCTGTGATCCTGGAGAACTTCAATGTGGCCACGGAAGAGAGCACAGAGCCCCTGAGTGAAGATGACTTTGACATGTTCTATGAGACCTGGGAGAAGTTCGACCCCAAGGCCACTCAGTTCATTGCCTTTTCTGCCCTCTCGGACTTTGCAGACACACTCTCTGGTCCTCTTAGAATCCCAAAGCCAAACCAGAACATATTGATCCAGATGGACCTGCCACTGGTCCCTGGAGATAAGATCCACTGTTTGGACATCCTCTTTGCCTTCACGAAGAATGTCTTGGGAGAATCTGGAGAGTTGGATTCTCTGAAGACTAATATGGAAGAGAAATTTATGGCCACTAATCTTTCCAAAGAATCCTATGAACCAATAGCAACCACCCTCCGATGGAAGCAGGAAGCCATCTCAGCCACTGTCATTCAAAAGGCCTATCGGAGCTATGTGTTACAACGCTCCTTGACGCTCTCCAACCCCCTTAGCGTACCCAGGGCTGAAGAGGAGGACGAACCACTCCCTGGTGAAGGCTATGTTCCATTCATGGCAAATGATGGTGGAGGGCTCCCAGACAAATCAGAAACTGCTTCTGCCACATCTTTCCCACCATCCTATGATAGTGTCACCAGGGGCCTGAGTGATGGGGTCAACATTAGTACATCCAGCTCAATGCAAAATGAAGATGAAGTCACCAGTAAGGAGGGGAACAGCCCTGGACCTCAGTGAAGACACTCCGGCATGCACGGGGCAGGTTCAAATGTCTTCCTCTGCTGTGAACTCCTTCCCTCTAGGGGTGGCACTCAGCCTCACCAATGCATGCCACTGGTCACTGTGTCAGAGCTGAATGGGGACATCCTTGAGAAAGCCCCCATACCAATAGGAATCAAAAGACGAGAATACATCTCCTCTTTGACGGCTCTTCCAAATTTCCAGAAAACGTCACTGCCCCGTTTATTTTGGTTGTAATGGTGATTTACCGTAGCCAACTTCTTAGAACCAGAACTTCTAGGGACACACAGCAAGGACATTTCCAATGGTCTCAGGTAGCCTTAGAGAAGCCACATTGGGCAGGGATGGTGTCACTAATTTGGGTTTGCATGATTGCATGGTCACAGCTGCTGGGCAACACCTGTGAGACAGCCATTAAAATGAATATTTTTAAAGGTATGGCGAGAGTAACATATGTTTTGTATGTGTGTGTGTTAGTGTGTACACAGGTACATGTGCATTTGGAGGTCGGATGTCAGTCTCTGATGTCACTCTTCAGGCGCCCTTTGAGATGAGGTTTCTCACTGATGCTCTCCACATACTTTTGGCTGGCTGGGCAACAGCCCTAGGGGTCCCTTTACCTCTGCATCCCCGGTCTGAGATTACAGGTGCACTCCGAGTGCCTGATATTTTTAAATTCAGTCATGGGGGGTCAAATTCAAGTCCCCATGCTTGTTTACAAACAGATCTCTCCCCAGCCCCTAGCATTATATCTTAAAGTATCACTGTATGGCTTTTCTCTTAATTGTATGATACTAACATGTGCCTGAGCTGCTTCTCCCTCACTCTCAGGGCTCCTGATGGTTTGCAATCAGAACTTGAAGGTGGCCGTGGCCAGAGGAAGCACTGTCCTAGGGGCTGGATGGCTTAGTTCTAATTTTTATAAGTTATAAAATATACATATATATGGGAGATACGTACGTGTGAGTATAAGTGCAGAGGCCAGAGAGGGCATTGGATCTCCTGGAGCTGGAGTTACTGATGCTTGTGAACTGCCTGGTGTGGGTGCTGGAAACCAAATTCAAGTCCTCTGCAAGAACAGGAAGTGCTCTTAACCACCAAGCCATCTCTCCAGCCCTCTTCACTGATTGCCTGGCTAGCTGTGGCTAAGACTGGTCCCCCATGAACCTCGGTTTCTCTGCTCGTAAAGTTTGGAGAAGGAAACAGATATCATGCTTAAATCTTGGTGGTGCTCTGACCCATTAGATGGGGAAGACGACATTGCATGTCCACATCTTCCCTCTGTGAGGTGACAAAGACAGACTTTGATTACGTTACAGATTCAGTTTTATGGCTCGTAATAGAACTTTAAGAAGGACATCACTGTCCCATGGGGCCAGGACCCCATACTTAGTATAATTAAAAGCAAATGGATATTTTGAGAAAAATCTGGTAGATTAAAGATTGTGGCCATAGAATTTATCCATCCAGCAAATATTTTTTGAAGTTCCTGTTATACGGCAACCATTCCTCCAAGAACAGGAGATTAAGTGAGGTGAGCCCCATAGACGAGTTGGCGCTCAGAAGGTGTGCGTCCTGGTGAGGTTTTATTGTCAGCTTGACACAACAGAAAGTACTCGGGAAGAGGGAGCCTCAACTGAGGGACTGTCCACGTCATGTTGACCTGTGGTCATGTCTGTGAGGAGTTGCACTGATTGATGGTTAAAGTCTAAGGGCCACCCGGCCCACTGTGGGCAGTACCATCACTGTGTAGGTGGCCCTCAGTTATAAGAGAGCTGGCTAGGCATGAGTCAGAGAGAGCAATCTGGCAAAAAGCATCCTTCCATGGTCTCTGCTTCAGTTCCTGCCTCCTGGCCCTGCCTTGGCTTCCCTCGATAAAGGAATGTAAGCAGTAAGCCAAGTAAACCCATTCCCCCTCAGGTTGTGTTGGGTCATGGTGTTTGTCACCATATGCTCTAGAGAGCATACTAGAATCACATGATACTTTTCTTGTTGGCATGACAAAATTCCCCACAGAAGCCACTTACAGACCGATTTCTTTTGACTCACAATTTTAGGGTACACCGTCCTTCGTGGTGAAAAGGCACGGCAGCAGGAGCATGAGTTGACAGGGAACATCGTGCCCAGAGTCATGAGGCAGAGAGAGATGAAGGTCAGTGCCCAGCTTAGTCTCCCCTATGGGATGGTGTTGCCCGCACCTAGAACAAGTCTCCTTTCCTCAGTTAAAGCTCTCTAGAAACATCCTCACTGGCACATTTAGAGATGTGTTTTGTTGATGATTCCAATTCCTGTCAGGTTGACAGTGAAGATTAGCCATCCTCTGACTACATAGGACATGAGGAATCTTAATGGCAGTTACCATCTTCTGTTAACTCTCGAGACATTCCCAGCCATAATCAAAGAGCTCAGGTCAATTCACTGGCTGTGTTGATTGGTAAGATTTTCTGCTGGTGTAGGCACAAAGCGTAGGGACTTTGTTCTCACGGATGCAAATCCCTCCTTTCTCTGTCACCATCAGCCCACCAGTGGCCAGAACATTTCAAGGTACTTGTTGGGGTTTGCAGGCATCCCCAGACACACGATAACATGGCGATGATGGAAACACAGAGGGCACACGCCAAACTCTGTCTGGACACATCTGAAAGGTGTGTTCAGTCCGTCGGTGCTCACTCCCTGGTGCCCCTGATCCAAGGAACACAGATACTGACTGCATAGTACTCTCGACATCTCGATCCCATGCGGTCAAGGCAGAAGCTGTCTGAAATCATATCCACACAGTGTTTACGAGACAGAGGGTAGACAGACAGCTGGGCAGACAGACAGCCTGGGGATTGGTTTATTTTTACAGTGTGTTGTGAAAGAATTACAAGTTCCCGAATATCAGGCTGGAGAGATGGCTCAGCCGCTAATGCTAGGCTCACAACCAAAAATATAAGAAGTTCCCAAATATCAGACTGGATTTTACAGACTAGATGGTGTTATTCTCAAAGGTATCTGGTTGAGTTTGCTTCTCCGTCACTATAGAACACTGATCAAAAAGGCATTTGAGGAAGAATGAGTTCATTCCATACTACATTTTATAGTCCATTAGCAGGGGAAGTCAAGGCAGAAACTAACCTGGAAGCAGGAACTGAAGCAGAGACCGGGGAGGAATTCTGCTTACAGACTTGCCCACTTCCTTTCTTCCACAACCCAGGGCACCTGCCCAGGCATGGCACCACCCACAATGAGCCGAGCCCCCTTACATTAACTAGAAATCAAGAAAGTGCCTCACAAACATGGCCACAGGCCACAGTCTTAGGAAGACAGTTCCTTGTTTGAGATTATACTTCCAAGATACGTCAAGTTGACAGCTGACAGTAACTATGACAGTATTTCTCATCTTATCTGCTGCCCCAATTTGACTGAACTGTGTTCTCCCAAAAGATCTCTTGAGATCCTAACCCAGGAGATATTTTATTTGGAAGCGGTTCTTTGCAGGGATAACCAAGTCAAGATGAGGCCACACTCGATCACATAGGCCCTAACACTGTGGCTGGTGTTATACAGGGGGCAGATTTGAACATCCACAGAGGGGAGACTGCGGAGGGGCAGTGCACAGGCAAAGGAAACTGTGTGAAGATAGAGCCAGCTGCTAGCGGAGGAGTGTAAAAGTCAGCTGCCATTCCTCAGAAGTCAGGAGATGATGAGGGAGACCATCTGATGCCAGAGACAGCATAGCACCCCCAGGGCCGTGGTTTTAGATGTCTGGGCTTCTAGATGGAAGGGACAGGAATGCATTTCTGTTCTTTAAGCCACCTGACCTGTGATAATTTGTTATAGCAAACCTAGAACACTAATATGCTCTGTATTTTTCCACACAGTCATTTGTCAAGTTTCAGTGGGAACCATTAAAGAAGGGATGTCACACGGACCTCACTCCTCTTAGTTTTCAGAAGTGTGCTTAATGCAAATGCAAGAGCACCTCTTTCATCAAATCTTAGGACATGCAAGATGGCTCAGTGGGTTAGAGCACACGCTCCCGGGACCTCCATGGTGGAAGGAGAGAAATGACTCCCACAGGCTGTCCTCTGACCTCCGCCTGGGCACTGTGGCCCGTGAACCCCTACCCCAACACACTCAAAATAAATCATTGTAGTTTTTTTTTTAATGCTATCAATCCACTTCTCAAGTTTTCCCAGTGGCCACATTACAAGAAAGGAGTTAGTCTTTTGGAGGAGCAGGTGTGAAAAGTGCAGCCACATGGAAGTCCTTACACACACAACACACACACACGCCACCAGAGACAGCACTAGAGCTGCTGTGGTTAGAATGTGTGAGAATCCTTCAACACTGGAGGGAGATTAGACACAGAATAATGGTGTTGCGTATGCAAATGTCCAGAGTGTGTGTTTCCTCTAATGTGCGCGTCCTACAGACAGCTCTCACTCTCGTCAAAGATGCAGGCTCTTGCAGTTGAGGAAGACCATCAGACAAGTTCCCGCCCGGTCAAAATTCACAGAACAATCCACTGTGGGAAGCCCAATACCAACTAGTGTATCTACAGCACAGCCCTACACCTGAGGCTCAGGGTCTATCTCAGAACAAAACAGCCCCTCTAAGGCTCAGGGGCTATCTCAGAAGAGGAAGTGGAAACATTCTAAGAGCCAGACAACCAGGGCATCTCACAAATAGGGCGGCCTAAGCAAGACTTACATAATGACAACACCAGCTGAATCGTCAGGAAGAATGGTAGAATCTCACCAGGCTCCACCCCTGAATGAAGAGCCATTGATGGCTGCTGAGAGGAGCGGGATTTGGGGGACCAGCCCTTTGGTACATATCCAGAAACATATATGCAAACAACACTGAGTGGACCCAGCAGGGTATATTTCTATACACGTGTGTGGGGGCGGGGGGGACAATAAAAATTAAAGAACAAGAGGCTGTTAGCCTGAAGGGGAGTTGGGGAGACACGGGCAGGTTGGATGGGGAAAGAAAGGTATGAAAAGGCTTTAAAATTTTTAATTTAAAAAATACTGTTAATTTTTATACCAATTAATCCACAGACATTGTTAACAAAGAACTCTGCCAACATGGAAGGCCAAGCATAGCTATTCACCTTAAGGCAAAGGTTAGGACATTTTCCTTGGTTCTGAGGTTGCAAAATTCGACAGATCCTCAGTAGGGAGTAGACACAGGCTGAAGGCCTCACATAGGTAAAGGGCAGCTCTTAGACTCTGGGAACAACAGGGTGGCATACTTAAACACTTCTGCTGCGGAAACCAGTGGTGGTGGGAGACAAGTACCAGATAAGCAACAAGTTGGGAGGGTGTGAGGAGAGCGGAGCTCAGAAAGCTGCCTTCTTAGCTTGGAGGAAGAGAGAGGATTTTATTATGTTTCGACTCTGGCAAGTTAAGAATGCATGCCTTAATTACTGGAGTCACCACTAACACAGCAGAGAGAGTATATAATTTCCAAAATAGGACAGAGAGGATACACTAAGAAGCAATTAGAAGATAAGCTAAGAGGGCTGGGGATACAGCTCAGTGAGTAAAATGCTTGCCGTGCACGCATGAGGATCCGAGTTTGACCCCCTGAACATATACCAGAACGTTGCTGGGCGTGGCAGTGTAGGCTTGTGATACTAGCCATCAGGAGGGGGAGCTGGGGAAGAGGGGGTTCCTGGACTTGCTGATCAGCCAGCTTATCCAAACCAAATTAGTGGTAGAAGTGAGAGACCCCATCTTAAATCAGAAGGTGGAAAGCAGTTGAGGAAGATGCCCAAGGTAGAGCTCTGGCCTCCACATGTATGTACACATGCACCTTCACATACATGACTATGTATGCACACGTGATATGGTTAAAAAGGGGATAGGGGAGAGGAATGCATGAGAAACAGGGAACAAGAGGAACCAGTACAAAGGAAGCAGCTGTGTAGTGTTGTGATCACATGTACCTGCACATGTGTGCGGAGGCCAGAGGTTGACATGGATGTCCTCCTGCCTTAGCTCCAGCTTCTACTGCTGTGATAAACACAGTGACCCAAAGCCATTTGGGGATGAGAGGGTTTGTTTCAGCTTACAGAGTCACACCACAGTCTGTCAATGAGGGAAGACAGATGCTGAGCTGATGCAGAGGCCATGGAGGGGTGCGGCTTATTAACGGCTCCCCATGGGTTGGTCGGCAGTTTCCTGATGGTACCCAGGACCACCAGCCCAGGAACGACACCACTCACAGTGTGCTAGGCTTGCCCAGATCAATCATCAATGGGGGGGGGGTGTATACCATGGGTTTGCCCACGGGCCAGTCTGGTGGTAGGATTTCCCTAACAAAATGACGACAGCTTGTGTCAAGTTGACATAAAACTAGCCCACATACCTCTTCGACTGTCTCAACTTTAGCTTTTGAGCCATGGTCTCTCATTGACCCTGGAGTTCGCTGGTTGGCTAGGCGGACTAGCAAGCAAGTCCCAGGGATCCTCCTGCCTCCACACCCCTACCCCCAAGCACACTGGGAACACCCATCTCTTACATGGGTCCTGAGGAACTTGGGTCCTCAAGGTTGCACAGCAAGCTCTTTGCCAACTGAGCTACCTCCTCAAACAATTACTTAGAGGCTTTATATACAAATACACCAGTAATCCCATTAAATAAAAACAGAAGAAAGACAGACAATATCAGGCAGGACTTTCGGACTTCAAACATAAGATCTCTCTCAAATGACTCGCTTCAAGTCTAAGGTTTCCAAAAGGGTACACATAAAAGATGAGTGGAATCATGTAACTATCAACCGACTAAAAGAGCCAGAAAACAGCGTGAAGAGCTGTCAGCGTGAAGGGCTGTGACGCACTGTGATGCGCGATCCTCTGGACTCGCAACAGCCTTTGCAAGCGTGGCCACACAACTGCAGGCTGTCCCTGTCAACAGTCAGTCATGAAAGGGGTGTGGCTTATGGGGCTCTACCCGACACTGCTGAGCTATTGGCTCCTGGTAGATAAAGGAAAATCTGTCTTCTGTTGCATATCCACCACGGAGCCCAATAGGATCCAATGGATAGCTCCAAACCCACGGTCACACAGACAGCCCTGTTTAAACCCAGTGGTTCGCAAAACAAAACCAATAAACATGTGTGTGAGAAAGAGATGTGCAGGGAAGTGGGGGACGGGGTAGAGTAGGGAGATGGGAGAGCGTGAGGGCAAGAGTGGCCAGGATGCTTTATGTACATGTGTGAAATTGCCAACGAACAAATTTAATTAATAAAATAAAAAATAGCAAGAGATTTGAAGAGGCCCTTCACAATAGAAGAAATCTGAATATCTAATAAACATATAAAAGGGTACACAACCTAATTAGTAATCAAGTAATAAGCAAATTAAAACCACAGTGAAATACCATTATATGTTGACTGAATCTACAAAAATGTTAGGGTCTAGCAAAAATTAAATTTTGTGCAAATAAAAAAAGACAAGTGCTCTTGTGTGCTTTTGGAGAGAGCATAAATTATCCAGGCATTTTAGAAAACAGCATCACTCTATCTAGAGGAGCTGCAGGTAGTTCATTTCTATCCTGAGATATGTATCTAAAGAAATCCATTCACACATGATCTAAGAGGCATGTGCGCCAAGGCTTCTTATAAAACCAGGCAGGGCGGTGCATGCTTGAACCCCAGCACTTCGGAAACTGAAGCAGGAGGCTCAGGAGGTCAAGGTCATCCTCGGCTGCAGGGTTGAAGGCCAGCCTAAGCTATCTGAGATCCTGTCTCAAAAAGCAAATAACCTGGAGAGATGGCTCTGGGGCCAAGAGCACCCGCTGCTCTTCAGGAGGACCTGGGTTTGATTCCCAGACCTACGCGGCTCCTCTACACACAACCATCTCTATGTCCAGTTCCACCCTCTCTGGCCTCTCTGGAACCAGGCACATGTGTGATGCACAGATACAAATGCAGGCAAAACATTTATGCACATAAGAATTTAAAACAAAAATAGACGTTTCTTATGGATTAAACAGACCCAAATTAGAAACAATTTGCTGTCTATCAGCGATAGAATAATTTAATAATGTCATTCTTTAAGAATATAATCTTATGTGGTAATGAAAGTGACTGAGAAATAGCCTCCCACAAATCTATAAATGAATCTTATAAGAGTAATATTGAATGAAAGAAGCCAGACACAAAACTACGCTATACAGCTCTAACAGATTCTGAAACAGGGCGAATTAAACTGTTTTGTCTAGGAACACATACAGAAAAACAAAGATTAGTTAAGAAAGCCAGAGAGGAGTTCAGGCCAGGCGGAGGGGGATGCTGGTAACCGGTTGCTGGCACGTGCTGATTAGAGCTCTTTGTGATCATCTTCATAGCTACGCGGCAAGTCGAGCATGTTTGTCTAGTGAGCGTTCTGTGTTTTACCTCCCGATTGTAAAAATAAGAAAGAGGCTTCAAGTGGCTAAGCTTCGCGTCCCCTCCCTCTTCACAGAAGCAATTACTGTCACCTGCTCTCCATCATGGCATTTGCATCTTGGAGTTAGGTCGTCTGCGCCTGGAGGGCGAGTAGGAGTTCAGGAGTGGGTGATTAAAACAGGAAACTCTGGGCAGAGTGAACCACAATTGCATACGGCACAGGAGATGCGCAGGCAGTCCAAGCCGTTGTGAAGCAGCCACGGTGGAAGGAGGGAGAGCCAGTAGAAGGCTCACGGTGGGAATGAAGTTTGGTATCCCTGGGTTACTTCAAACAGCGTGGCTGCCACAAGCCTCCATGCTGAGAGGCCATTCACCACCTGGGATGGGATCACAGGAATATCTTACTCAACCTAGACATACTACAACGGTTAGCTTCTCTTAGCAACTTGACACAGTCTAGAACCACACAGAAGAATCTCAATAATCAAACTGGACTGTGGGCATGCCTGGGAGGGGGGGGGAGGAGGATATCTAGATTATGTTAACTGATACAGGAAGAGCCAGTCTCTAAGTGGGTAGCACCGTCCACCAGATTTGGTCCTAGACTGTGGAAACATGGAAAAAGGCAAACTGAGCACAAGCATGCACGCCCATACCTGCATCCTCTCTGGTCAGGACTGTGGTGTGCCTGGCTGCTTCTAGTTCCTGCCTTGACTTTCCCACGGTGCAACCTGTAGCCAATAAAAACCTTTCTTCATTAATAAAATACCCTGGTCTTCCTCAGGGTATTTTATTGCAGCAACTGAAGCAAACTAAAGTACATACTGGCCCAGTCTCAGCCTTCGCTGTGATAGAAATCCGCCAGGAGCTGCAGGAGGGGCTCTGTGGTTAAGAGCACTTGCTGCTCTTGCAAAGGACTGGGGTTTGGTTCCTAGAACTTACAAATGCCTGTAACTCCAGCTCCAGGATAAATGACCTCCTTTTCTGGCCCCCAGAAACACATAACATATATATACATACACACCCACATACATGCACGTAACAAACAATAAAATACATCCTTAAAAGAAGTCCACCCCTGCATTCTTCTGTGGTAAAAGTCAAGTCCTTCCTGGTAGATAAGCGTTCCTTCCGCCCCACAGTGGACTCTGGCTCCAGAAGGTGGCTCATCCATCCTCTGAAGTGGAAATCCGTTAGGAGTATGTCCTCTTGAAGAGCTTGACATGAGTCATCTGCCCAGTGAGTCAGGTAGGAAGAGGCAGGGTTCGCCTGTCGGCGTCAGATATGCAGCTCCTGGGTTTACAGCTACCGTTGACCTTTCAAGCAGCAGCAAAGTTGGCCACTGCCGTTCTTCCTCCTGCAACAACGACTGTGGAGGGTTGTGTGTGGAGAAGGCTCATTTTCCAGAGTCGAGACTCAGTTAATTGATGAGGAGAAACCCAATTGTTTGTGCTTCCTGCTTCCAAATGTAACTATGTTATAAGGTAGACCTGCGGGTGTGTGTGTGGAGGTGTGTGGGTGTGTTCTGGGTAATGATGCTTTCCTGTGTTTGGAACAGGGAGCCTCAGAAACACTTGGCCGTTGAAGATGTCCACACTCAGCTCATAGGCTAAGTGCCACGATGAGAGGAAGAATGACGCAGTTTGAGTCAAGGCCTTCTTTTCTGTCAATCACAACCTTGACTCTCACACAATGGGAGCAGAAGGCCCTGCTCTGCAGCCTTAGGTTTCTGGGTTAGTCCGATGTGATAGGACACTGATCGAAACATCTAAGGTGGGGGGATGACAGGTTTCTTCATCTTACAGCTGAGGCAGGGGCTCAGGCTGGCACCCGGAGGCAGGAGCTGACGCAGAGGCCATGGAGGAACGCTGCCTACTGGCTTCCTCCTTGCAGCTCGCTCAGTCTGTGGGTTTTTTTTTTTTTTTTTGGTTTTTCGAGACAGGGTTTCTCTGTGGCTTTGGAGCCTGTCCTGGAACTAGCTCTGTAGACCAGGCTGGTCTCGAACTCACAGAGATCCGCCTGTCTCTGCCTCCCGAGTGCTGGGATTAAAGGCATGCGCCACCACCGCCCGGCCTCAGTCTGTGTTTTTTATAGCACCTAAAACCACCTGCCCAGGGGTGGCACTGTCTGCTCTGAGCTGGGCTCTCTCGCCTCAAACATTAATCAAGAAATTCCCCCCACAGACTCACCCACAGGCCACTTTGATGGTGGCAATTTCTCGATTGAGGTTACTTTTCCTCAAATGACCCTAGTTTACATCAAGTTTCCAAAAATTAACGTATCCACCAGCCTCCCAGAGAGACTCCAGGGAGGTAAAATTGCTGTGTAAGGATTGCAGGAGAAGGGGATCTGAGAACGGCCCTCTGGGAAGCGCTCACCACAAACACAGACCTGGACACGAAATTTAAGCGATGCCTACATCTACCTCACACACCTGCAAAGCTAGCAGGGACCAAAAGAGGGAGTCAAATCCCCAGAGAATGGAGTTACAGGTGGTGGTGAGCTGCCATGAGGATGCTGGGAATCGAACCTGGGTCCTTTGGAAGAGCAGCCAGTGCTCTTAACTGCTGAGCCATCTCTCTAGCTGGATGCTCACTCTTAAACACTGCTGAGCTCGCAGGAACCTGATGATATAGCCTTAAATTAGCACCACAGCACTCTGAGTGCTTCATCTTTGTTCTGGGCCCCATGATCACAGGTCCTGATCCACTAATAAACTCTGGATTATTAGCTGTAACAGGCCTGTTCATCAAGGCCACGGCCTCCAGCTCACCATCCATATTTCCTAGTTAGGGTGCTATTCATCCAATACACACTGGGTCCCTTCACACCCAACAGTCACGTCCTCTACCTGGGTTCATTGTTCCTGTTGACTGAGGTTGCCCGTTCCATATAGCATTTATTATCATTATTACACATTTTAGCCATGCAAAAGGTGTGCAGCAATGTGCCCATTACAGTACTGGTTTGCATTCCCTTACTTGTCAGCCACAAAGGTATTTCTGCCCTGGAGAGATGTCTCCAGAGTACTTCCTGCTCTTCCAGAGAGCCCAGATTCAGGGCCTAGCTCCCAGCTTTGTGCCAGCTCGAGGCTGCCTATAACTCCAGCTCCAGAGGATCTGATGCCATCTTCTGATGTCCATGGCATCTACACACACACACACACACACACACACACACACACACACACACATGCATGCACACCCGTGTACCGGGCCTTTTAAGCCTCCAACCAAACATGCCAAAACTTTGCCAGTAAGCCACTGCCAGGTGGTGATACACAGATTAATGGAGATGGGTTAAAGTAATATGTAGGAGTTAGCCAATAAGAAGCTAGAGCTAATGGGCCAAGCAGTGATTTAATTAATATAGTTTCTGTGTGATTATCTCGGGTCTAAGCTAGCTGGGGCAGCTGGGAATGAACAAGTGGTTCCTCCAACAAGCCCCACCTATCCTTTCT
Source organism: Alexandromys fortis (assembly GCF_014885135.2). Classification (NCBI taxonomy): domain Eukaryota; kingdom Metazoa; phylum Chordata; class Mammalia; order Rodentia; family Cricetidae; genus Alexandromys; species Alexandromys fortis. The sequence goes on from NW_026067921.1 coordinate 4,395,251, forward strand.
CTGCCTACCTATTGGCTGTTCAGCTCTTTACTAGACCAATCAGATGCCTTGGGCAGGGAAGGTGAAGCAAATGCAACACATCTTTACATAATTACACACGCATCCTGACATCGTTAAACAAATGCAGCATGGATGAACAAATGTAACATCTCACCTAGTTAACATAATATCCTACACACACCCATAGTCACAAACACATGAATAAAATTTTTAAAGAAGCCTTTAAAAACAATGAGTGTTTTGTTGGCTTGACAGCAGTTGGTGCCCTATTCTTATCTGCTACCCGTTTTCTTGTCTGATCCTTTTTGAGACTGCTCACTGCTGAGGCTTGACGGTACTTCAGATATTACAGATAGTTGCCCGTCGCCAGGTGTGACCAGCAATAAACCTTCCCCAATCTTCAGTCTGCCTTTTCTGCTGCACAGCAGAGCCTTCCCTGTCTCACAGTGCTGGGGGCCACTTTCCAAGTTTTTCTTCTGTAGATTGTTTTGATGTAAATCCTAAGCCAAAGGAAGGCATCAGGAGCTGGAGCCACAGGTCATGGTGAGCTGTCCAGTGTGGGCACTGGAAACCCAAAATAAAACTCCAGATGAAGTAGCTAGGAACATCCCTAGAGTTGTTGCAACAAAGCTCTCATTTGTTTCCTAAAATGCACCAACTTCCCAGGCTGGAATTTCTTTGATTGGAGGGGAACAAACTGTTCTTGATAAAGACCCTCAGGTATGGACTCTAAATACTCCGTCAGTCTTCTCTTAAAGGCCTTGCAACCGTTTACTCTCGCAACTGTGCACTGGGAAAGGAGAAACACCCTTCATGGACTAACAGGCTGGGACTCTGCTTTTTGTTTTTGAGAAGGTTTCTCTGTGTAGTCCTGACTGTCCTAGAACTAGCTCTGTAGATCAGGCTGGGCTTGAACTTAGAGCTCTACCTCCTAAGTGCTGGGATTAAAGACATGTGCTACCATGTCCCAGAAAACATCACAGGACTCAAATTCTACTACAGTCTAAGTGGGAAAGTGAGGCCCTGTGAGGGTAGGGTGGAAATGGAGCTGTGACCAATCCCAGCAGAGTACATGTATGGTCAGTCTGCCTGCCCACCTCCGGATCGAGATCTGCAACCAGCAACATAAGACTATTTCAGTTTCCATAACCACTGAAATTTTTATTTATTTATATTGTATCTGTTTAGGGGTTGGCAAACTGTAGTATGGTAAATCTGGCCTATAACAGCCTGGTATCAAGGACTCCTTACCGCCTACAGAGTTAAAGCGAGGATGGAGCTGAGGATGCAGTCCGGTAGTTAGAGCATTTGACTAGGATCTGAAAGTCCTAGCCTCCATCCCCAGCACCACATAAACAATGTGGGGGTCACATCTGCAACCCCAGTACTCAGGAAGTAGACAGAGAAGAATCATTTCAAGGCCCCAACAGCTGGAATGGATGTATTTGGCAAGAGGCAGAATTCCCACGTTGGTTCTTTCATGCTTGATGCCAGGGCCGTTACTGTAGAAAAAGCCCAGAGGCAGGAGAAAGGATAGGCTGGACTGGCAGGCAGAGAGATTAAACAGAAGGAGAAATCTGGGAAGAGAAGATGAGGAGCGAGAAAAGGAGGAGAGGAGGACATCAGGGACCAGCCACCCAGCCACACAGCCAGCAAAGGAGTAAGAGAAGAAAGAGATGTAGAAGAGAGAAAGATAAAAGTCCAGAGGCAAAAGGTAGATGGGATAGTTTAAGTGAGCAAAACTGACTAGAAACAAGCCAAGCTAAGGCTGGGCATTCATAAGTAAGAATAAGTCACCATCAATTTATTTGGGAGCTGGATGGTGGCCCCCACAAGAGCAAAGAGAAAACAAAACAAAACAAACAAACAAACCAACTACAGCACGTGTCACCACAGCGACATTGTTCTTGAGACAAGTTCTCACTACTCCAGAACTCACTGTATAGGCCAAGCAGGCTAGTCTTGAACTCGAGGCAATCTTCCGACCTTCATCCTCCTAATAATGGGATTGAAAACACGAACCACTACACCCTGCTCGGTTTGACCCCTTATTTAAAGACTAAACATACATCTCTCACCAGATCAGCCATTTTACTTGCAGGAACTCAGCCAAGAGGAAGATGAGCATTTGTTTGTTCAGAAACCTAAAGGAGAGTATGCAGTGGACGGAATGTTTTCAGAGAAGGTGACCTGCCCCAGGTCATCCGCCTGGAGGGGCCCCCCAGATGGGGCCCCAGGCTTTGGAGAAAAGGAATTAAGCCCTGAGGATGGGGGAGAACTGACTATTCAGTAGGCACTTTTGAAAGAGCAAAGATGAAGAACAGGGTTTCACCGAGAGTCCCTTGGAGAGGCACAGACAGATGGAGAGAAATGTGGCTACCCTGGGCCCTAACACTGCTTTCCCAGAAAGGGACCCAGAGCTGGCCCTTCTTCCCACTGCTGTCCAAAGTAACAGGCTGCCTGCATTCAAGGCAGTGGTACAAGGAGCACCACGTTTCTACGTCACCCGTGTCAATGCCAACTGCCCCTGCCAGTCCTCCCCTAGGATCCCACCACTGCACTGTCCCTGACAGGCCCTGGGCAGGTTCTCATACCGGGGCGGGGGCTGCACTGGCAGCATCGTCTGAGCCCGGATGGGATGCTGTACGGGGAGTGTGGGAGGTAGCATTCCTATTCTCCTGTCAGTGTTCACTTGAGAAGCCTGCACTCCAGTCTCTGCCTCTGATGTGCTCAAGACAAGAGGCAGCTTTTGTCATCCGACGCCAGTCTGAGTGTTCTCTGGCTCTGAGCATTGACTTCCGGGATGGGGGCAAAGTCTTCGAAGGTGCGGCACCTGGCTTCATTCACTTACGGAGCACACGGGTTCCGTGGGGTGGGAGGGGACACTGGGGGCTCTTGTCAGCACTAGGCTGCAGAGATGAAGGAAGGGGTCTTGGAACAGGGACGACAAAATGGAGAGCCTTCCTCTCTGAGTTAAGGTGACAGGCAGGCATTCTTGCTCTCCAGAGGACTTTGCCATCAGTCGACTTTCCCATAGGCATGGGGACACCGATCCACAGTCGCCTTCCAGTGAATCTGAGACTTGACGGAAGGTGAAGGCTTGGCTAGCCGGTGCCGTTTGTCTTCTACCGCCAGCCATGATGTTTCTGTTGCAGGGAATTGTGGGTCCTGGGAAAGCCCAAGAGCTCTGAGGTTCCTGTGAGGGCTAGTCACCACCCCACAACAGCTGCCATCAGAACCTCCCCTAGAGAGCAGGGACTGTGACACACCTGTGACACACCTGTGGCGCACCTGTGACACACCTCCCTGATGCCCACAGGCCATTCGCCACCACGCACCCACACACTCCTAACAGAGGCACCGTTACCATTCAAAAAGGCAAAAATGGGGGCTGGAGAGATGGCTCAGCGGTTAAGAGCATTGCCTGCTCTTCCAAAGGTCCTGAGTTCAATTCCCAGCAACCACATGGTGGCTCACAACCATCTGTAATGAGATCTGGCGCCCTCTTCTGGTGTGCAGGCATATATCGAGGCAGAATGTTGTATACATAATAAATAAATAAATCTTTAAAAAAAAAAAAAAGGCAAAAATGCCTCCGTGTTTACATATTTCATTTTTATTTATTTATATTGTAATTGGCCCTCAGGCAAATTCTTTTTTGGCATATGCGCCCGCGAGTTTTGACAAACACACAGCAGTGCACTCAACACCAGACAAACTCCAGCCCCCTGAGGTGCCCACTCCCTCAAGCCAGTGGTACCCCTCCCTTTACCTCAATCCCTGGCAATCACAGAACTACTTCCTGTTCGGCATCTCCGGAAAGCTGCAGAACTGAACTCTCTCTCTCTCTCTCTCTCTCTCTCTCTCTCTCTCTCTCTCTCTCTCTCTCTC
>NW_026067921.1:4399165-4501388 GCF_014885135.2 Alexandromys fortis
CTCTCTCTCTCTCTCTCTCTCTCTCTCTCTCTCTCTCTCTCTCCATGCTGCATCTTTCGCCTAGACTCTTGTATGTTCTGCATATACAGAAAATGCTTCCGTGTATGTGCACACATGTGTATTTGTGTTTGGGCAGGAACATATGGTGTGTGATTGTGTATGTGTGTCTCTGTGTGTGCCTCTGTCTCTGAGTGTCTCTCTGGCTACCCGTTCATCTCTCTCTGTGTGGGTAGGACAGAAGTCAGTCTTTTGCCTTCTTCCTTTTTTTTTTTTTTTTTAACCTTGATACGCCATCTGTCACTAGCTTGGGGCTCACTGAATAGATGATGCTCTCCAGTCAGCAAGCGTCAAGGACCTGCCTGTCTCTACCTCTCTAGAGCTGGGATTGCAGGCTAGAGTCACCCTGTCAGGCTTTCTTCCATGGGTTCTGGGGGTAAATTCAAGTCCTTGTACTTTTAAGGCAAGTACTTTACAGGCTGCGCCATCTCCCCAGCCTCCCACCCCTAAAACAAATGCTTCTTAAAGGTACAAAAGAAAAGTCTGGTTGGAACTCAGTCCCCGCCCAGCGGAAGTACTCCTTCCGCCTTCCAGCCATCTTCAGCCTAGCCTGGCTCCGACATTCTAGCTCTAATTGCCCATGTCCTACCCACATCCCCAAAGCTGTGACCTCCTAACCCTCCCTCCCGAAACCCACCTGTGCTGAGCCTACTTCCCATGCCACACTAGGTGCTCCCGAGTCCCTGCAGGCAGCTGACCCTAATCCAGAGTGGGGGGAAGCCTCCACATCCACTATTCAGTCCTACTAATAAGCAAATGCGATCTGAAGAATGCTTGTTGCGGCTCAGGCTGGTCACGTGATGATACAACACACCTGAAACCCCCACTCCACTAGCTCCCAGAATCCTGGCGCCAGGACTCCATCTGCAGTCTGACCTCTCACCCTGACCCTCTCACTGGGTGAAACTCTGCAGGAAAGTGAAGTACAGCAGGAACACAAGGTGACAGAACTTCATGGGGGCGGCAGGGCTCAGGGTGGCCTATGTCCCCGGTGCAATGGGGACGACCACGGGGACACAGTGCCTAGTGTGGGCTTCTGTGGGCTGTGCTGGCTCGGGGAGGGGACCCTGGGACATGCTGGCAACCCGCTCCAGCAATCCAGTGCATTTCGCCCACAGCCAGACCAGAACCATTTCCTGGCTCATCCTGTTCCTTCAGATAGCCGCCACCAAGAGCGGCTCAATCTACCACAAACAAGGGCAGAGGATGGACTTGGGGGAGATGCTCGGAACTCTTGTTAGGATCCAAACGCTGTTGATCCTGCAGTCTCCAGCTGCTGGTTTACAGCAGAACCTCTTCCTTCACGCTGCCCTTGCCCAGCACAAGGCGTCTCATCCAACGCTACCGCCCCTGGTCAAGTGCAGGGTGCCTGAGAGGCAGCAAGGCTGTCCTGTCTCTTTGCCTTCTACATAGTACACTGAGGGTCAGGGTCTTCCTAAAGCCTTGGCTGCTGGACCCACTGGTATAATGTAGCATCCATGTTCAGTGTCTTCCTCTCCCCAGCCCTGCTACTTTCTCAGCCTTGAGGATATGGCTCAATAGAAATCGCCTATGTGTAATGGGCTAAGGGTGTAGCTCGGTTGGTAGCGTGCTTGCCTAGCAAGCATAAGGCTCTAGGTTTGAGTCTTACCACCACATAAATGTGTTGTACATTGTTGCACATGCCTGTAATCCCAGGGCTTGAAAGGAAGAAGCAGGAAAACAAGAAGTTCAAGGTCACCCATCCTCACATAGGGAGTTCAAGCCAGCCAAGGCTACATGAGACCTTGACAAAAAGCAAGGAAGGGAGAAAAAGAAGGAAGGAAAGAAAGAAGGGAAGGGAAGGGAAGGGAAGGGAAGGGAAGGGAAGGGAAGGGAAGGGAAGGGAAGAGAAGAGAAGAGAAGAGAAGAGAAGAGAAGAGAAGAGAAGAGAAGAGAAGAGAAGAGAAGAGAAGAAACTTCTAGCACATCTGTCCCTGAAAGCCTAGGGTTTGTGTGTTTGTGTACTGCGTGAACAGGCTTTAGGTTACCAGGATGGTCAAATTCCATCTGTAAACATATGTTCCATCTTAAAAACCCTTCAATGTGTTACCCTGTCTGCCTTCCTCAAAAACTCACGAGGCAGACAGACAATTATCCCACCTCTTCAGTGAGTAGAAGATGCAGAAAGATCGCGTGTCTGACGTAAACTCATTCCTGCAGGAGACGAACTGACCTAAGCTTCTGGCTGTCCCCAAACTCTGCACTCTGGTTACTGAGGCAGCCACAGCTGCCGGGTGAAGGGCAGCAGAGGAGGTAGGTAAACCGAGGCAGGAGTCGGGGCTCACAATGCTGGATGGTTCATGTCTGAAATCAGGTTCTCCGTTTCTCTTGGGTTTCCAGCTCGTGGCCGTGGAAGGTCTTAAGGAAGAGACATCCTCTGGGACAGATGGGCATCTTTGGACATGTGTGTCTGACTTGGGTGTCCACAGGAAATAGTCCATGCTGTCTGCTTGACAGTGGTCCCTCAGATAAAAGCATCCATGTGTCTGAGAACTAGACATCAAGTGGGGATCAAATCACCATCTCCCTCTCAGGAGGGCATATTATTGCCCTTGGCCATGAGTTCCTGTCCCTCTCTCTGCACCTCTGCTACTCTAAGATAGAGGGCCTTGGCTGGCAGGGCACTGGAAAGAAAGCAGAGTGTGATAACCCAGGAGGGTAGCATCCATCGCCTACCTGCTACTATCTGGACCAGAAACAAAATGGGAGGGGCAGTCTTCAAAATCAATGACTTCTCCAGAAACTTCTCTAAGATGGCAGTGAGCTATGTCAGCAACTCACAAACCCCATATGGACAAAGATGGGAATGGAAGAGGGAGTCGGTGAGATGGTTCAGAACATAAAATGCTTGCTGCACAAATCTGACCCCCGAGGTCTATCTTGGGACCCCAGGTGAAAGTGGATGTAGAGAACGAACTGATTCCACCAAGTTGTCCTCTGACCTCCACACATGCGCTGTAGGACGGTGGCCCCCAATAGACCACAAACACACTAATAGTAAATAGTTTAAAATTCCATTGTGTATAGGCCCCTATAAAGGAAAAAAAAAACGGAAAAGGAACCAAGAGCGGAGTTGAGAAGAACTTTCTGGATGTTTAAGTGGGATTCAAAAACGCCTGGAGAGGAGAGCTGGTATCTCCAGAGTGAAGAGAGAGAAGCGTCCAGGCATTGGCTCCATGCTCACTATCCCTGGAGTCTTCATGGTAGAGAGGCTTTGTCAGTGCTCCGCCCCTGCTGGAGGCAGGATGGATGGCAGAGGGATGGCGAACAGCCCCATAGCTCAAGGGCTCTTCTGAGGAAAGTTGCCTTCCCTGCTAAGGTGTGCTAGGACCCTTGGCCAACCTCAACTTCCACGTCTACTCTGAATCCAGGGAAGTGTGAGAGCCAAACTGCAGATGCTGCAGCCTTCGTAAGAGACACTGGCAGAGAAGGAAGGGTGGGGATGTGGAGGAGCGGGACTGAGTTTCCAGACACGGCAGCTTTGTTGCTGAGGGAGTCGTCCAGTCTCTAGAGCTCTTTCCCCACGGGCAGAACGCTTAGTGCGAAGTGGAGTGAGAGTTAAGAACCAGCGTCCTGGGGCTGGAGAGGTGACTGAGTGTGCTGTGCAAGCATGGAGACCTGGGTTTCATCCCCAGATGAGATGTAGTGGTGTGTATTCGGAATCCCAAGGCTGGGCATGCAAGAGGTGAGCGATCCGTGGGCCCACTAACCAACCAGGACTGGGCAGGCAGAGGTGGGCGGATCCCGGGAACTCACTAGCCAACCAGCATCATCTAAGGCGTGATTTCCAGGCCAGTCGGAGATTGTCTCAAAATAACAACGATTTTAAAAGTCAGATGGTCCATGTGGAACAACAACGGAGATTGTTCTCACACACACACACACACACACACACACACACGCAACGGAGGAGGGGTTTGGGGAGAGGGTTCTGGCACACAAGAGAATGTCAGGATTCAGGGGTCTTGTTAAAGCCCCTTCCTTCCAGAACATCTCCTGCCTCTAAGATGCAGATAACCCTTACAGAGCTCAGATCCATCAGCTTCAACTGGGAGAACCAGCGCCAGGAGAGAGGTGGCTGGGCGGGGCCTCTGTATGAGGTCTGTAAAGACTTGGCTTTGGCTTCTTCTTGCACCATCTCCTCTGGCAAGGTTTCTGGATTCTCAGACCCCGCTGCACTCACTTCTTAGCCCTTCCCTACCTCTCGAATTAACAAGGTGAAGAGAACAGAGGCACAAGACTACTCTATCATCCACGAGGCAGCCCCAAGCCCACCTCCGTGGGAATGGAGGGAAAGGCCGGGGTCTTCACATAGGACGCGCTGCAGCTGAGTGAAGCGAAGAGTGGGCTGCCTACACCACGCAGCCATAGATTGAGCTCAAAGGTAGAACAGGGTGGGGGTGGGGGGAGGAAAAGAATGGAATCTTGAACAATGCCCATTTATATAAATGAAAAGTACAAACACACAAATGGCCAATAAACCATGGGAAAGCGCTCCGTTTCATTAGTCACCAGGGAAATGTCAATTAAACCACAATGCGAAACCTCTGCACACCCACTCAAGCGACTAAGGCAAAAATAACAAAAATACCCCGTGCTAGAGAAGGGAGATGAACTGGCGTGTTCCCAGTAAGTGCTGTGAATGCAGGTAGAACCAGTCTGGGGAACTGTCAACGTTGACCATAGGCAGACACTCTTGTCAGGCTGGGGTCACACCACGTCCACCCAAGTTCATGTTCCAGAATGTTCACCCTAAACTAGAAATCACTCAAACGTCCATCTGCAGTACAGTGGATAAATAAATCGATGTTCACATATTCACAGAAGGGCCAATGGACTAGAACAAAAACAAAACAGTAATTTGAATGGATTGACGAATATAAAACCAATTTTGAAAGATGAGGCACAAACATGTTTCCACTTCGTGATTCCTTTTTAGACACATCTACAAAGTAAGCAAACTGAAGGCCAGGGTGGTGGGTCAGTGGGTAAACAAAGGCTTGCAGCATAAGCCGGCAATCTCAGCTGATTCCACTCTGTAGCCCAAATTCTAATTGGTCTTAATAAAAAAAAAACTCAAGAGTCAGCTATGGGGAGTGAAAGCTGAAGAAACAGAGAAGCAGGGCAACTAGCCACTAGAGAGTTCTAGCCTCTACCAATGCTCAAACCAAAGGGAGGGGGGAGTCCTGTCCTCAGACTACCTGCCCTGAGCTCCTGTCTCCTCCTGCCTTGTATTCCTCTCTCTGTCCAGCAATATCCCTTCCTGTCTCCACCTCCTTAGTGTTGGGATTAAAGGCATGTGATTCCCAAATACTAGTATTAAAGGTGTGAGCCACCACCACTTGGCTTGGCTCTGTTTCTCTTTTAGACTGATTCAGTCACATGTAACCCAGGGTGATCTTTAACTTAAAGAGATCCATCTGCCTCTGTCTCCCGAGCACTGAGATTAAAGGTGTCTGCCACCATTGCCTGGCCTCTGTGGCTCACTAATATGGCTAGCTCTGCACTCTGATCTTCAAGCAAGCTTTATTTGTTAGATCATAAACAAAATATTACCAAACCACCCAATCCACACAAAGGTGGAAAGAGAGAACCAAATCCACAAAGTAGACTCCTGAGCTTCTGAGTGGGCCATGGCATCAGCATCCACCACCCACTTCATCATCATCATCATCAATAAAAAATTTTAAGCAGGTGGAATCAGCAAGATTGATGGAGGTGGGTCTTGTATCTTATCTGTTGCTTTCATTGGTTAATAATAAAGAAACTGCCTCAGCCCTCATAGGACAGAAAATTAGGTAGGTGGAGTAAAGAGGAGAATGCTGGGAAAAAGAAGCTGAATCAGAGAGTCGCCATGATGCTCCCACGCCAGACAGATGCAGGTTAAGATCCTCCCTGGTAAGCCAGCTCGTGGGCTACACAGAATATTAGAAATGGGTTAGAACAATATGTAAGAGCTAGCCAATAAGAAGCTGGAACTAGCCGGGCCAGGCAGTGTTTGAAAGAATACAGTTTCCGTGTAATTATTTCGGGGCATAAGCTAGCCATGCGGGCGGCCGGGTACCGGGGACGCAGCCCTGCCACTCCTATTTCAACAGATGGCGCCCAACGTGGGGCAGTGGCACCTGACGTGATGGGCTAAATCCACTTAAAAACCTAAAAAGGCTTAAAAATAAGGGAGAGAGAGTTTAAAGCAGATTTTTGCTATTTGTTTGTGGCGTGCTGTAGAGAGATTCCTGATTCAGCAACAGCAACAGAAAAAAAGCTGCGTCATTTTAAAGCGCAGCTTCCTGGAGCTGTACTGCCAGCGTGAACTCTGGCTTTAAAGCATTTCAAGGCTTTTATGGGACTGGATGTTTGTGTTCCCACTTGGGATCGGAAGGAGAATGCTCTGAGACCATGCAGATGGCTCAGCGCTCCCCGCCTGCACCTGGGCAGAAGGCTGAATCAGGCTTAGGAAGGCGGATGACCATGGCGGATTCCTGCCGCCATACAGAGACTGCGCAATGCTCTGTGTGTCAAATTTTGCTGTAACTTGGATAAAAAGAGTTTCTGTGCTGCACACTCAGTCTCAGAATTAAACTGCTGATTGTGGCTCCAATGTGGACTGCTGTGTGCCTGGAACTGTGAATGGTTCAGGGGCACCAAATGGCTCTGAGGCAGGAGCGGCTGCTCCATGCTAAACTGTGCTGACCTCAGGCAGGAACTACCATAATTACTGTGATAACAGCACAGTTAAAGTTTAGACTGGGCAGGACACAGGCGGTACCGTATTACCTGTACATGGTGCAACTTAAGTTTTTAAGAAGTGCTTAACATTTTAAGAAATGCTCCTGGATAGTAAAAAAATTACAGATTTACAATAGAACAGATTCAGACACTGTTGGATAAATGTACGTAGGCTTGGGAGAGAAAAGAAAAAGAATATAAAAAATAAAGTTAATGTCTTAAAAAGAAAAAGGGTAAAGTCTTTAAAGAGACAAAATACAAAAATACAGATAGTTACAGATTAAGAGAAATAAAGAAAAATAAGCCACGTAAAAATGGAAAATTCACAGAGAGTCTGGATTATATACATTGTGTTTTCTTTAAAATTTTTGACTGTGAAGGAGCTAAGTACAGAGAGACATTTCATTATATGGGCTGCTAAGCTGAACCTGCACATATGTTCTAAACGTATCTTGACTTCAGAATTTGGATCTAAGGTTATGATGCTTTGAAAAAGTCCTTCTTTTGTTCTCACAGAGGATGTGACCCTGTGGATTGCATCTATTCCGATTTGGTATGATAGACCACGCCCTCCTGAAAGGTTGCTGTGAACACCCTAAAAAAATTGCTTCATTTAATGGCCAACTGAGATGAAACTAGCACACAGGTTATATCATGAACGACCTAATTAACGATGCCCCTATTCAGCAGGAAGCAGTTTGGAGAGAAAAAACTACGCCCATGTTCCCAAATATTGTTTATAAATGTTCTTTTACATTTAAAGGATAGATATGAATAATTTGCATTGGTATGGATTTTAAGGTCAATTTTGTTATATGTATATGTATTTTTGATCTTGATTAAGGTATTGTGATTGTATAGTTCATTTAAAATATAATGTATAATTAGGAAATATAGGTTGTTAATGGATAATCATTGATAATAATAAAACTTGTAGTCATGTGAGTTAGATTTTCTAGATATATAGAGATATATTTCAATTAGATAGGCATTCTTCATATCTTTCAAAGACTGCAGAATATGGCATTTAAAATATTTTAATAACTTAGGACTTTTCATGACAAGGAGACACATCTGCTCCTGGCAGCACCAATCTACTTCAAGAGGAAGATGGGGCCGGGCGGTGGTGGCGCATGCCTTTAATCCCAGCACTCAGGAGGCAGAAGCAGGCAGATCTCTGTGAGTTCGAGACCAGCCTGGTCTACAGAGCTAGTTCCAGGACAGGCTCCAAAGCCACAGAGAAACCCTGTCTCGAAAGAAAAAAAAAAAAAAAAACCAAGAGGAAGATGGGCATCGAAGAGGATCCTTATGGAGTTGGATAGTCATTTGGGCAAGAAACTGCTCTTGCCTGGACTGTTGCATAAACTGAACACAGAGAACCCTCAGAGAGAGGACTGCTGAACTTGCCTAAAGGTGAGATGGTCTTTCGGGGTTCCTGCTTCATGAAAGAATCTGCGAGACATTCTGCAGGACACAGCAGAAAATGACTGAACTGTCTTTGAAATTTCCTGCTTCATGGAAATGTCTCTGGATACTATGGGCCTGAAGGCTGAAGATGGATACCCCAACGGTACAGGTACAGAGGAACTTTGGGTGACTGTCCAGGCAGCGAAATGTCTCTGTCATTTCTAGAGTTTTCTTATTTCTTGTTTACTTAAGTAGTATTATATATCCTTCCGGAGTCTTTGATGGAGTTAAATAATAAATAGATAGTTATAGTTTTCCTTAGTTATGATAAGAGATAAAATAGATATAAATATTGTAACTATAATTCTTGCTTGATAACTGTTTTGTTATATGTAATTTTACTATGTTAAAGTTAAAGCCTTCTCTTTTTTTTTTAAACAGAAAAAGGGGAAATCTGTTGAAATAGGAGCGGCAGGGCTGCGTCCCCGGCACCCGGCCGCCCGCATGGCTAGCTTATGCCCTGAAATAATTACACGGAAACTGTATTCTTTCAAACACTGCCTGGCCCGGCTAGTTCCAGCTTCTTATTGGCTAGCTCTTACATATTGTTCTAACCCATTTCTAATATTCTGTGTAGCCCACGAGCTGGCTTACCAGGGAGGATCTTAACCTGCATCTGTCTGGCGTGGGAGCATCATGGCGACTCTCTGATTCAGCTTCTTTTTCCCAGCATTCTCCTCTTTACTCCACCTACCTAATTTTCTGTCCTATGAGGGCTGAGGCAGTTTCTTTATTATTAACCAATGAAAGCAACAGATAAGATACAAGACCCACCTCCATCACAAGATGACTCAGTGGGTAAAGTCTCCTGCCACCAAAACTAACAATGGAGTTTGTGCCAGATTTTTTCTTTTGGGCCACCAACCAGCTCCCAAATAATGACACAGAGACTTACTATTACTTATGAAAGCTCTGTCTAATCTAGGCTCATTTCTGGCTAGTTCTTTTAACTGACTTTATTCTGCCTCTCTTTATCTATCCTTTGCCTCAAGGTTTTTTTTTCTTTTTCTTTTTCTTTTTTTTTTTTTTTACTTCTTTTCCCTGTATATCTTTCTTTCAACTGCTTCTCACTGTCTGGCTGGATGTGGCTGCCTGACTTCTTGGCCCAAGCCTGTCCCTTGTCTTCTTCTCCTTCCTTCTTCTTGAGCCCAGAGTTCTCCTATTTATTCTTTCCTCCTAGAAGTCCCGCCTATCCTTTTCCTGCCTAGCTATTGGTCATTCAGTTTTTTATTAAACCAATCAGGTGCCTTAGGCAGGAAGGTGAAACAAATGTAACACATCTTTACATAATGAAACAGATATCATTACATTGTTAAACAAATGCAGCATAAACAAAAGCAACACACCTTTATACATTCAGCAGCACAAACAAATGTAACACATCTTTGCCCAGTTAAAATGTTTCACAACACAAGTTGGAACCCCAGAACTTACATGGTAGAAAGACAGAACTGACTCTTCCAATTGCTCTGACTTACATACACGCACCCTTGCATGGCATACCACATGTGTATATGCACACATACACAAAATAAAATAGATAAAAAATTTAAAAGGGAGCGAGCTAGCTAAGGGACTTTGATGCCTCTAGCACTGGGAGTGGGTGGAAGCCTGGCCGTGAGAGACTGTGAAGGGATTTCGGGGATGTGGTGGTATTTGGTCTCCATGTGCTGGTTAAAGATATGTTTGGGAGAAACCCTGATATTAAACGTTTAAGACCTGTATACTTTTCTATGTGCAGGTTTGATAGGAGGACACATAAAATTTAGAGCCTGGGGCAGTGAGAGACAAAACAGAAGCCTGTAGCACGCAGAGGAGTGCTAACACCTCCCTACAGGGGCATGTGCATTCTCAGGAGCTCCCTTAGGTTAGGAGGGATGCTCGGTAGTGTGTGGACAGCATCATTCCATGGGCTGTGGAGGTGAGCTGAGCCCCAGCACCCACGAGGCTCGGCTTCCGGACGGCAGGCCCAATGTTATCAACTCCCTTCTGCCCCTGCTCAGGCCTCCCTCCCCTCCCCCATGGGCTGTATCCTCCGTCTGTGAGCCAATAGGACCCTTCCCTCCTTCCTTAAGTTGCTTTTCATCAGGTATTGTGCCTTGGCCATGAGAAAGCCAACAGAGTCATGTAAGAGATGACCTTAAAGCCAGTTTGCTAATTCCAGCTGTAAACCTGGGGAGGGGGATAAAGGGGCCAAAGAAAAATCTTGCTGCCTCTGACTGATAACTGTGTGGTCCTCATTCACTAAACAAGGTCTGGAAAGAAGAAAGGAATGCCCTGGATTTCATATGATTTCTTAGTGAGGGTGACTACTCCAGACACTGGCTACCCTGGTTTAGACTCTGCATCCTGTCTCAGAGCTCCAGATGTGTGTTCCTGGTGAAATCTCCACTGGGTATAGATTTTCATTTCTCCTTACACACACACACACACACACACACACACACACACACACGGTTTAAACCTAGTGTATTGAGTCACTGTGTATCCCACCTCTCCTGGCAACATCTGGCCCAGCACTGAGGAGAAAGGATAAAACTGCCTGGGATTAGGAGTAAGGGAATCTCCCCTCTCATCCCCAGGACCTTTAGTGTCAGCCTCTCTCCATTCTCCAAGTCCGTTTGGAAGTCTGAATCTGAAAGCTTGGTGGTTAAAGATCTCAGGAAGGGAAGGACCTTCGGGTCAGTGCTTTTGCCTCCTGCTTGATGGGTGTGGGCTTCAGCTCTGGAAGGTGGGTCCCACAGTGGGATCTGCTACGGGGACGTTGGATGCAGTTCTCACTCTGACCACTAGTGGGAGCTGCTGACCAACCTCAGACCCGGCTGGAGCTACCGGCAGGCGATGGCAGATTGATCTGTGGTCCAGCAGTCAGACCCTCCTGACACCCCAACCCCCTTCAGAGCCAGAGTCCTATGTCCTGAACATCACTTTCTTATATATCCTCCAGAAACTTTTGGAGACACCACTGGCCCACAGCCACCTCAAAATTCCTATAAAGAAGTTGCTAGACAAGGTATGATGGCACAAGCCTTTAATCTCCACACTTGGGAGGCTAAGATAGGCAAATCACTGTGAGTTCGAGACCAGCTTGGTCCCTATTGCAAATTCCAAGCAAGCCAGAGATACCTAATGAGACCCTGTCTCAAAACAAAACAAACAAGCGATGGTCCCAGCTTGCCTCTGGTGTGTATGCGTGTGTGCACCTCTGTACTCCTGTGACAGCCCTGGACGGTGCCGCTGCAAAGGGAGAGGGGCACTGCCCTTTGCAATGGTCTATGGTAGTGACCTGTTCCTTGTGGGTCCGACTGGCTGTACAAGCAAGTGTGTGACTCTGTACCAACATGTGCACAGCTGTCTGTCTGGATGTATGTGTGCACATGACAGTATCCTTGTGGGACAGTCGCTGCTTGTGTCAACATGGAACTTGGTATCCCTGTGTGTGTCAAGAAGGCTGAAAACGGTTCAAGAGGGTGTGTGGGAGGCGTCCGTGGGAGTCCTACTGTTTGGTGATTGTGTATTTGATACTGGGGCTATCTGTGTATTTTGTTTCTGACCGCACCTGTGTGTCAGCGTGTCCACACAGATACCTACACGTTTCTGTACTGTCATTGTGTCTCTAGAAATGTGGTTCTAAGTGTCCCCATGCCAATGTGTAAGTGGATGTGTGTCTCCAAGTCACGAGGGTGTCATTAAGTTTATCAGTATGTGTTCCTCAACCCCAACATGTGTTAATGGTGTCTATGTCCATGTGCATAACTGTGCGTAGGCATCTGTATCTGTGTGCATGTATGTCAATATAGGTGTGTGTGTTACTGTCTCAGCATGGGTGTCAGGTCATGCCCGTATCCACGTGGATAAATGGGATGTCTGGGGTAGGGTCCCCAAGGCAGCGAGGAGGGGCGTGTCTGTGTACTCTGGCTTGGGCGGCGTGTGTGCCAATGTTTGTCGGCGTGCGCCTGTCCAGGTCTGCGTGGGTGGCTCTCTGTGGCGAAGCGTCCGCAGGTCGGTGTGCGTCCGCATGTCTGTCTGTCCGCGTCTGCGTGGGCGGCCGTCTCCGACAGGGCGCGCCCGGGATCAGGGGCGGTGGGCGTGCGCCCCGCCGGGGCTGGGTGGCTCTCCCCGCTAGCCGGGCGGGCGCAGCGCCACGTGCGGAGCCCCGGACGCGTCGCTCTGGGGCGGAGCCAGCCCGGGGCCCCGGAGCCCCAGGCCGAGCCCAGGCGGGGCCCGCCCCCGACCCCGCCCCCAGCCCGAGCCCGCGCCGCCCGCCGAGCCCGGGAGCCCGAAGCGAGCGGCCGGAGCCGAGACGGCGGCAGCGCCCGTGGGATGCGGGGATCGCGCCCCCGGGGCCGCTGAGCCTGCGCCCGCTGCCCCGAGCCCTGCGCCGAGCCGAGTCCGCGTCGCGCTGCAGCCGCCCACCCCGGGGCGCGGGCCGGGGACCAGCAGGTGAGCGAGCGCCCCCCGTGTCCCGCAGCCCCCCGCGCCTCTGTGTCCGCCGCCGCCCAACTTTCCTCCCCGATGGCCCGGAGCCGCTCGACCGGGTCCCCAGCACCCGGCAGCCGCTGTCCCAGAGGGGGGAGGGGCGGGAGAGGCGCAGGTGGCCCGGGCCGGGGGTTCCCTGGGGCGTTCCTGTTCGCCGCGGGTCTCCTCCCGTCCCCTCTCCTTCCGGGTTTCCCGTGCGCTGTCGAGGGCCGGGGGATGGGGAGCTTCGGTCCCGACTCCCGAGCCATCGCTGGCGCAGGCTGGCCGAGGGGCAGGGATTGGGACCCGGATTCCCGAGGCCGGAGACCCCAAGGTCAGAGCAGCCACAAGGCGCGCAGAGAATGTGCCTCTCGAGAGCTGGGGGTGAAAGGGCTGAGCGGACGCCGACCAGGACTAGGAAGCAGGCCAAGCGCTCGTTTTCCCTGGGCCCGGGAGCGTGGGGGGACCCGGCACCCGGGCTATGCCCTGGATTAGACGAAATCTCTGCACCCCAGGAAGGGATTTGTGCGCGCTATCGGGGGTCAGATCTACGAGTGTGCCCTGCTTCTGGGCGCTCCCACAATGCCGAGATCTCAGTGCCCTGTTGTCGCCTTGAAACAGTCGCATCTCCTCCTGTATCTGTGGGCTCTGAGAGGGGACAGATGTCTGGACATGGAAATTCGGGAGAATTCTTCGTTCTCCTTGCTTTGACCTGGACAGACTCGCTCAACCTAACGGGAGAAAGAGGCAGCTCCGTACCTCTATGTTATTTGACCGTCTTTGGAGGCGCCCTGCGAGGAAGTGGAGGTGCCTAGCCTTGTCTGAGTATTGATGGGGACAGCGATGTCGTGGGGACTGGTGGCGGTGGTGCTTATGGTGCGGGAAATGCTAGGGACGAGGCCCTGGCTGGAGGCAGGCCTTCCAAACACCTGTTGGAGGGCAGCATACAACCACAAACCACGGAACTCACTCTGTCTCCTTGGCGACTTCAGTCTCCTTGGGCCATGGGACCAGAGTGGCCTTGGGGTCCTGAGCTGCCTCTTACAGCAGTGACTCCAAGCACCATGCAGAGAAGCACAGAACAGGAGCCCCCACGAACCCCAGACCTTCTGTAGACTCACCATCATTCAGAACTGAGGCCTGGGCCACACGGAGCCCAGCCCCTCTGTCCTCCCCTCAACTCCCTAACCTGTCCCTGTCCCCTCCCGTTAGAAAATTGGGCAGATGCACATAAATACGGTCACACGAGGGAAGATGAGATGAAGGCGGGACAGGCTGCTACCTCAGAAGCAAGGGAAATTAAGGGGCAGCTGGAACATGGGACACCATTTCTTTGCTAGAACGCCTAAGGTTCTGAAAAGAGCCTCGGCTAGCTTTCCACCTCACCAACCCCTCTCCACCGCAAGTACTAAGAGCCAGGGAGGTCAAGGACTAATCCAAGGTCACACAGAATCGTTGGACTGGGGCGGACACTCAGGGTAACAGGCCTTGGACTCTATTTCCTGGTGGCTGCTTTGGCCTAGAATTGACCAGAGAGGGTCTAAATAGACAGAGGAGTGGCCCTGTATTCCCGGCATTTGGGAGGCAGAGACAGGAAGATCTCTGTGTGTTCGAGGCCAGCCTGGTCTATAAAGTGAGTTCCAGGACAGCCATGGTTGTTATACAAGAAAATCCTGTCTTGAAAAAAGCAAACAAAACAAAGACAGCAAAGAAAGAAAGAAGAGCGGCCCTCGGGTGCTAAGAAGCTATCTTCAAAGCCCGAGGTGCCATGGGCAGCTGTCCTCTAGACTGCCCAGTCCCTGTATATGGAGGTGACCACAACACCCCTGGATGGATTCCACAGTTGACTCACTTGGCATAGAGGGAGACAGAGACAGCTGGGAATGGGGGATAAGGGGAGGCTGGTGCCCAGGCAGTCCACCCAGAAGAGAATCCTAGGGGCAACCTGGAGCAGTGTCTTCTTCCCACGAGGTTCATTCCCGTGATCCCTTGAGGGGGCTTTTGAAGGAGGGCACAGTGATACCAGTGTCACACCAGGAACACAAAAGAGGTCAGGATTTTAGTTGAGAGTCAAAAGTCCTATTCTAGCAGAGATAACTTTCACCTGGGTTTTGACGCATGAACAGGAGTTTTCCAGGTCGTTGACTAACCAATGCAAACACGGGGACAGAGCAGCCATTAGTTGAGTGATCTGTTGGGTCCCGTGACATGAGGAAGAGCCCAGGTCACAGTCACAGACCGATGGGGGTGTTGGCAACCTCTGCTCAGGAACTGGGAATTTATCCTCAGTAATGATTCTAAAAATGGTGAACAGGCCCTGAGTGCTTTGTGTAGACTAGACCATGGCAGGTACTCGTGGGGTGCATCTCCCAGTTATCCCCACATCAGTCCCCAAGATGGGGACCACGGCAGGTACTCATGGGGTGCATCTCCCAGTTATCCCCACATCAGCCCTTGAGGTGGGGACCACAGTCACAGCCGTGTTGTAGACAGTGAAGGGATCAGCAGCTGGTCAGTGACCTCTGTGCCACCTCCCCAGTGTGGACCAGGCCTGTGCCACCTCCCCAATGGAGACGGGGCCTGTGCCGCCTCCCCAGTGTGGACGGGGCCTGTGCAAACTTAGAAAGTCCTTCAGCTGAGGAAGTGTCTGCAGGCAGGCCACTGGTGACACTCTGGTGTCCTTCAGGGTACCCAGAGGTACCCACCCCTTATACTGTATGCATGGTGGGGGACATAGGTGGACAATAGTCACCTGAGCAATACCACGTCATCTGGGCATTAGAGAAGAAGATCTAAGAAGGAAGCTTCCAGAAGGCGACCTGGGCTGGAGGTAGGCACTCCAGAAAGGCAGCTGGACCCTGGAGCCAGGGCTGCCTGGCCGGCCACCAGAGCAGCACTTCGAAAGCTTTACATAAAGACGTCCGCTCTGAAGCTCCGCCCCCAGGCATGCTAATTCTCTTGGTTCTGGGGTGGAGCAGGCCGCCTGCCCGTCCTTCTGAAAACAGGTGATTCTGATGACATTAGAGAGAGGCTGGAGCCAGATGCCCAGAGACACCAGACAGCCCAAGCAGGAGGGAGGCCAGGAGAGTAGCTGGCACTGACCCGAGGCAGAAAGGGCCGCTCTCCCAGGAGAGGGAAATCCCCCATTTCTGCTGAGAGAATTTTAGAAGGTACCTTTGGCACCGTTCATGGACAGATGAGCAAGGCTGAATAATTTAGAAAGAATGCCCATTAGATTGAGCCGCAGCAAGGGTGCCGGTGACCTCTGCAAGAGAAACAGCACTCTGAGCCCACGGCCGTGGTGCCCTGCGTGGTGGATTCTGCTGAAGGAACGGGTCGGGGGTGCAAGCTGGTCTGGAGTGGGTTAAGGAGTGAGCAGGAGGGGATGATGTGGGAGCATGGGCAGACAGCACTTCCAAGGGTCTGATGGTTGGAGGGGTAGGAGAGGGACAGGGGACCGCATGAGAGGTGGGGTCCGGTTTGGCTTTAGGCTAGGCAGTCCTGTGGTGCATGCCTGAGAAAGGGCTTATAGGGAACATCTCAAGTAAAGGACCAGAAGCCTCTGGGTCAGAACTGCAACTGTGAGGCCCACACGTCACAGTTTGCTCACTGAGCCGGTTGGAGAGGCTCCTGCAAGCCTCTACGAGGAAGATGATGGTGGGAACCGATTCCTGTCTCAGCATGGAGAGTGGGTCCTTTCTCTAGGGAGGAAAGCTGTCTTGGGAGACAGGTGTCCATGGTGACAGAATTTGAAGAAGAGGGGCTGCAACCAAAGCCCCATGGCTAAACTACAGGGAGGCAGGGAGAGAGGAGAGGGCACAGACGGAGACTGGACATTTGGGGGTGCAGCAGGGCAGCTGTAGGAATGGCTTAGGTCCGATGGCCAGGCTTGTCTCATACAGAGTTCAGAGGCAGGTGTGTCAAACCTGGAGGGTGGGGACATTCAGCATCTGTTTTGGGCCGTGGCGGGTTCTAGGAATCTAAGACAGGCGTTATCCCTGCCCTGTGAAGTCTGAGTAGTAACGGGGACAGGGACTATGTCATGAAACACAAAGTATCGTTTTAGGTAGTGGCAAGTGCCATAGAAGGATTTCTGGCGAGAGATGGTGAGTCGGTATAGCCTTGCTGGCCAGACACCGTCTGAACGAGGCAACCGATCTAGGACCTGATTAACAGGACAGATGTGGGGAGAGCGTATGGAAGAGGGAGCTGCCTGTGCAAAGGCCCTGGGGTAGGAGCTCCACGAATGCACACTGTGCCTGGAGCAGAGGGAACGGACGGGGATGGAAAGACACCGAGCCTCTGTTCTAACCCCACCCCCTCAGTGGACTGCCCCTTCTCTGCGCCTACACCACACTCCTTGGGCTGGTGCTGGCAGCAGTTCCTGGGAATGAAGCTATTTTTAGATATGGCTCTCCTCTCCTGTGGGCCTAGAACATACCGTGTCTTTTGAAGATGATCAATACGTGCTGGCACTATTTATAGAGGACCCCATGTCAAGTCCTGGGGCCTGGGACCCCCAGACTTTCCGGGGACAGGCATCACAGACATAGGCTCTTTGACCTGCTCCTCAGTTTCTTTCTACTCTCAAGGGATAGACAGAGGCACTGAGGAGCCTGGAGCCTCCCAACATCACCTCCAGGGCCAGAAACACCTGCCCAGAACAAGCAGAAGGCAAACTTGGAATGGAGGTCCAGCCTCCCCTCTCCAGGGCTGATCAAGAGGAAGCCTGCCTAGAGGGGATGGGCCTGGAGCCTAGTGCTGGAGACTGCAGGGGAGGGCTGGGCTTGGGTCTGCTGCCTGTGGTGGGTCAGAGTAGTAGGTAGGCAGAGAGTGTTTATGTTCTAGGCTGAGTCCTTTCTCTCCTCTTCAGTGCCTTCTCTTTAAATCTCCCAGGAAGGCAGTGGAAAGTGGAGTCCTCCCAGGGGCATTTGCTGATGCCAGGGATGGAGCCTTTCTTACAATGTCTGTGTGGCCCTGGGTTGCTCTCTTGCCCACTCAGAGAGCCAGTGTACTTAGTCCCCTGGAGCCAAGGACGGCGCTGGCTATCCTAGGGTCTCAAGGTCACTAGAGACACAGGCAGGCCTTAGTCGGTCAGCGCCCAGGTCTCGAATGGTGCTTTCTGAACAGTGGCGGCTCATCTTGAACGGGGAAGGCAGAAAATGGTCTCTGGCAGGTCTGGATTCTTAGAAGTCCGGGGAAGAGAAAGAAGCAGCTTTGGAGGTGGTTTTCAAAGAGATCATAGGGTGGGGAGAGGCAGCCCGACAGCTTAGGCACGAGAGTGGTTTGTAGGCTGCACCTGAGGCAGCCTGGGTGAGAGAGCTGATCTTGGGGCAGGGGTATCCTGCCATAGGAGGGACCAGCCTCAGCAATCAGTCCTTGCTGCTTGGAATTGAAGCCCAGCCTCCTTGATCCAGGCAGGGAACCCAGAAAAACCCCCCTGGCTACCCAGCTAAGCAGAAGTCCAGCCCATTCCTTTCCAAGACCCGGGGTCACCAGTTGGCATGGAAGTGCAGGGAGGCTGAGGGACAGAGGCCTACCCACACAGCCAGAGACCTGAGCAGAAGGCGCAGGCGCCCAGCGCCCACCCCGCCACTGCACTTGGGTCGGATGCAGCACAGACTGCCAGTTAAATAAAGCGACAGCTAGTTGCCAACAGCGCTGGAAACCCAGGGAAAGCCCCCACTAGCTCGCTGAGCCTGAGTACCGATTAGATGTATAATTGCTGAGCTTCCGTTTCAGAATCTGTCCGAGGCGAGGAGACACAAATCCTCCTAAGGAGTCTCTGCAGCCTACCGTCCCCAGAGAGAGCGGGCACCAGGCACCTTCCAGTCCTGTCTTTCTGATGGAATTAAGGATTTGTGCCCACATGGGTCACTTCTAGCCCCTGTGCAGGGGAAGCTTAAAAGCGTGCTCACCCACAGCCTGCCTAAAACAGCCATATGCATTTTGATGTTACAAGTGACTCTACCTGGCAGGCATTAAGCAGGGACAGAAGGGGGACTTTAGGGGACAAGGGGGATATTTGCTGTCTTAGTTGGGGTGGCATTTTACCCATGTGTGTGCAGTTGTCAATACTTATCTAACTGTACATACTTGATGAGTGTGTTTGCTTGAGTTTAAATTCTACTTCAGCTGAAAAGCGCATTAAGAGTGTCACATGTTTGGTTATAGTATTGTCCTGGATGCCTTTGTGGCATAGATCATTGGTTCTGTGGGTTATTTCATCTCCCTCTGGGCAACAAGAGACCTCAGAGGGAGAGCCTCCCAGGTTTCCCCAGGGGCATGTATAGCTCCTTTGATGCACACAGTAGGAGTCTCAGTTGCCATGGCACCCTGCGAAGCCTTTTTCAGCTAAGGCATCAGAGAGGAGCTGGAAGGAACTGAACAGGCAGAGTTGGGATGCTGGTGGCTATCTTCTTGTTTCATGTACTGTGAGGGTCTGTGGGAGCAGGAGCAGGGCCACTGTGCGGGGAAAAATACCTGTTCAGAGTCTGGGGTACATGCACCCCTTTGTGACTGTCATAGGGTGTTAGATCATCCATGTCCCTGCTCTGGAGACCCAAGGCTGGGCAGCAGTGGGCCCTTGGAGAAGAGAAGATGCTGTGTGGATGGGCCTTTGCAGAGGCTGAGGAGGAAGGCTGGGCAGGGGCAAGGGTGCTGTGTTCACTGTGTACTGCAGTGTGCGTACTGTGGGAATCCCTGGGCTTCCACATTCCCCTGACCAGGCGTCTAGATACTGCCAAGCAGTTGGTAGAAAGGAGGAACCATTGCCCCACGCTTGCTGTGGGAGAGGGGGAAGAGAAAAAGGCAAGATTAGGAGGGAACTCTTGGTTTGTCTTTGGCAGGCGGGTGAGACCAAGTTAGGACCAGATAAGCTAGACCCCACTCCAGCACCCAGCCCTGGACAGAGCCCTGTCCTGAAGAGGAGCCCTGTTCTGTCCCTGCCTGGGGATTCACTTCTGCAGAGCTGAAGCTGGTAGGATTTTCCTGTCGGCAGACTTAGCCTGGTGTTGGAATAAATGAGATGCAAATGTGTGTAAATTAGGGCATCCCCAGAAGCTAGGTGGGCGTGTTCTCCTCGCGAGGAATGGGCGCGATTGGCCAGGACTTCCCCGAGATTTTTTGGAGGTGGGGGGGGAGGGTGTTGTTCAACTTGCCCTGTTCCTCTTTGTGTGTTGGACTAGGCAGGGTTAATGCCTCTGCAGCAGCCTCAAAGAAGCGGAGCCAGCAGGGAGCAGGTTAGCTGAGGCTCGGGTGCAAGGACGTGTCAATGTGCCTTTGATCTGGGAACAGGGACCTCTGAATGCAGAGGCCAGGGCACCAGCTGGCACCCCCATGGAGCCTTTGTCCAAGCAGTTAACCCAGAGAGCTGTACAGATAATTGCCTGGGCGGGCGGAATGGGACGAATGAACACGCTGTCGACCCCTCCCCTGTGGTCCCCCATCATTCCAACCTGTGGCTTTAGCGTCCATGGCTGCCCATAACCACTGCCAGAGACCAGGAAGCCTACCAGGACAAGTTTTTTTTTAGTCCCTCCTGTGGCCCCCACCCCCACCTACAGAGGCCAGCCTGAGGCCTGATGCCAAAGCAGGTAGGGCCGTGTAGATTCTACTTGCTGAGCAATGTCCAACAGGATAGAACAGGAACCCTGAATGTCAGTTACAAGTTACTGAACATGTTTTTTTTTGTTGTTGTTGTTTGTTTTTTTGGTTTTTCGAGACAGGGTTTCTCTGTGGTTTTGGAGCCTGTCCTGGAACTAGCTCTTGTAGACCAGGCTGGTCTCGAACTCACAAAGATCCGCCTGCCTCTGCCTCGCGAGTGCTGGGATTAAAGGCGTGCGCCACCACCGCCCGGCCTGAACATGTTTCTTTTGATCAGGCATTTTATCAAGTTAAGTATTATGCATTTAACTGTAATCATCATTAGAAATGATGGACAGACCGCTTGGCATTCTTTATCTCCTACTGAGCCTGCACGGGAGGGGGTGGTCACACACAGCATGTCTGTCCCCTGTAGCCCTATCCTCAGTCCTGATAGCCACACACAGCGAGTGGCACTGTTGGACAGTGCCAGAGCTGAGAGGAGAACTGCCAGAGAATTGCTTCTGTCAGCAGAAGAACCGAAGGCATCTACCCAGGGTTGAGCATGGGCCAGCCTCCTCGGGGTGAACCAGCCCCTTCGCACACACTCGGTCCAGATGGGTGTTTACAGGCCAGCCATGTCCCTTCCTCCTGGTTCTGACCACAGAGGTAGGAGACAGAGCTTCCTAATCCTTGAGCGTCAGGTTTCTCACCTAGAAAGGAAGAGGATAATACCCTCCCTCCTCCCTTCGTGGGATTGTAGCAAAGATAAAATACTGTGATCCCAAACAGCACTTGCAGATATGAGTGTGTGTGCATGCAGAGAGAGAGAGAGAGAGAGAGAGAGAGAGAGAGAGAGAGAGCCAGGCTCATAGAGAACATGAGACAATTCTGGCATGGCCCTTAGCCCCATGTCCACCCCCAGGAAAGGTGCCAGAGTCATGGCGAGACAGCATTTACTCTGCATTCCTTCCTCCACCCAGCCAGTCCATTTCGCTCTGCTCTGCAAGCTCATGTTGAATGCCGGGGCCGAGGTATATGTGGAAATCAGTTCTCTGCCAGGTGATGTGGGGATTCAGGTAACCAGGGGCTTAGAAGGAAAGAGACCGACAGACAGACAGGGAGGGAGGTCTGGTGTGGAAGGAGGCCCCTTGAGCTGGGTCTCCATGAGAACAATGAGGCAGTTACATGCTGTGTAACAGTGTTCCCAGCAACAGCAAGCCACACAGAGGACCACAGTCTCTGGAGATCCTGAAGGAGCTGAAAAACACCTACCACCTCATGCTGCTGTAGCCATCCTAACACCACAGTGCACTATTGTGTGTGCGTGTGTGTGCATGTGTGTACGTGCATGTGTGTGTGTGTGGTGTGTTGCTGTGGAAGCAAACCTATATTGCAGGCATAAAGTATAGTTACAGTTATGTATAGTGTGTGATACTTGGCAACAATAAGTAACGACGCTACTAGCTTGTGTGCTTTTAAGATTTTTTTTAATTTATCACTCATGTATAGGCATGAGCCTGTGTGAGGTTATGATCACACATGCATGCAGGAGCCCAGGGAGACCAGAAGAGGCCATCATCAAATCTCCTAGAGCTGGAGTCAGACAACTTTGGTGCTAGGAACCAGACGTGGGTCCTCTGCAGGAACACAGGGCACATGCCCTCAAGCACTGACCCACCTCTGCAGCTGTGCTCTGTGCTGTGCACTCCTGATTAGGAAGAGCAGGCTGCTGCCTCACTTGGTCCGTGTGTGCCTCCACTCCATGTTGCCCCGAGGCTCCATGAGTTTAGGGATGTTCTTTTCCAGGAGCTGTTATATGGTAGAGCGGCCCCTTAGCATGAGAAGGAAAAAGAGTGGCCATAGCAAGTGACTGATTTGCTTCATCTGGGTATGTGTGAGTACACGCTGATGCTCACAGGACAGAGCTGCCTAATGATGTCATTCTCGTGGCTCCTCAGGATTAAATGACACACAGTAATGACAGCAAAGCCCACGAGGACAACAGCAGCTCGTGATCACTGCGTTTGTACAGTGGTTGAGACCTGGGAGAGGATCAGCAAGATACTCACATGTTAGGATGGCCCTCTGAAATGGGATCTCTCTCTCTGTCTGTCTCTCTCTGTGTCTCTCTGTGTCTGTCTGTCTCTCTCAAATTTTTCAGACATGGTCTCACTATGTCACTATGTAGCCCTGGCTGTCCTGGAACTCCCTAGGTAGACCAGGCTATCCTCAAACTCACAAAAATCCTCCTGCCTCTGCTCCCAGGTGCTGGAATTAAAGGCATGCACCACATGTCCTGTCTCTGGGAAAGTTCCTAGCCCCACGGGGAACTGTTGACCAATGGGAAAACAGAGATTAACTCACCCTAGGACTTGTGGCAAGCAAAGACTGAGGTCCAGGTCACCTGCGTGGGCTGACTTCCGAACCCAGTTCTAATCACTTCCTTGTCCCATATAGGAACAGGAAATCTCTCAAGAGAGGGAATGGGAAGAGGAGCCACAGAAGAGGAAGAGATAGATATGGGGTCGGGGTCTCTGGACACGGTCATTTCCTCATTATCAGTCTCTGCAAACCTGGACAGGACAGTGCCCTTTCAGGTCAGCATGGAACCTGTACTGTGGTGTCACCACCAGTTGACTTGAGGACCATCACCTGGGAAAGTACCCTCTGAAACTGCTGTAGGGCCATGCACACAGTGGGCACCGAATGCCTGCTCGTTGAATCAATTAACGAAATGAGTGAGCTGAGGTATTAATTAGTATGTCTTCCTGAAGGAAGAATCAAATTTGCCTGGTGCATGCATGGGCCACAAGGCTTGGGTGGGGGCTGTCATGGCGTGACATCCACTGGGTAAGAGAACATCCCACTTGGCACACACAATCCACTTGTGTGGAAGACAAGAGACATGTTCAGGGGTTCATAAGTGCCCTGGCCTCCCTCTCTGAGGTTACCCTTTGCATAGACCTCTTCTTCAGCACCCAAGGGCAGGCAGAAGGGCAGTACCGGGGCCTGGGAAGATGGACCTGGGTAGGATGGATAGGTGCCAGGGTGGTGGGTCATCTGCCCAGCAATCATGGGACTGCCAAGCAGGAAAAAGGAGCACAGAGCCGAGGAAGCCGGTGGAGATTTCCTAGGAAGCCTGGGAGCCCCTTCCACAGAGGGCTGCGCATAAATTTACATGGCAAAGAATATTCTTTGCATGCTGGGTTCCAGAGACGCTGATTCCACAGCGACCAAAATGCCAGACATGACTCAGGCAGGAGGCTGAAGTGAGCCTGCCTTCAGGCTCAGGGAGAGGCTGCACGGAGCTAGACAACACCAGAGCTCCTCACTCCTCACTGGGACTGAAGTAGGCAGGGAGGGGCTGCACGGAGCTAGACAACACGAGGGCTCCTTACTCGCATCCTGCGAGTTCACTGCCAGAGCCAGCAAAGTCCTGTACAGACTTGGACAAGCAACCTAACATTGGTCCCCTACCCTAAGGACGGGGGACAATATCCCTATCTGCTTTCTAGGTTGTGTTCGTTTCAGTGACATCTTTGGCCACTGACATGAGCCTCAGGAAGGCCTGTGCGGTGGGTGTTTACCCCACCAAGCATCCATGGTGTTCATCCCACCCCTGCCACCATATCTCCCCACTCCTGTCCCACAGGTTAGAGTAGAATCCTTTCCCTGCCCTAAGTTGAGACATCCAACTGGACTAAACAGATTTATCCCCAGAAACTGTCAGTGCTTGGAGACGTCTAGAAGGGGAAAGAGCCATCTGTGGGGTGCAGAGGGGAAAGGCAGTCACACAGGACACAGGCAGCGCTTGGGAAGGAGAGGAGTGTGGCCATGTGGGGACACTGTCAGTGCAGTGGTTACGACGCCTGCCGCGGGGATAAATGCTAAACAAAAAAGTCGGAGGAAGGAAGGGGTTGTTTTGGCTCACGGTTCAAGGGGATGGAGCCCATTATAGAGGGGAAGACATGGCTGCATAGACAAGGTCACTGGTCACATTGCTTCCGCAGTCAGGAAACAGAGACAAGCACTGGTGTTCATGCCGCCGACATGCAGGGTGGGTCTTCCCACTCTGGTGGACTCAGTCTAGAGAATCCCTCATGAGTATGCTTGGAGACATGTGCCCTAGGTGATTCTGAACGCTGTCAAGTTGGCACTATTAACGTTAAGTACCAGCGATCCAAGTGGTAGTTAGGAGCCTGTCCTGGGCTGTTGCAAATGGAGGAGGAAGCATTGAGTGAAGGTGGAGGGCATATGACCAGAAAGGGTGCCAGTATTAGCTAGTCTGAAGGAGGCCAAACCATTTGCTCCCACTAACTCCACAGCTTGGGGGACACGGGAGACATGTGCCCTGTGATCGATGTAGAGGGATGTATTAGGATGGAGCGGACTCCCAAGAGTCCTGCCAGTGCCCAGGCAGAGGGGTCAGCTACAAGAAGCTACCCAGTCTCCAGAGCAGCCGGAGGGCCAGTGGGAGAGAGGGGCACCAACAGAGGGAGAGCTGCCTGGAGCAGGAGAGTGGCCTTCGGACCTTGCCTGCTGTGCACCCGCCACAGTCTCCAGCTTCGGGAGCTGGTTGTTCAACTGTGTTTTTTTCCTGCCTTCCACAGCCACGGATGCCCCCACACCCTTGGCATGCTCAGACCACTCTGGAGCCCACCTCACCCTGGCAGCCTATAATCCTGCAGCTGGGCTACACCAGGCAGAGCAGGGTGTAGGCTCTGAGCTGCTGAAGGGAGGGCGGGGCCAGGGCCAGGGCCAGGGCCAGGTGCAGGCAGGAGAAAAAGAGAGAAAGCCGATCCAGCCCGACCGCCCATCAGGAGTAGCCCAGACACAAAGGCCACTCTTGGCAGGTTTACTTTGGAACCTGAGGCTGCCCCGCTGCTGGGAGGCAGGGAAGCTTCATCTGGAATCTAGTTTCAGACAGGCCTCTGATGCCAGGGCCTCCCTAGGGTGTGGGTGCTAACCCTCTTTGGGACCCCAAACCCTGTCACTTGGCCAGACTTGGGGTGGAGGGGACAAGGAGGTATGATAATGATTGGATACCCCAGCTTACTGTCCTCTGACCTCGGGCTGTTCTTGAAGTTTCCTGGCTCCCCAAAAGCGTTCTGTCTCTCACTCTTGAACCCAGTAGGACTCCTAATGGAATCTGTCAGGTCCTCGGGCTAAGCTTCTCTCTAGAAGGATCGGCAGTGCTGGTCCCCAACCCTGTCCAGGGATGCCCCAAAGTCCTGGACCAGTGAGCCAGGGAGAGGCTAACACCCACCGTGGTGGATCATGGGAAAGGTATCAAAGAACCCCAGGAAGCACGCAGAGGGTCCTCTCGCCCACAGCTAAGGAAGATGGACCCCAGGAAGCACGCAAAGGGTCCTCTCACCCACAGCCAAGGATGGATACCAGGGTAGGTCAGTCCTAATCAAGGACTGAGTTGTAGTCTTGGAGTTCTCTGCCCACGGAGAGAGGCTCAGCTTGGAATCCCAGTTCTCAAGACAAAATAATAGTATTAAACGGGAAATTGTTGGTATGGAAGAAAGCTGCTGGGACACTTCAAACTGATTTTCAAAGTGTGTGGGCCTCGCTAATGTTTTAAATGGGAGCAAGCAGGAGTTGGAAGTACTATGACGTTGAAATTGCAGGCAATAATAATATCTGAGGTACCCACAGTCGCTGTGATGGGACAGGGTTGTGATACCAAGTCTTTGGGTCATGGCTGCTAAGGCTACCTTCATAGATGAAGAAAATATTTCATTGAGTTCACGAGGATATGCCGTCCCTCCTCTCCCGTCCCTCCAAGAACCCCCGAACTCTATAAACAGACAGAACTCACCCACGTCCTTAGTCAGGGAGTGAGTAGCTGCCCTTGCTGCTGCTGTCTAGAGGGTCACATGAGAGGGGTGGTGGGCTGGTTCTCCATCTGGGCGCTGTTACCACAGAGGTTCGGCGTGTGAGAATGCACCCACCTGTGCGCTCCCTGGCATCTGTTTGCGTGAATCCTGGATTTCGATACAAATTGTCAGCATCCTTCACTGAGGCAGGTGCAGGTGCGGGCTTGCACACACATGCTTCTGCCAGCGTGTGCACATCCCTGGGCCTCCACGTGTCTCCAGCACCCTTGCAGGCGTGTGGACACAGATGGATACCGTGATCCGGAGGACACTATTTTTAGCAAATAATCCCAAGCTAAGGGGTGGCTTCCCAGTTTACAGAAGGAGCAATTGCTCACCGTGGAGAGGGCCGCCCCACTGTCCTCCCAGCGAGGCTCTTTGTTTCTAACATGAAATGAATAACGACTTTATTGTTTTTGCAAGCTCATCATAGTGGATTCTGGAAATGGGGGAAGGTGTAAAGGAAGTTTAGAATGACCCAAATTCTCCTCAACAAGGGGGAAGAAAAAAATCGCCATTCATGTTTAGCGATAAGTGCTGCAGACCGAGCCTTCGGCTCGGTTAGAGGTGGAGGCTAGACAGGGAGAGGCTCTTCTGAAGCGGGGACCTACTCTCTCACCTGCTATTTTTAACAGAAATGGTCCTTTAACTTCACGTGAATCAAACAAGAAGCTGCAAACAGACCGGGGAGCGGCAAAGGAACCTCTGCCTTCTGCTTCTGCAGCCCTTGTTTCGTGCTGTGCTTGCCGAGGGTCCACACACATGCGTGCATGCACATGCACAAATACACTCTCTCACTCACTCGCTCTCTGTGTGTGCGTGTGTATGTGGTATGCTCAGCTTCGTCTGTATGTGTCTGCACACGCACACACAAATGCACTCTCTCGCTCGCTCTGTGTGTGTGTGTGTGTGTGTGGTATGCTCAGCTTTGTGTATGCTGTGTGTGTCTGTGTGGTATGCTCAGCTTCATCTGTGTGTGTGTATGTGGTATGCTCAGCTTTGTCTGTGTGTGTGTGTGTGTGTGCTATGTTCAGCTTTGTGTGTGTCCCAGTGCAGAGGCACATATGTGCTAGTGTGTAGAGGCCAAAGGTCAACTTGGGATGTCGTTCCTTAGGAGGCGTCCAACTTGTTTTCTGAGCTGAGTTTCTCTCTAGGACCTGGGCTAGGCTGATAGCCCAGCCAACTCCAGGGTCTTCCTGTCTATGACTCCCTGGCACTGAAATCACAGGCAGATACTATCAAAGCCAGCTTTTCATGTAGATACTAGGGACCAAACAGATCTTCAAGCCTTTACGGCAAACACTTTACCAACTGAGCCATCTCCCCAGTCCCTAGGGGTGCCCCCTCCATGATTTTTAATTTTATTACTTTTATATTCTCATGTATGCTCTCCCTGGCTCCTACTCCCTCTTCCCTCCCCTCCCTCCCTCGCTCCCTTTTTTTTCTCCTTCTCCCCTCTCTCATGTGTGCCTTTGTTGCCACAACAAACAGAGAGGACAAAGAATGACCACTAGGCATCAACTCTCTGCTTCCCCCAATCTTGTGGGGATCCAAGGATTGAACTCAGGTCATCAGGCTTGACAGTGAGGACCTTCACCCGCTGAACCATCTCAACAGCTCCCGAGGTGCCCATTGAGGCTGTGTTGCTCATATTTTACCTGCCACCTGGTTGAATATCTGCAGTCCAAGGTGCTCAGGGCACCCTGGGTCCTTGTTGGCCGTGTGGTGGGGAGGGTGCCACAGCAGCTTATAGGGGTCATTCATGACGTGGTCCACAGGAGTGAGATCAGGGCAAAGCCCTTGGCTGACAGGAAGGGAGAGTGTCCCTGGCAGCGATCTCCAGCAGGTGTCCAGTCTGCCTTCTTGAGCTGGTGCCCAGTCATTCCCGGGTTTGATGTGGCAATTAGCAGTGCAGCCCCCTGGCGTGGTGTCATAGTCAGGAGCCCTCTGGCCACATCCTGTTTTGGTGAGGCAGTCAGGAATGCATTCTTCTGCCTTGCTGTCATAGACAGAGTGTGTTTGCACCAGGTTCTGAATCTTTTGAGGCCACCGGGGGCCACATTCTCCCGGTTTGACGTCACAGGCATGTGCCTGTTGGATGTCCTCTGCAGTAGTGGTCACTGTCTTCCGGTGTTGCTGTCCCCTTGGGACTGGCATTTGTTTGTCCGCTCTTGTGGGGGAAGAGGGGACAGTGTGACGAGCCAAAGGCACACCCTTCACATTTCCCATCTTTCGAGCCAGCCTAGTTAGTGATGGGCTGCCCCCAGGGGATTCCCACGAGATGCTCATCAGAGGTCCTTATGGCTGTGCACACCGGAGTGCCAATATGTGGATGCCATCTCCTTTGTTACTGCCCAGGTGTTTCTGAAAACCCTCAGGTTTTCCTAGGTCCCATGGGGCAAATGCTGATGTCCTCTCAATTGCCGCCTCCTGTGCCCAGGTCTCATGTGAGGGCATGGGACTGGGAACTGGATACCACTTAGTCTGGGAGTATTTCCTGGAGAGGAGGAAGAGCTCCTGGACCCATCCAGGGCCAACTCCTGGCATATGCATGTTTCACCTTTCATGGGGGAGTGGAAGACCCATTCTGTCAAGGTCTGGTATAAAGCAAATGGCCTCTCTGTCCATCCCTGCTCCGTGGAGCCATCATATTTAGACAAAAGGGGGAGGTTCTTCTTCAGCCAATGATTTTGGGGATGCTAGCCCACTTTGGGCGTGGTCTCTTGTACTATAAATGCAGATGTAGGGGCATGTGCGAGCCCCTTGGCTGCTGGATTGGGTTCCAGTTCCCCGTGCATGCGAGGACTGCAGATCTCTACTCTTTCTGTGAGTTTGTCCCCAAATAAATAAACCTTTTTTACACTCCATTCCAGGCTAGCGTGGAACTATTTAATATCGCAACACCTGGGATCCAGTTGGGGATGGGACATGTCTTAAAAGAGCACAGTTGGAATGTTTTCTTTGGTGCAGAGTGGGCAGGGTAAAACTATCACGATGACACACTTTCCCTTGCCACTGGTGTTCAGACCCACGCACTGGGGCAGGAGTGGAGAAGCCACTCCAGTGCCGTCCCTCGTGCACACCACGGGGGAGAGCTTAGGTATTTACCCCTGGTCACTGTCAATCATGTGTGGCCTGTTCAGCGATTGGCAACTGGGGATACTTGTACCCACTAGCAAATTGTGTCCTTTCCTGCTCCAGCATAGCTGACTGACCACCCTGCCTTCTGTCTGTGGCACCCCATCACACACGTCTGTGTCTTCCAGCGTACCCCCAGGCAGCCTGAGGAGAGCCTGTGCCCCCAGAAGCAGGATGAGAAGATGGCAAACTTCCTGTTACCTCGGGGCACCAGCAGCTTCCGTAGGTTCACCCGGGAGTCCCTGGCGGCCATCGAGAAGCGCATGGCAGAAAAGCAGGCCCGAGGTTCGGCCACATCACAGGAGAGTCGTGAGGGCCTGCCAGAGGAGGAGGCTCCCCGGCCCCAGCTGGACCTGCAGGCCTCCAAAAAGCTTCCGGATCTCTATGGCAACCCGCCACGAGAACTCATTGGGGAGCCCCTGGAAGACCTGGACCCTTTCTACAGTACCCAGAAGGTGACTACCACCCCCCAATACCCTCCTCACCCATTTAGGTAGCTCCCAGAAGGACAGCAGCAGATGGGGTTCTGCTTCTGTGGAGTTCTGTGGGGCCGGCTCCCCTGGGCTTTGGGGGAGTGACTCACCACTGATCTGTATTCCAGTCACCTTAATTTTGGAGTTCTGGGGTAAAGACATAAATAATGATGTTTGTATCCCTAAGTTGAGGGGTGAACCGCTAAACTCTTGCCTTCTTGTGTAGTGCTTTGGTAGACACCTCTAGGGGATTCCTCCCTGTCCCCAGATGTGTGGGCACTTGGAAGGAAGACCTGAGTCGTCTCTCTTCTAAATAAAAGCAGCATGCGCTCCTCCCTCCCTCTTGTAGCTCAGAGAATTAGCCGACATCATCATCAGAGCCAGCTGTCTCAAGCTGAGCCACAGCCATAGTCTCCTGGGCCCTGTGGGGAAGACTGGTTCTGTCATTCTTGCTCCTGGGGAAATGGACGGAGTGTTGTTTCTCCACAAGGCCCTGCCCTGGCCTCCTCTTCAGACCACGGATCACCATGTTGCACCAAACAAGGTGACAGGCATGCAGAGATCCTACAGAGGCATAGGATCCCCACTCTGCTTTCCACACTGCTGGACCTAACTGTAGGGGTTGGTAGTGGGACGACAGACTGGAATCCAGGGCGTGGCCTTTCCTGAAGGCCAGGCACCAGAGACCAAGGTGGCTGCTGGGTTACTGTGCTCAGCTCCAAGCTAAAGGCAGAGCAACCCCTGTGGGGCCAGAAAGGGAACTGTAGTCAGTGTGAGGATCTATGTAATGTGTGTCAGTGTGTCCGTCACCATGGTGTGAGACAGTGTTTGGGAGACCAAGAGCCAGAGTATGCTTGTCTGTGTGTATGCACACACACACAGCTTCATGTGTAATCAGCTGTGGATGGGAAGAGGCCCACACGCACTCAATCTACAAGTCAGGAAAGCTGACCTCCTCTGAGGCTTCCGGAACTCGCTGGTTCAAGTGACTGGAGCAGGGTCAGGGTTGGGTGGGAGTGTGACCGTTATTAGGCCAGAAGGTGGAATCTAGGTGAGCGAGTGGGTAGGTTTTGGTCACAGTCGGTCAGAGCTGACGGGGAGAAGTTGGATTGGGCTCAGGGACGCGGCCGGAAGAGAGTCTAGGTCCCTGTGAGAGGAGCAGAAAGCAGGTTGGAGTCAGATGAGCCTAAGGATGGAGTTCCAGGCTGGGTGGGCTTCGAGTCTCTAAGCCCCGCCCCTCCAGCAGCCCATGTGGGCGGAGCCAAGGAATGTTTGTTCAGAGATTGCCTAGTGCCCCAGACTCCATCCTGTGCCCCTTGCTGACCCTGGCTGAGGGAGGCACCCCAATGGAACTTCTGGTTCTAATCTGTCTGCTTACTTTGTCCCACTAGCCCAAATTTTAATGTTTATAGAGCTTCGTCCCATCCACTCAGCCCACAAAGGTGAGCGATCTCGGATCGCCTCTGACATGCTGGCTGCCTTTGGCTTCCACTCTGCAGGCTCTCACGGCCGCCCCGCCCCGGTATGCCAGATAGGCACATACCTTATAGAGACCTCCAAGCCCAGGCCACCCTAGGCTGCTCACAACCTTCCAAGAGGGAGACACTAGGTTGAGTGCCAGAAGGAGATTGACCTTTGGCTGACCTCAGGCAGACTGGGTCCCAGGGAAAGCCTGGATGATAGCTTTCTTTTCCCTCCCCACCTGTATGTCGGCGCTGGCCCGGCTTTAAGCGGGCCTTCTCTGCTAATGTTCCATGCAGTGTGGGAGAAGGAAAGGGAGGAAGCCTCCCTGGGTCTTACAGGCTTCTGCTCCAGAAGCAGCTAGCATGGAACAGAAGAATCATCTTGCCTAGGCTTCCAGGGGCTGCCATTATAGCCGTGTGCTGCCACACCCGGCTGGAAGCCCCTTGTTGAAATGGTAATTCTGAAACTGAAGTAAATCTCAGCCAGCCTGATGTCCCCCTGACTCCACCTGGCCCCTCGCCACTTGTGGCCCAGGCACAGGGGTCCACAGGAAAGGGAGGACCCACTTCCTTTATTCCTTCCCCACCCCTTAGCCATGACCTAAGGGCTAAGATGACAGCTGTCTCCCTCTATCCACAGACCTTCATTGTGCTGAACAAGGGGAAAACCATCTTCCGGTTCAGCGCCACCAAGGCCTTGTACATCCTCAGCCCCTTCCACCCCGTGCGCAGAGCGGCTGTGAAAATTCTAGTACATTCATATCCTTTGCTGGTAATCGTGTCGTCTGCATCTGTCCTGGGCTCATACACAGGTGCTGAGCTCAGGGGAGGGTGCTGAGCCCCCTCACTGCCCCTGGGATAAGCGGCATGGTCACCGCCAGCAGCTGATTAGAAAAGTAGAACCCCAACCTCCACCCGAGATGTGCTGAGTTAGTACCTGCTTTTTAACAAGATCCCTGGGGGTTCTTGGGGGTATAGGACATTTGAGAAGCCCTTCCATCCCCTCTGCTTCTTCAAGAGGAAAAATGGTCTGTTGAGAAGAAATGATATCCTCCCCTTCCCCTCTCTCTGATGGCTCCAAAGGTCCCCACCCACCACAGCCCCTGCCCCCCCCCACCCCACACACGCACCTCCTGCTGCCCCTTGCAGAGGTTCAACCAAGGAAAAGCCTTTCCTTGGTTAAAAGGCCTCTCTTTTTTTTTTTTTCTCTCACGTGGGCATCTTTCGAAGGAAGCAGCGCTCACTTCTGAACTAGGTGTTGACAAAATGTTTGCAGTTTGAGAGCTTCTCAGAGAACTCTGGTTAGCATCCAATTACATAAACCGCAGCCTAAAAAATGCTTCCCGCCTGCTGACAGAGCTGTTGGAATGGAGCGGTGGAACCAAGGGCACCAAACCAGCCTCGGGGTCCTAGTTCAGGCAGCGCCCAAATTGGGGGTGTCAGCCCGTCTCTGCATCTCATTCAGTGAGACACACTGTGTTTTTATGTGTGTGTGGAGTGTGGAGGTCAGAGGACAAACTGCGCAGGCTGTCACCTGTCTCCTGTCCCTGTGTGCGTTCCAGGGATCAAACACAGTGGTCAGCGAGTGCCTTTGCCACTGGGGCAGCTCACCGGCCCAGTCGTCTCTGGAGAAGGGACTTGTGGAGAAGGGACAGAGAGGGATGGCACTGCCCGCAAGCCAGAGGCATCCACATTTTACGACGAGGACCTGTGAAGCCTTATCCGTGGCCACTGGTGCCCTGGATGAGGGCATGGCTGTAGGCGGTGCCATTGTTTGGTTGGTCAGTTTTAGCTTTCTGCAGTTGTCGTTGTTAGATTATTATTATTATTACATTTATTTATTTACATGTGATGTTGGCGGAAGCACGTGTACTCCATGGTGTGTATGTGGAGGTCAGAGGGCAGAAGCCAGTCTTCTCACCAGGTGGATGCCGGATATCAAATTCAGGTGGTCAGACATGGCACCCTCGCCCACTGAGCCACCTCCAAGGCCCAGAGATGCCATTGTGAGTCTCATTAAATTGCTGAGCTCCAGACGATGCTTGGGACCAGTTGTGGGTGTAGTGAACTAGCCGGGCAGAGCTCCCCCGAGACCCCTCAGCCACCTCTCCCCCCACTCTGAATGGGCATACCTCCTTCAGAGAGCTCCCTAAGAATGGTAGAACAGCCAGCAGATGGCTGTTCCCTCCAGAGTGTGGTCACAGCTTTGTAGGAAGAGCAGAGCTGAAGGAGGAGGGGGAAAAAACGGTTTCCTTAGAGCTCAGAGCTGGTCTCTAACCTGCCTTAGGGGTGTGGCCACCCCAAAGCATCCTCCAGGCTCACTCGGGGCTGCTTCTCCAAGTAGCTTACCAACCCAACAGTGTTTGGCAGCCAAGAAAATCTCCCGGGATGCAGCCTGGGTCCCATGGCTCTCTCTGAGCACTGGGCTGGGACTCACTAGGGCAGATGAGAGGCCAGAAAGCAGTTGGGTGAGGAAGACAGTAGGGACGCTGAGATCCTCAACCAGGGTCCTCTCCTAGAGGGTGCTTTGAGGGGTGCCTCTGAAGCTGTGAATTGCTGATCTGGCAAGACCAGCATTGAGAGCCATTGATGCCTGCCTGCCTGCCCCCCCCCCCCCCCCCCCCCCCCCCCCCCCCCCCCGCACCACCCCGTAGCCGCCCCAGGGGAGCATCTGTGTGTGAGAGGCCCTACCCTAGGCCCTGGAGCTGTTGTAGGTACTCCACTACCTGGAGTGGCCATGATAATCCCTGACAGCGCCACCTAGTGGAAGAAGGGGCTGAGATCTGTGGTGATTGGAAGCCCACCTCTCCCCCACACCCCAGGCCTCAGTCCCCTCAGAGTGATGTACCCACCAGGCCTTCCAGCATCAGGAGTAGGATTTTGTAGAAACTGAAGAACCCCAGGACACACCTCAGAACTTGCATTTCATTGTTCCACTCTGTGTCACCCAGGAAGTTTGTTTAGAAGACAGATTCTTAGGCATTTTTAGACCAGGGCCAACAGCTAAAGACCCAAGAGTTCAAAAGCTCTCCCCTGACTCCTGAAAAGTTGAGATCTACTTCACATATTGTAAAACTTTTTAGATTTGTTTTTAATTCTCTCTGCTTCCCCCCCCCCCCGTGTGTGTGTGTGTGTGTGTG
Organism: Alexandromys fortis; assembly: GCF_014885135.2. Taxonomy (NCBI): domain Eukaryota; kingdom Metazoa; phylum Chordata; class Mammalia; order Rodentia; family Cricetidae; genus Alexandromys; species Alexandromys fortis. The sequence goes on from NW_026067921.1 coordinate 4,433,584, forward strand.
TGTGTGTGTGTGTGTTTATGGACATCAGATCCCCCAGGAACTGGAGTTACAGATGGTGATAAGCTGCCCAGTGTAACTGCTGAGAACTGAACTTGGGTCCTTTGCAAGAACCATGGCTCTAGACCATAAAACGTGTTTTAAAGTGTGCGATTCAGTGATTGTTCTTAATGTATCTGTAAGGCTGCACATTCATCACCAATACCTACGTCAAGAAGATTCCATCAACCCCTCTCCCCAAAGTGGCCCGAGCCTGTGTCCATTAGCAACCATAGTGCAGTTCTTTCTGAGACGGGCCTCGAATTCATAGAGATCCACCTGCCTCTGTCTCCTGAATGCTGGGATTAAAGATGTGATCCACCATTCCCTGAAACACAAAGCAGTTCTGTTAGGGTTTTAGCTTCTTGCAGAGAGTTTCAGTATCTATCCCAGGTTTACTTAGAGCTCAGAGTTGATCTGACCTTCATATCTGGAGTGCCAGGAGGTCATGGGCCACTGTGCCTGGCTCGCGGTGAGCAGTCTTAGCTCAGGCTTTCAATGGGGAAAGCGCACCGTGCTCAGGTTTTCACATTGATTTGAATACCCACTCCATCTGTGCTTGTACAGAACGGTCTGTGGACGGGCTGGGCAGAGACGAACGAACGTAGAGAGGCAAGAATGCAGCCTGGTCTCCTGTGACAGTTGAGGCTTGTGGTGTGACTGGCTGGTGCCACCGTTCTGTTTGGCTCTGGTCTTTGTTACAAGCTCGTGGTGTATCCCTGGCAAAAGGCTGGCAGAGTGAATATGGGCATCTAGAATTGGTTTCTTCCTATGTGTTTTTGTTATAGCCCTGCAGAATGTGTCCCTGTCGTGATTAAATAAAAGAAACTAAAGGGACTGTGGATTCCACCACAGCCCCATTCAGAGAGACCTCATGCCCATGCCAAGAAGCATTTTGTCTTCGCGGTGCTCAGGATCTGCTCTCAAAACCTCCCACGTTTCTCTACCAGATTCAAATGGGCAATAAAATTAGGAGTGAGTGTGTGTGCATGCGTACATGTGTGCGTGTTCAATGAATAGCACAAACCCTCCTCTTTGGGAGGTTGGAGTCCTAGAGCCTGAGACTTAAGTGGCCCAAGTGTCAGGCATTCTCTGCTGTTAACAGGCAGCCTTTGCTGGCGTTTTAATTGTGAGGCTGGGAGTGGGTGTTTGGGATAATGACACAACAGGACTGAAGATGTTCCGCGGTACACGGGCCTGTAGAGCTGACCTTTGCCGCTGCCCACACAGAAGACCAGCTTGATACTGGCCTGAAACTAGCAAGTGGTATAAATGGGTGTGTCCTGTCCAGGGATTTGGTTAATTCATAAGTCTGGCATTGGCCGTGCTGGGCTCCTTGGGGTCCTGGGTGCTTAGAAAGGAGGCCTGAAGACTAGGATCCTGGTCTAGGTAGGGAGCGATGGCTCTCGCTGCACACAGAGAGCTGACTCAGAGTAGCGTCAGAGCCATCTCCAAAGACAAGAAAGCCAGGTGACACTTTTCCTGTGTCAAAGGGAAGAGCAGGAGACTGGTTCACCCCACCCCAGCTCATCACTGGATCTGGAAAACCTAGCAGTGTCCCCCAAGACAGTCCCCTAGTTCACATGCATCCTACGATCATTTGCACGTGTCCACATATACCATCACACACATGTGCATGCCATACACAGACTGGCATCATTCCCCTGCCCCTCCCATGTGACACTCTCCCACCTGCCACCTGGTTTGATTGACAGCACCGTGGGTGGCAGGTCAGGACTAACGTATTTGTCGTCCGGCGAGGATCGAGGTGCCCAAACTAAACACGAAGGCCTCCATTCTGGAGGCAGAGAGCGGACCAGAGCTGAGTTCCTCCTGCAGAAAGTCTGAACACGGGATGCGGTGCAGACGGGGCTAACGCCATCCTCCTTCTTTGTTGCTGTGGTCGGTGGCTCCTGGTGCCGCTGAGATCCGTGGGCACAGACACGCTGGCATTGCGGTGCATGCATCTATCATCTTACAGCTCTGGAGGCTCTCGCTGGGTGGAAATCAAGGATCAGTGGGGCTTTGTTCCTTTGTGGAGGCTCTCGGGGTGAGGTGGTTTGCGAGGTTTTCTTCTTACAGAGCTGTTTCACATTCCTGAGCTCTTCTCTGTCTGTAAGCAAGCACTGGCCAGTCAGGGGCCTCAGACTCTCCTGCCCCTCTCTGCCGTAAAGACCCTGTGATGACATTGAACCTAACTAGGTAATTCTGGAAAACAGTGCTTCCCACTTAACTGAATCACATCTGCAATGCCTTATCCCATGTAAATAAACAGAGGGACGGTGGCCAGAGATTCAGGCATCAGTTTTCTTATCTCCCGATGGAGGCAAAGTTCCCACCTCTTGGGGCTCTTAGGGGTCAGACTGGTTCATGGACAGAGCCCGGTTCCTAGGAGGGGCCCAGTGGATATCTGCTCTGGGAACCATCCTGTGTGGACTTCAGAAACATTCTGTGCTTTTCTGTGGTTCAGCAGTGACCCCCTGGAGATGGAAGGAGCTGGCTGAGGAGCTTGTAAATGGTTCTCCCAGTGAGCGGGTTTCCTCACAGAGCCTGACGTGGAGATGTGTCGGAGGCAGGGATAGGACATCCAGAGGAGTGTCTGAAGGACAGGAAGATAGGCCTGGCTGTGGCAACTGCTTTAGTTGATTGGTTGCTGTTATAAAACACTGACCTAAAGCGCCGTAGGGGAGGACAGGTTCGTTTTAGTTTCTGCATTATGGTCCACCACTGAGGGAGGTCAGGGCCAGAAGTTAGAGGCAGAAACCACGGAGGAGGCTGCCTGCTGGCTTGCAGACAGATTTCGCTTAGCTAGCTTCCTTATATAACCCAGGACCTCCATCTGCCCATGGGATGGTGTTGTCCACAGTGAATTGGGCCCTCCTACACCACGGGTCCATCAAGACAGCCCTCCACAGACATGCCCATAGGTCAGTCTGATCTTGGTTCCTCAGTTGAGGCTTATTTCTCATGGCTTGGCTGTGTCAAGTTGGCAGTTAAAGCTGACCATGATGAAGGCCTTACAGCAGCTGTGTGTCACCCTGAGGTGGGGACCCCAGGCCTGGAGAGTTGCCTTCCCTGGATTGAGCATTCCTGAAGGCAACTCTGAGTTGATAAAGGGGCCCGATCACTTCTCATTTTTTTATGAGAGGCTAGAGAATTAATTATAGACAGGAGGCTGCTTTTCTAATGAACTGGGTTTTCCGGAAGCCTGGAGGCAGCAGGGGTGTCCACCTGCCTGGATCCCCATGCATATGCTCTGCGGTCGAAGCAGGCATCACTAAGCGCCAGCCTGCGGTCAGGCTGGGGCTGCCCTTGGGAATCTCTGTTTGGCAGCTGTGTGCTCAGGGCTGCGGCTGGGCCGTGGTGTCCCAAGCCTGGAGGCAGCCATAGGGAGTGGTCGGTGCAGCCAGGCCACTGGGATACCCGCCCATCGGAGGCCCAGGGTGTGATTTTTGCTCCTCCGTCTTGCAGAGGCAAGAGAAAGAATGGAGGAGGTCAGACAGAGCTTTGTGCAGCCTGAAGCAGTAGCGAGGACACACAGCCAGAGTTGGGGCATGGTAGATAATACCTAGGGTCCCACAAAGATAACCAGGACTCAGTGCTAGTGTTTGCAGTGCCCCCTTGCTGGCAAAAGTCAGATAGTTCTCATTCAGTGAGGAGCCACAGGCTAAAAGGGGTATTGCCTGGCCGCTGGGGGTGAAAAGCAGCAACAGCCAAGGGGTGGGGTGGTCTGTGAAGGCTGGGAGCTCCTGCTGAAGGAACATTTGAAGAGCAAGAAGTTCAGGGCATAGAACCAGATTGAGATGCGGGTACAATGGCCAGAAGCACCCAGGAAATGCTCCCCCACAGACACCTGGCAGGTTACCTCCAGGTGTGCACTTTGAAGCTCAAGCCTGAGGAGAGAGAACTTGGGACCCTGCCTATCCTCCTGGCCTGCCCCAAACTGCAGAGCCATTGGTAAAGTTTGTGTTCCTCCCGTATGACCTGGGGCTGGAGTCAACCCTAAGTCTGGGGTGTCTCCACTCCATCCTGGGTCCCACAGAGAGCCCTGTGGAAGACGTGGTCTCCAGCTTATCTGGTGCTTGCTAAGAGCTATGGAAAAGCGTGGGCTGTGCAAGAGCCTGGGGGGGGGGGGCCCAAATGGCTCTGTAGAGAGGGCGGAGCATAGAAGAGTCACAGAGCCTGCCTGGCAGTGACAACACCAGCCAGCCCATCAGTGGGTATGGCGGCTTGCCCTCCCCACCCCCACCCTGCGCACTCCCGTGGTGGCTTGGCTCCCTCGTTCTTGTGGCTTTCTGTGAGGCCCCTGCCGCAGCTTTCTTTGGGCCCCCTCTGTGGATTTTTGGATGGGACCGCTATGGCTTCCTGCAGCCCCTCCCATGACTTTCTGTGGGAGCCCCTTCTGTGGCTTTCTGGGTAGAGTTCTCCCATGGTTTCTTGTGTTCTTTTTTTATGGTTGTTTGCGGGTGAGACCCTCCCACGGCTTTCTCTGTGGGTCCCCTTTGTGGATTTGCCAGTAGCCCTCCCGTGGCTTCCTTAACGCTGGTGCCACGCTCTTCAGCATGCTCATCATGTGTACCATCCTGACCAACTGTGTCTTCATGGCCCAGCACGACCCTCCGCCTTGGACCAAATATGTCGAGTGAGTATCTTCAAGGGCCCTTGTGTCCCACTCCTCCCTCTCCTGTCCTATGCCACGGTCCTGGAGTTGTCTGAGACAGAGACTGTGCCACGCCTGTAGTCCCACCCTACCCTACAAAGGAGGGTGGCCTTTGCCTAGCCTCCGTCCTCTTGTGTTCTCATCCCCGCCACCTGCTTGTTCTCAGTTTGGAGCCTCAGAGGTGCAAACTCTGCAGATTGGCGATGTGGGGAATTTTTGTCACCCCCTCAAGAGCGATATGCCAGGCACTGACAGGAGATCAGTAAGCATCCTCTCCGTTAACCCCCCCTGACGGGTCAGCACAGCTCCTGCCCCATCTGGAATATGGACACACTGAGAATTGGAGTCTGGCTGACCCGACATGCAGTCCCTGCTACGCCATGGCGCCCACCTGAGTCCTGCCTCCCATAACCCTTTGCAGCTTTAGTAGACTCTTTAGGGTCTTCCCTTCCTGAAAAAGTGTCCGACTCCTTCAGGTCTCAACAGACTTGCACGCCTGTACCACACTCAGCTCCTGGTTTACAGAACTAGAAGGTGCAACAGCCTCTCTTACAAGAGTGGCCTGCACAGAGGACCACTCAGGGCTGGTGTTGCCATGGCTATGTCTAGATGCTTTGAAGCCTAAGATACCACCCTCTCCCAGCCCATGGGCCAGCCCCAGCACACAGGCATTTTGGATGCCTCAGCCGGCCGAAGGCTGAAAGCACCCACCAGGACTATATGCTAGAAGGTCTGAATTCCCTTCGGCCCAGGGTAGACAGCTGGAACCCTGGCCCTGCAGGTACTTGAGGCTGCCACTGGTCCCCATCGCTAGTTGTGGAGAGCCCACAAACATGGGTAAGGGTCAGTGGCTCTCCCTGTCCTTGATGTCCCATGATGCTGACCTGGTAGTCACCATATGCCTGTGAACACTCCACCCCAAGGTGGAGTGAGGAGTCTGTCAGGCTCTTCCAGCAAAGGAAAAAGGGAAGAGTTCCTTAGACACGTGATAGTCTCTTGTAAAGCAAATGGTTTGGTGGACTTGTTAGCTAGATGTTTGCCACAGACCTGCAGCCCTTCCTAAAGCTTAATCACGGGGTGCAGCCCATTGTGATGGCTGTGGTGTGAGGTCTCCCCAGAGCTTACAGCATGTGGGGAGGCCTATGAACCCAGTCCGTGGGCTCCAGCCCCCTAAGAGCCCCCACTGACCTCTCCTCCCCAGGTACACCTTCACTGCCATCTACACCTTTGAGTCTCTGGTGAAGATTCTAGCTCGGGGCTTCTGCCTGCACGCATTCACCTTCCTCCGGGACCCGTGGAACTGGCTAGACTTCAGCGTGATAGTCATGGCGTAAGTATCCAGCGTATCGCACCGGGCGCCTCACACCAGCTTTATGGGTGGGAGTAGGGTTTTGGTGCCCCATGTTCCAGGCTTTCTAGGCATCCCTGCTGTGGTCCATGTGAGCTACACGTGCCACAGAGGGGTCCCTGCCTTGCTCTATGGCAAGCTGAAGTCAGGATAGAAACTTACAGCTCGTTCTAGCAAGGGAATGAAAGTGCTTGAGTACCCTGGCTCACATGGGGACCGCGACAGCCCCACGTTAAAGGGGCAACATTACTATTAATATTCTACATCTTGGTGTTTGGACACGATCAAGTGAAGGATCTTCTCTGGGAATTGAGGAGGCTAAGGATGAAAGATTGTCATGAGTTTAAGATCAACATAGGCTACATAGTGAGTCTGAGGGGAGCCTGTCTTAACAAGATTGTACCTCAGAAGACGGGGCAGGGGGAGTGTTGATTCTGCTTCAACATCCTCTATGCTATCCCACAAGCAATCCAGTCCCAGATCCCACTGTGACCAGTGACCTGACATCCGTGGCAATTGATAGTGAAATTGCAGGAGAGGAGCTGGGGAAGCAGCCAGCTTCCCCTGGAACTTGTGCCAGGAGAACTCCTGTTTGGCATTTCTTAAAGCCACTGACCCGTCTCAGAGGCTCCCAGCAGCTAGGGATTACACTAGAGGCAGCTAGCCGTGTGCAGTCTTTCGACTTTGCAAGATGACATAGTCATCTATAAAGCACATGTTCCAAACCACGCTGTCTTGATCGTTTAAGAAAGTCTGCAGTTTTCTGTTGAGCCCCATTCGTTATTATCCTGGGTCAGATGCAGCAGCATGCAGCCTCATGACCTGCAGGTTTCGATGTCTCCCTTAGTCCCATTTCACCAGCAAGAAGACTAGTGTCTGGAACAGGGCACACAGGGAGCCCACCACAGGTGACCGTGTTCCCAGGCCTACTGTAGTCCACATAGGGCCTCATTTCCTTTCCCAGGGGCTACTTGCAAAGCTCTCAGAGTTGAGGCGCTCCTCCCATAGGATGTCATAGACCAGGTGCCCGTCTCTAGTGGACAACCGATCAGGACAGAGCTGCTGTATGGAAGCCCTGGTCCGGAACTGAGCTGGCAGTCCCGGTGTGTGCTGAACTGGGCTCTGCCCTCAACAGAGAGCGTGCGCTGGGAGCTGGCACTCCATGCCCTTGCACATCCTGGCTTCCGTGGTGCAGAAGAGCGCGGTGGGACCAGAGCTCCGTTCAGTTTTCGCTGTCTTGAATTCTTGAATGTGCCTGAGCTATGCTGTAGGGGAGAGGGAGCTGAAAGAGGAGTTGGGCTCTTAGGCTGCTCCAGGACACTTCCAGGCCAGATGGGGAGCTGGGTGTGTAGGAAATTTATCTGAGACTCTTTCTAGTTGTTTGTAAACTGACTGCAGGCCTCCCGCTTTATAGACAGGGAAACAGACCTCCCTGAAGTGTAGATTCACACCCAGGTGGAGCTGAATGAGCAAAGGACAGACTAGTGGATGAAGGTGATGTGTGGTGGCTTGGGACCTCAAAGGTCTGTCCTCAAGGTCTGTCCTCAGAGGTCACGTGTGATCCGAGGAGGATGCAACCCGCTAGGGGAAAAGAGCTGGCAGAGCTGAGATGATCAGGCCCTGCGTGGACCACAGACTGGAGATGGAAGGGGCAGAGACAGACACTCTGCTTTCATAGAGAGGGGTGGCTAAGATGGTGTCTGAGCAGGGTAGAGGAGCCCTGGTCGGTGGTGGGTGTTTTGAAGGCATGACTGAGGGGTTTTGCTTGTAACAAATGGGTGGAAATAGAGACTCAGAGGGAGGAGCCAGCTGAAGGAGGGAGGGCGTCAGACACACAGTTGGGGGTGTCCTAAGTGTGGAAGGGTGGCAGGATCTTCCAGTCTGGAGTTTGGGAAAGTAATCGAGGAGAAGGAATCGATTAGAAGCGGCTGGGGAGCTGAAGACATTGCAAGCCAGACAAGATAACCTAGGTCCGAACACGTCCGTAGATTGTTCTGTGGAACACGCCAGCATCTGGAGGTCAAGAAATGGGGGTGGATAGTGTTGGAAGATTTATGCTCTTCAGAAGGAGGGATGGGGTTCAGGTCACCCATTCTGAGTGGCTCACAACCACCAGTTCCAGGGGACCCAATGCCCTCTCCTGGTGTCCACAGACGCTGCACACACTTGGTGCACATTCGCATAGCCAGGTACATGCACATACATAAAATAAGTAAATAGTTTTTAAAAAAGCAGGGGGGAACGGAGGAATCGGTGAGATGGCTTAGTGATTAAGAACACTGACTGTTCTTTCAGAAGACCTAAGTTCAATTCCTAGCACTCACAGAGACTCACAGCTGTTCGTAACTCCAGTTCTAGGGGATTTGATGCCCTTTTCTGGTCTGTGTGGGCACCTCAGACACACACATGGTACACAGACATACATATGAGCAAAACACACACATGCATCAAAGTAGGAATGTTGCACAAAGACTGGAGGGAACTGGCTAGCTGTAGGGAGGGCACCTAGGCAAGTGGTACTCAAAGGCCAGCAAGGAAGAAAGTTCCACGTAGAACATACCAGGAGGAGGCTGGTGATGGTTACTACAGATGGCCAGACCGAACAGCAGATGGGTTGTTGGCTGTGAATGGCCATTGGTGCCCCTGACAAGGACTGGGGTGGGAGGCTCTACATCTGGGGAGAGAGTGTCTGGGGTGGGTAAGGACGTGTAAAACACAGGTGTCTAATTCATGCAGTGTTGGTGAAACAAGACAGAAAATGACATGGTGGCCACAGGGGCACGAGGGCCAAGGAAGGCCTTCCAAAGAAGAGAGACTAATGGAAATGATCCTAAAGAGAGGGGCCTCTGATGAAGGCGGGAGGGGTGGCACTGAGGATCTCCGCTTCCTGAGCAAGCGGAAACCCAGGTGCTGAGGTGGAGCATTGACCTTCAGCTCGGGAAGGCAGAGCTCTGGCTGGAGGTAGATTGGTAGAGCTGATGAAGAGAGAGGAAAGAATCTCTCCTCTGATTGCCTCCTCTCTGAAATAAGAAGCCGGATCGTCAGTGAGAACGAGTGGGGAGGCTGGGGTTTGAGAGGGAGCACTTGTCAGACCAGAGGTTTCACTGTCCTGGTGTTCGGAGTGTGGTGGCAGGCTGGGCCTGGGGGTCTCTGTAGGATGTGGGGCGAGCAGCAATCTACAGGGCATAAAGAACGTCAGGCAGGGAAGTGGTCAGCGATGGCCTGGGCCCCTCCTTCTTCCCCATCCTGGATGGAGCCTGCAGAATCACCACCAAGACGTTGCGGTCAAGGGAAAGCCGGCACCCAGGACCAGCTCACCCCAAGCTCAGCCCTGGTGTCTAGAGGATTCTCTGTGTGGTTTCCTGTCCCTGGCATGTTCTTGTCTCCCCCATGGATTCCATGGCCAAGCACTCCTTCTTCTCAGAGCCATGAAGAAAATGTGCTGTGCGTCCCAATGAACCCAGCCACACCTGTGCCAAGAGCGGAGAAGAGCCAAACCTTCACCACAGCCATCCCTTCTAGCGGGGGAGCCGGGCCCTCGCCAGAGCAGCACCTGTGCCAAGAACAGTCATGACAGAGGAACCAGACTCGACTTTTGTATAGGCACATTCCTGAGCATCTTGAGAAATAGCCTATTCACTTCTGCCAGGACTGCACAGACTGCTGGAATGCCAGCTTCCTGTCACTAGCCAAACCTGCCTCACAGATTCAATTGATGTCCACTCTGCCTCATGAAAACCGAGTTCCCACCTCCGAGATATATACCGCTATAACAAAACGAGCCCTCGGGACCATCAAAGGAGTTCTGGGTGGTGCAGAAGTTGAATGACGTGAAACAAAATCCAAACTTCCCCTTTCCTTCAGGGAAACTGAGGCTCAGAGAGAGCCCACCTGCTCATAATGATACAGTCAGCAGCTATTCTGGGACTGAAGGTCGGTGTCCCAGCTCCTTGCCAAGGATGGATGGAAGACCCCCTCCCCCGCTAACTCTCCTTACCAGGTTTCCCTCTGACACCCCATCCAGTTTAGAAGCTGGTGCAGGGGGTGCTGGGAACCTTGCCAGACTCAGATCACAGCCTAACATCCAGAGATTTTTCTGCCCCCTCCCAAGCTGGGCATTACCTGCCAGTTAACAGCCTCCCACCTTCTGGGGTTGTTATGGAAACCAAACCTGGAGGGAAAGGAGGGAGGGCAGAGAGGAGGGGGCCAGTCACCACAGGAGCTAACAGCGTGGGCTCCACTGTCTCGGGGATAAGGGTGGGGCAGGAGGAAGGCCAGCATGTGCCGTTCCTCGGAGGTTCTCGGCCCCCAGAAAGCCTCCTATGTGACAGTGCAGAATTCTCACCCGCCACCCTCTGCTCTTTCTGTGTCAGGCCCATCTCTTACCCAGCTGCCTGCCACTGGCCAGCCACTTAGCTAGCCAAGAGGTCGATTGGCTGGGGGAGAATTCTGCCCACCCCTTACCCATTCTATCCACATCACTTATGAAGCCGACTGTCTGCTATGAAAAGGTCTCCCTTGTTCTGCCACATTTGGGAACTCCAGGAGAAGCCTTAGTGGAAACCTGGTCTTTGGTGGGAAGTAGCCAAATTCTATGTAGGTAGAGTAAAATCAGCCAGTAGCCGCCGTGTCCCACCGTGGTCCCAGACACACCTGCTCCTCACTCAGCTCTGGTTCCTCCTTCCAGACTTCCTCTGACCCCAGGCTGATGCACCAGCAGCTTCATTTCCAGCCATATTGTGGTGGCAAGCCTACCAGGGGCACAGCTGTGCACCCCTATGCGGTCACCAGCCTGTCTTTATCACATGGGGGTCCTGGCTCATTCGTACCCAACACTCATTGTCTTCTTGGATTCTTGAAGGCAGGGTAGGCAGGGCCTTCCTTGAGACAACAGCAGACAAACCAGGCCTTTCAGAGGTAGGAGGATGAAAGCAAGGTGGTTGGCCCTCTCTGCCTTGTACACCTGCTCTGCTTACTCCCTGTAACCAGGAGACATAGCCTCAAAGGCACTGAGGGGAGGGAGAGGAGCTGGCGTGACAGGACACCAGCCATGGGGACCGGTTTCTTGATCATCTGAGCCACATCTTCTACGGAACAACGACGTCAGCAGTATTTCAGGCTCAATGTCAAAACCCTGCGGCAATCCGGACAGAGACTGGAGAAGGGAAATGGGGACAAAGGTCTGGGGAATCTGAACTATGCAGGAGAAGGGAGGAATTCTGAAGCTACAAGAGGAAGAGTCTGTATCAAATTAACCGCTGTGTATGTGGAACAGAACGAGGGAGGTGACCTCTGCTCCCCCTTGGATGCTGGGATTGTTGGAATTTTGTAAACTGAAACCAGACTGGATAGTGGAATGGCAGCCATGCCCCAGGAAAGGAAGCAGACACGTCCGCATGGTGGATCCCAAGAATGAACAGAGCTGGGCCAAGCTGGAGTCTCTTCACAGCCTTACCTGTAGACACCAACAGCCCGGGAGGAGCTTAGAAGTGTGACTTCTGCAGGTCTGGACTGTTGGGTGGGGTGAATAGACTAGACACTCACCAAGGCCTGCAGGGATGGCGACCTGGCCCGACACCACCCAGACACCTGGGCTAGACACACTTGGTTAAACATCAGACACCCCGAGTTTGACATCCTTTGTTAAACATCAGACACCTTCAGTTAAATGTCACATGCCCTGGATGCGAGGCCTCTGGTTAAATATCACAGGTCACTTGCCACCGTCCCTATGGCCTTGGTCACGTACCGTGCATTCACCTCTCCAATCTCTTTGTGGTCATGTGACCTGCCCAGTGCATGCATGGCCTCACGTCCTGCTTGGGCAGATCCCTGCCTTATGCAGACAGGTGCCTCCTATGCCTCTAGAGATCAGAGATGAACCACTGTCCGGGTTCAGGATGGGAGTCCCAAAGCCTCTCAGCTCTGCCATGCATCCTTCAGACCCATTCAGGACAGAGCCTATGAAGACAGCCTCCCTTCCCTCTATCTCAGGAATGGTTTCCACAGTTTCTACTTATTCCCTACATAGAGAGGTCTGTGGTTAGGAAAAGGAAGCAGCCTCACTGGGGGCGTCAGAGTCGGTTAAGCACAGGGTGACGGCAGATGTTGAAAGGCAGAGAGACACTGGTGACCCTAACGAGCCCACGAACTTTCAGCATCGTCTCCTGGAGCCTTGCCCAATGCACACCCGTGCATCCCCAGCCTCAGACCTGGCCGTGGAATTTCATGTTCAGTCCCCAGAGTAGCTGCCTGCTAGCACCATCATGGAGAAAGCCCCCTGGGAGCTTGCTGTGAGCATCCTTCAGACACCCGGGCTGAGATAACGTGACCAGAGGAAAAGCCAGGGGAGGACCCAAGCCTGCCACCTCACCCCCCCCCACAGTGGGACCAGAAGAGGGGGAGGGGTGGGCACGCTGCAGGAGAAGGGAGAGGGGAGGGTGGGCACACCGCTCTCCGCTTTGTAACTTGCGATAACTGGTTTGGTCCCACAGGTATGTATCAGAAAATATAAAGCTAGGCAATTTGTCGGCTCTGCGAACTTTCAGAGTCCTGAGAGCTCTGAAAACTATTTCGGTCATTCCAGGTAAGAGCAGGGCTGCCTACCAACCTCAGCCACAAGTGACTCTCTCTTTGTTTCCCACCCCCTCCTCCTCTGACCGTGTCTCCTGTTGGTGTTGCTGTCACTGTGTCGTGTGTGAATCTCCCTTGTTACAGATACACAACTGAATTTGTGGACCTGGGCAATGTCTCTGCCTTACGCACCTTCCGAGTCCTCCGGGCCCTGAAAACTATATCAGTCATTTCAGGTGAAAACAACAGGTTAAACGCCAAGGCTGGAGGGACACGCCTGGGACTTTCCAGGAACCCGGGAGCCATGGCTGCCCCCAGGAAGGCCCTTCAGATGTGCCTGTCACCAGAATACCTTTCCCAGAGGTCGGGGTGGTAGAAGAATTGCCCTGGAACCTCAGAATGGGCTCTGGGCTGTCCATCCCAGCTAAGCCCACTCTCAGACACCAGGAGCGCAGAACAACCTAGGACAAGATGGGACTGATCCCCCGTTCCTCTCAAAATACTCAATTGTTTCTCCAAACTGAGCCCAGCTGCTTTCCTCCTGGAAAGCTGGGATGTGCATTATGGGAAGCTAAAAAGGATCGTTTTGGAGGGAACTCGGCAGACCCCTAGCAGTCTTTTGTGACTGAGTGCCAGATCCCAGCATCATGTCCCCCGAGGTGACACGTGGAAGCCTCAGCCCTCATCTTGACACCAAGTGTACTCTGTAGACAGGCATCATCGGGCCTTGGCGTCTACCAGCCCTCGCTGCATGGCGCAGTAGAGGTGTAGCGAACCGTGCATGGTAGCCTCGGCAAGAAATCCTCCTTGACAGATGTTGGCAACTCTCCCCAGGATATCTAAGCCCATTCCACTTACCTATGCAGGAAAGTACCTGGAAGCCCATTTGTGTGCAGGCTGGTGCTAAAAAGGGGACACCCTGCACACCCTGACCTCTGGAGCCTCTTACCTCCTCCTTTTACTTCACTCTTCCCAGGTTAGCATGAGTTCAAGCAGCTTTTGGTTTTGTTGAGGTTTTTGGTTCTTTGATTGTTTGGCGGGGGGGGGGGGGGTTTGTTTTGTTTTGTTTTTTTCTAGACAGGGTTTTTCTCTGTAGCTTTGGAGCCTGTTCTGAAACTCACTCTGTAGACCAGGCTGGCCTCGAACTCACAGAGATCCTCCTGTCTTTGCCCCCCAAGTGCTGGGATTAAAGGTGTATGCCACCACTTCCCAGCAAGCTCAAGCAGTTTTTATGGGCTTGTTCTGGAGGAACAGTGACCAGAACCTCGGAGCCCCTGTGAATACACTCACTGTCCTCAGGACTGGGCAAGGACTTTTTAAGAAGGTAGCTGTAGAGCTGGTTCCGTGGGCAAAGTGCTTATTGCACAACCTTGAAGACCTGGTCATGATGGCATGTGCCTGCCATCTCAGTCTGGGGAGGCGAGGTGGCTGGATCTTGGGGAGTCACTAGTCAGCCAGTCTAAGAGAAATGGCGAACTTCAGGTTCCGTAAGAGACCCTGAAAAACTAAGGTGTGGAGCAGTAGAGGAGGACGTCGGACTGCCTCTGCATCCGTAGGTGCACAGAGTTGAAGAACTCTCTGGACCAATGCTTGCCTCTACTCCTAGAGAACAATGCTGGTGACTCCCAGGCCTGTTGCTACCCTCAAGGCCTCAGGAGCCCAGCTCTGAACTCAGAAAACCAGAGTCATGGGTTAGTAATCTTATAAGCATAGCTCCTGATCCTCTTGTGTTTAGACTAAGTCTTCGAATGTCTCTCCTGGCCTCTGAACCCACTTAGTGTGTGCACAGGGAGAACCATACCTTCCCGGTGTCTGCACGAGTGTCCCAGATCCCTGCTGTGACTGGGAAGTCCCTCAGGAGCTCCCATGAAAGTGTCACCAGCTGGGTCTAGGTCTGCAGTTTCCGCCTCCTGGGAGACTGAGATGGAAGACAAGGCCTTCCTTAGCTACAGAATGAGGTCAAAGCCAGACCAGGACCTTGAATCAAATTTAAAATAAGTAAAAGAACTGGGGATACAGATACGTGCAGAAGGCTTGCTTAGCATATCAAAAGACCCCGGAGTTGATTCCCTAGTACTATAGAAAGGCACAAGGTGCAGAAATATATTAACAAGCTGTTTGAAGCTGCCAGTCCCTAGGCAAGGCCGAATAAAGCAGCCCCAAAGGGTCTGGGGAAAGTGGTGTCCGTTCATAGCCTGTTGGAATGCTGCCTACAAGGAGTCCCGGGGGCTGCCTCCTAAGAATCTCGAGTTATCTGGGCCTCTGTCTCCTCTCATAACACAGGAGTGAAGTCAGAATGGGCAGACTCCAAACTCCTGCAATGTGCTTGAATCCGTTCTTGACTTAAGTGAACTTTGTCTTTACTATGAGGGAAGGCTTTAAAGAGTGGGGGACCTTTTCTGCTGTCTCCGCAGACCAGATCAGGATTTCTTTCCTGGCCTTGCATAGATTATTTTGGCCTCAAGATCCTTTAGCCTGACTGTTGAGGTACAGTCCAAGGTGGGCATCCAAGCTACAACCACCGTCCTTGGCATGTATCCCTGAAATGAAGCAGTCTCCAAGCTAGAGGACCAGACCCACGTGTGTCTCCCAGTAGGAGGACCCGTGACTCCTTCCCCCTCTCCCACCCACTGGGCAGTTGCCAACATGTGCCAGGATGATTTCCATAGAGTGCCAAGTGCCAGAGCCCTGGGCAGTCAGAAGTGATGGTGTTGTTGTGGGGAAGCTGCCCCCTTCCCTCTCTTGTCTGCCCATCGCTGCTTCTCCATCTCTGGGCCATGGACGCAGTAGTCACAGGTGCTCCTAACATTGTAACAGGCTGGACGTTAAATGTTAAATGGATGGATGGAGCTTAACCTGAGATCTGGCCGCTTTGGGGGGTGGGGATGAGGGCGGGGCCCTGCCGTTGGCAGGGGAGCCCCTTGCTCCTGACACTCTGCGCACTTGCCCTAGGACAGTAGCCGAGGGTCAGAGGGGTGTGTACACACTGCTTTTTTATCACTCCGCTGTATGGCACTGGCTTCTGCAGGGAGCTGGACCGTGCGACTAACAGATCACAATCACTCTGCTTTGGGGAAGAGGGAGTGATGGGGAGGACCCCAGGGGTCAGGGCAAATGAAGAAGAGGAGTATAGCTCAACCGAGCCCCTGCCTGCAACCTTCCAAACCCACAGCATCACCCCACGACTCCACCCTGCCTTCCGCCAGAGCCCTATATCCACCCGATCCACCAATCAGCCCCAGCCAAAGCCAGACCCTGGCTTCCCTAGTTTCCTTCGAATCATGGCAATTCCCTGCGTGAAATCCTCCAAGACAGCTGGCCCCAGCAGTAGAGCAGGAAGACCCCCTGCCAGGAGCAGCTGTGTCTACCATTTCCATGTCAGACTGAGGCCCCTGCATTGCCTCAAAATGGGTCTGGGCCTCGGCCTCCTTTTCTGTGGGCTATGTTAAAAGAGCCAGACCTGGTACACTTTGGGGCCAGCCATAGTGGGGTCCTTAGGGCACACCATTTCCTATAGTGGTCTTGTGGAGAATAAAGAGTTTCAAGCCCCTCCAGAAATACAAAACTGGGCTTTGCCTTGCCCTGGGCAACCAGGAAGGGACTCAGCTGTAAAAGGTGATCACTGGTCTTCAAGGCCTAGAAAGCCACCTTCACTATGTCCCTGACTGTGGTCGCCCTCCCTGTCCCCAGCCCTGTTCAGTGCAGGACTCGGGAGGCTCAGTGCCCTTCTACGGGCCCAGCCTCTACCTAGAGGACCATAAAGCAGAGTGTCTGTGGGTGACCCTGCCTCACTTTCCCAGGCCTGAAGACAATCGTGGGAGCCCTGATCCAGTCTGTGAAGAAGCTGGCTGACGTGATGGTCCTCACTGTCTTCTGCCTCAGTGTCTTTGCCCTCATTGGCCTGCAGCTTTTCATGGGCAACCTGAGGCACAAGTGTGTACGTAACTTCACTGAGCTCAATGGCACCAATGGCTCTGTGGTGTCCAACGACCAGGTCTGGGACTCTCTGGACCTCTACCTCAATGACCCAGGTATGGACTCTCTGTGCCTTCGGAGAGGGTGCTGGGAGGCCATCAAAACTGGGCATCTTCCATCCAGGCTTCACCAGTGGGTAGGCCGGCCTCCAGGACCACCCGTCCACTGCTGGGGCTCCAGCCAGCTGGAGGTCAGAAGTAGGCCAGCGGTCTACCTTCCTAGGCTCTCAGGCCAGCTGGAGAGATGGCGTTAGGGGTAGGGAGATGGTTCGGTCAGCGAAGTGCTTGCCACAAGCACAAAGACCCAAGTTCGACTCCCACACCTGACTTTAAAAGCCACCTGTGATAACATGCACCTGTAATCCCAGCGCTGGAGAGGTGGGGACAGGAGAGTCCCTGAGACTCGCTGGCCAGCCAGACTCTCCAAACCAGCAAGCTCCAGGTTCACGGAAAGGCTGTCTCAAAAAATTAGAAAAATGGGAAACAGTTAAGGAAGACACCTGACAGTCGAGAGCGTGCATGCGTACACACACACACACACACACACACACACACACACACACACACAGCAACATGGTTGAGCACAGGCTGAGTCCAGGTTTGGCAATGGTGAGGAGACCAGCTTCCCTGGACCCCTGTGAGGCCTGAGTGGACCATGCTTGGTTAAGCTCTTTCGGCTCAGTGCTCTTGCCGAGTGCCCAGGCTGTTAACCCAGTGTGCACACACCCTGGGGTCCTTCGAGAAGGCTGTGAACTGACCTGTGTGGCTGTGTGCACCCTCCCTTTCAGCCTTTCCAGGCTCCTGGGTGCCACCTTCTTCCCTAAGCCCCGTTCATCTAAATCAAGGGTAGATGCCAGGCCGCAGGATGCAGAGGGCTCTTGTAAAGTGAGGGCTCCTTACATACAAACACTAGCACCCCTAAAACAAGCAGGCCAAAGGCTCAGTCACTGAAGTGGGTATGGCCCAGGTGTAGCCTCATAGAAATGAATGGTTCCAAACTTCAACCTATACCAGAGTCACCTGGAAGGCTCCAGAAAACACAGACTACAGGCACTGGCCTGCTTCTGAGTCAAGTGTAGCTGGCTATGGCCCAACCCATTCCTGGACTCTAATGTTACTGGTCAGGCCCACACTTAAAGTCTTCCCAAGACAGAGGTGGTTCATGGTGACCGATGGGGAGATGACCAGGGCAGGTGTCCTATGTCTCACCTGCTCTGGACCCAGCCCCATCTGTTGCCATGGTGATCGGCAGGCATCTCTTCCTCTAGTTTGTGGTGTGGCAGTGGGCCACACAGTGACACAGCAGCCAAGTTGGAGCTCTTCCCAGACCCTTGCCTCCTGGCTCAGGGCCTCTCTTGGCCCTGGCTACCTCCCTGAGTGCTGCCCTTCCAGCAGGGTGCAGAAACTGCCTATAGGGACAGCTGAGCTCTGCCCGGGGTTTCCTGTGCTTTCAGGGGTGTGTGAGACCCTGGGCAGGGGAGTGGCAAAGAAAGAATATAGGATGAGTCCAGAGAAGCAGCCAGGGCCACTGAGTCCTGGCCAGGCACGGGGGTTAGGTCCGTGGCAAGAGAAGGAAGGAAAGTGACCGGCCACGATGACTTTCCCAAAACCCAGGGTAAGGCAGGCACCCGTAGGCGGGGTTACCCATGCGGCTCACATCCAGGTTCTTCCTTGCAGACAATTACCTGCTCAAGAATGGCACCTCTGATGTGTTACTGTGTGGGAACAGCTCCGATGCCGGGTATGTAGGACGCCTCCCCGAACGGCTTTTGGCTCTCTTCCAGCTGCTTCATCTGGTGACGCCCCAGACAGCGACACCTTCCATGGTCTTCATTCCTGGCCAGAACCCTGGAAGCTTCCATACCCCTCCCCTGCCACAGGGACAGATCTGCAGGGAGGAGCAGGAGAGCCCTAAAGATGGGCTGGGATAAGGTGCCACCCACGGTACCGTGCAGTATCCTAACTAGACCTGGCCTCCATCTCAGCTGTTCCACCTTTCAGGGGTGACTTGCGGCTGGGCTTTGTTCAAGGCCAAACAGAATGCGAGCCTGCAGCCTGACTATGGTGCCTTGACATTTCCTGTCTCTGGGTACAGTTTCCAGAGCGTGCATGGCAGTCTGGGACAGGGTGAGGGTTCGCAGTCTCATCGTGGGAGGGATTGCTTCTGGTGTGATGCCCTGGGCTCATGTTTGCTGTCTCCATCCACCATGGGAGAGATGTCTGGGATTTCTTGGTATGAGGCTCAGGTGCCCTTAGGAGTATCCTGGCATTTGACCAATTTCTCCCACCATAGTTCTGTACACGTGTGTGTGTGTGTGTGTGTGTGCGCGCGCGTGCGCGCGCGCGCGTATGTGTCTGTGTGTTGTGTTAAACAGGCATTTTCCCAGATGTAACCCCATCCAGCACTTCACCCAGCGACCCTACCTCTGCCTACACTTAGCCAAACCTTGTTGGTCGTCCTCTGCCTCTGGGGCTCCCACTGTGTTCAGATCCCCATGGAGTGATAGGCCAAGGAAGGAACTTGCACTTCCTCCCTGGGAGGAGGCAACAGCAGAAACAACCGCAGCTACCAGGAAGGATGTGCCGTAGGGCAAAGGGAACCGAATGTGGGCCTTAGAGATTTCCAATGGGTCTAGGAGAGAGGAAGATGGCAACCTGGCCCACCATGAACATGGCAAGAGCAAGATTCTGGGGACAGGCTCCAGAAGCCTGGCACTATTGGTGACCCAGCCTCGGAGCAGTTAGTCACAGGCTGGGCTGCCCAGGGAAACAAACCAGGGCCCCTCACAGCATGGGACAGAGTGTGTATGTCTGGTTACAGGACATGTCCTGAGGGCTACCGGTGCCTGAAGGCAGGCGAGAACCCAGACCACGGCTACACCAGCTTCGACTCCTTTGCCTGGGCTTTCCTGGCTCTCTTCCGCCTGATGACACAGGATTGCTGGGAACGCCTCTACCAGCAGGTGCATGGGTGCCTGGGCTGGCGGAGGGAGCTAGGCATGGCCTCCAGGTCAGGCTGCACAAATGACTAGCCAGGAACATTCCCAGTGGCTTTCCATTGGTGAGAGTTCAAGAGGGGACAGAGGACAGGGCTGGTGACTAAGTTCCAGTCCTTGCAGAGGCTGCTCCACTCTGCGGATGAGATATTTCTCCACCATGCATTTTCCCATTAGGTGAGCTACCTGCCTCCTTCTAAGCGGGGCTCTCTCCTGTGGGCTCACACATGCCCTGCCACAGGTGGGGCATGCTTTTCTCCACCAGGGGCTGTAGGACACGGAGCCCCTGGCATAGCCAGACCAGTGACTTAGGAATGCCATAACCCGGAAGGAGCCTCCGTGAGGGTGACTTGTGTCCCCTTGGTCCTCCAGACCCTGAGGTCCGCGGGGAAGATCTACATGATTTTCTTCATGCTCGTCATCTTTTTGGGCTCCTTCTACCTGGTGAACTTGATCCTGGCTGTGGTGGCCATGGCCTATGAGGAGCAAAACCAAGCCACCATCGCTGAGACGGAGGAGAAGGAGAAGCGTTTCCAGGAGGCCATGGAGATGCTCAAGAAAGAACACGAGGTGAGTGAGCCATGCCCAGAGGTGTGGTGCATGCTGGGTAAGGCCAGCAGATGGTGCATTTTGTACTTGCTGGGCAAGGTAGGCCTGTTAGTGTGGTGTACGCTGGATAAAATTGTTTCCTATGTCCACCACGTTTTCTAGGTAGAAGGTTAGTGGGAGCTGGGTGCATGGACGGCTTCTCAGTGAATGTGGCCTCTGTGGGCACCGCACATGTCTGGTACAAGGTCCACGTCCACAGGTGGTTTAGTTCAAGGATTCTGGTGATTCGTGAATAAAGTACAAGGCTGGAGACTTGACCACTGGCCATTCTGCCCTGGCTCCCCACGTTCATCTTCCCCCATGGCAGCTGTCAGAAGCAGCTGGAAACCAAGATGAAGGGGCTGGGGAAGTGGCTCAGTTGTGCAAGTGCTTGCCACACAACCATGGTGATCTGAATCCAGTCCCTGGTACTTGTTCTCCCTTCCAGGTTCTTGATCTTTCTCAAGGCATTGTGGGTCTCCCTGGGATGATCTCCAGGCGTCCCCCATCTGAGTCAAGTGTGCGATTCTGCTTACTAATGGGGCTACCAAGACACTGAGAGATCCATGGCTTAGCCTAAGCCTGCAGCTACTCTAGACTTCTCCATGACCGAAACACCCTTCCTTCCATCTTTTCCCAGGCGCTCACTATCAGGGGTGTGGATACTGTGTCGCGTAGCTCCTTGGAGATGTCCCCGTTGGCCCCAGTCACCAATCACGAGAGAAGGAGCAAGCGGAGGAAACGACTGTCTTCCGGGACAGAGGATGGTGGGGATGACCGGCTCCCCAAATCGGACTCGGAAGATGGTCCCAGAGCTTTGGTAATCGCAATGTGGTCCTGGCCCTTGCAAAGTCCATCATGGTGGGCCCCTGGCATGATCACAGCCCCAAGCTTGGTCTCCAAGAAAAGCACCATTGAACCCCTCCCAACCCTTCCAGTTTCTCATAGTCATTCTTAAAGTGGAGGAGAGCCGGGGAGTCTGCCTGTCAATGCCTCCTTCCTGGGGCTAGTGCTCAAGTATGGGGGCCAGGTCTGGGGGTGGGGCTGCGGTGTGGGATGATAGGGGCCCCTGGTGCTGGTTCTATCTCTTGCTACCTAGTCTAGTCACCTTCAGGCCCAGAGATACAGATGTGAAGTCAGTAGAGACCCTGGCGATGCAGAAGACCCCCACCTCTCCCAAGCAGCCACTTAGTCCACCTGCTGCGCTGCCGCCAGCAAAAACATCAGCACCCTGAGAATCTGAGCAGCGCTGACACCCTGAGAATTAGGCGGAAGTGTAGGCAGAACCACGTGGGTTACGGCGACCTCCCTGTGCCCTCAGAATCGACTCAGCCTTGCCCATGGGCTTAGCCGGACATCGATGAAGGCCCGCTCCAGCCGAGGAAGCATCTTCACCTTTCGAAGACGGGACCAGGGCTCCGAGGCGGAATTTGCAGACGATGAAAACAGCACCGCGGGGGAGAGCGAGAGCCACCGCACATCGCTGCTGGTGCCCTGGCCCCTGTGCCGACCCAGTGCCCAGGGACAGCCCAGCCCTGGGACCTCAGCTCCTGGTCATGTCCTCAATGGGAAAAGGAACAGCACCGTGGACTGCAATGGGGTAGTTTCTTTGTTGGGGGCAGGTGATGCAGAGGCCACCTCCCCAGGGAGCCACCTTCTCCGCCCTAGCCCTATGGTGCTGGACCGGCCCCCAGACACGGTGAGCCCACCCCTGGCCTCCAGGTATCAGCCCAGACATGTCTCCCAAACTGGTGATGAGTGCAAGGTTCCAAATCTACTCTCTAAATGTTGATAAAACACCTACTGTGTGCCCCACTCCCAGAACATCTCTCCCCGCATGGTTTCCATGCCAACAGGCAGGCAGACAAGTCAGAGGGAGGGGGATGGAAGGAGAGAGGGAAGAAAGAAAAATGTATATGTAAACCCATAGGGTGATATAGTGAGGAGGGGGTCGGATATTTCACACTTGAGATGGAGTATCAATTTCTGGATGCCACAGTAGACCTAGGCCAGTGTTCCAGAGACCATACATTGTTTCGGGTGCCTTCTGAATC
Organism: Alexandromys fortis; assembly: GCF_014885135.2. Classification (NCBI taxonomy): domain Eukaryota; kingdom Metazoa; phylum Chordata; class Mammalia; order Rodentia; family Cricetidae; genus Alexandromys; species Alexandromys fortis. The sequence continues at coordinate 4,455,813 of NW_026067921.1, forward strand.
TGTGGGTCTGGAACAAGCAGTCTGGGCTAGGTGGCAAAGGGGCACTCAGAGGATTCTAGACGGCAGCTATTGGGTGAGTAAGAAATGGGCACTGACTAGCGCTTGGCTAACTGGTAACTCAGGGCAGCCAGGGTCATAAGTATTGGGAGTGGGGAGCAGGGAAAGGAGAGAGGAACCCCCAACACACTTGCTAGGGGGCACTTAAGTAGTGGCTACAAGAGGAGGACTCAGGCTGCCATCTACAGCGGGGAGGACAGGTGCACTGAGTGGTTAGTGCCCAAGTCCCGGGCATTAACCTAGGTTTGGATTCCAGATTGCAGCTTGCCAGCTGGATGGCTGTTGACAAGTCTTTTCACTCATCCGTATAGTGGGTGAAAAAGACCCATCTTGGGACCATTGGGAATATGGAAATGGCTCATGGTGGACAGGATTAAAGGCATATAGGACACGGTTGACACAGTTAAAATGTCATCGTGCCGTGCTATCAATCCCGAAGTGTGTCACAGACAGCAAAGGTGCAAACAGCCTGGGGAAGAGCCTGTCTGGCTTGTGGCACCGTGAGGTCAGTGATGACTCCCAGCAGAGGAAGCAAATGTTTAGAGCCATTGTCAGCAAGGTACTAGTCATGAGAGGCCTGTCAGTGGCACACTGGTGACTGCCCAGTTGGCCACAGGGGTCATGCTGGCCCCTGTCGCTCCACATACAGTGCCTGAAGAGCCCACTCAGCAAAGTGAAGGGTGTCTCACACATGTCCAGGACAGAGGACAGCAGCTGTCTGAGGAATCTTGGTCAGGACGGCAGAGGTGTAAAGGGGGGTGGCGGCCCACATGACCACTAGCTATGGGACTCTATACGGTTAACCATCTGTAGCCTCAATTTCCTGCAAAGCGGAAATAAGACTTTGCATGTACGTCAGCAAGGGGTAGGACCAAGAGAATTGAAACAGATCCAGGGCTTAGGCCAGATCTTGCTTCGTGAGCATGTCACTGTTCCTGTGTGTTGTTGATGTGAGTGAGCAAAGGCTTCTGGGATACGTTGCCAAGCATCCAAGTCTTATATAGGAAGTGAAGGGGAGGAACTTCTAGACCGAGGGCGGGGGCTGCAGAGTCTTCTGTGACCTTCAGGATCCATCACCTGGAGAGTGGGGTATCTGGCTTCCAGGAGCTCTGAGCTGGGCAGGCCCTGGGCTCTGGAGCCCCAGCCTCAGGCAGGCAGAGCTCAGCAGCCAGGAGCACTAATAGAATTTCCTAATCCCATTAGGGAGAAAATCATCTCATTGTGCTGCACATGTCGGGAGGAATCCAAGTTCACACACTTCATTACCGGGAACTCTGACTTCACCCATTCTCACTTCTGCAGGGCCCATTTGTAACTTTAAAGGGATTAGCAGGCCAAGACGGAGTCGTTTGTTAGGTTAAAGGAATTAGCGACCAAGATGGAGACATTTCAAAAGTCAAAGGGATTAGCAGGCAGAAGCCCCTGGGAGTGCCTTCCCCACTCCTAGCTGGTCCCCAGTGAGCCCCTTTCTAGTCTGCAAACAGAGCCGATATTGGGTACATAGTGGTCCAGGCGGCATGGGAGGCAGGAGGAGCCCTCTCCAGTCAGGGTGGCTCTGGATGAGCCCAGAGAGGCCTGCCTGCCAGCTGCTGCCCTCAGACAGCCTGCAGCTCTGCTGCCAGCGTCTTTCTCCTTGCAAGCGGTTGTTGGAAGGCAACCCAGTGATGCAAAAGTTCATAGAGTGAGCAGGGACCTGTGTGTCCCTTTCCACACGTGTCAGCACTTTAACAGCGGGGCATTTATCCTCCAGAAATTTGCCTTGCTTTCACAGCTGTCTAACTCTTCGTCTTGGAGATGTCTGCATGGGAGTGTACCCAGGTCAGCTTGTCATTGTTGTCTGTATCAGAGGTCAGGGTTGGTCTGTGGCCATGATTGGTTTTAATAATCTTCCTGTTGACTGGTTGTTTAGTTTCGGTATTAGGAACAGTGCTGCAGTGAACATCATTTCTCTGCAGTTTTGGTGTGCGTGTGAAAGTATTCATGAAAGTAGATGACAAGACGAGGATTCTCAGGACCATTTGAAAATCTCTAGCAACTGAAGAGAGATGGCACAGTGGTTATGAGCACTGACTGCTCTCACAACTGTGTAACTCCAGGACCAGGGTCTCCAACACTGTCCTAGTGTTCATAGGCACCAGACACGCACAGTGCACAGGCACACACATGCAGGCAAAACACTTATACACATAAAATAATAATCATTAAAAACTAAGGGTTTCTGAGTAGGTACAGCCACGCTTCCTCTGAGGGACATGGTCTGCCACCAGTCTCAGCTAAGCACCATGCTGTTTTGGTTTTTCTATGAATGTCATCCAAGCATATGTTAGGGTTTGTTTTTTTCCCAGCTTCCTTCTACCTTTAACTCTAGAGAACTTTCATTAAGATCATGTGTGTGTGTACTCTGTGGCAGCCTCTGGCACTGGCAGGGCCCATATGGCATATGTACACTGAGAACACGGAAGGAGATGATGGCAGACAGAGGAACGAGGCTCTGGGAGTTGTTAGCTGGAGTAGGGATGGTTCTCCAAGTCCAGCATTCAGGATCCCATCAAGACTTCCATCCCTGGGCCTGCGTTGTAGTCCCGTGGTAACAGTGGTTGGAGTGTGTGCCTCGCATGCACAGAGCCCTGGGTTTAATCCCTGGCACAGCATGAGCTAGAAATGATGGTACACACCTGTAACCCCCAGCAGCACTTGGGAGATAAGGGCAGAAGGATCGGGAGTTCAAGGATATCCTCAGCTACATGTCGAGGCCAGTGTGGACTATGTGAGACCTTGTCTCAGAAAAGGGGGAGGGGCTGAATGGGTAAAGGTAATGGTTGCCAGCCTTTGCAACCTGAGTTCAGTCCCTGAGACCCATTGACAGGAAAGAACTGACCTTTGTATGTACCACACATATAAGTCAACAAATAAATAAATGCCGTTTTAAAATTGAAAGAACACGAGAACAAGACTTCCGCTGTGCCTTCTTGAGTCCTGTCCAGCCTGAGCCCCCTCCCAGGCTGATGCATGTCTCCTGGTTGCACGCAGACCACGCCATCAGAGGAGCCAGGTGGTCCCCAGATGCTGACCCCGCAGGCTCCGTGTGCAGATGGCTTTGAGGAGCCCGGAGCACGGCAGCGGGCACTCAGTGCTGTCAGTGTCCTCACTAGCGCCCTGGAAGGTCAGTGTCTCTGGTGTCCTAAACCCCCCACGTTCCCAGCAACCTTACCTCCATTCTAACCTCCCCCAGACATGTCTTTTTCCGTCTGCCCCCAAACTCAAACCCCCGACCTCCCCCAGACGTGTCTTGTGTCTGTCCCACCCTCAGACCCCATACCTCTCCGACACATGCGTCTGTCCCGCTATGAACGTTAGTGCCTGCTCTTCGGGCTCCTCTCTGGTTCTGCTCCCTCTTTTCTAGGTGTTCCACGTCCGTTCTGGACTGACCCAGGCCCTTCTCCTCACCCACCCTTCTCCCAAGCATACCCCAGTCTGTCAAGAACCAGCCTGTCTCCTGCATGTCCTTCCTGTTCTAACCTCTTCTCAGCTGAGTCCACTTAGACTAGTACGGCCATCTTGCATCCGTCTCCGCTGGTCCCACACTAGGCAAGGCAACCCCACTCACCTTCCAAGCCAGACTGGGTCCCCTGTTTTGTGTCACCCTGTCCCAGGTGTATATGCTTATGTTTTACAGCTTATCCCAGTACCCCATCCCAGTCTGTCCTGTGTACCCTTGTATCACAACTTGGCTATTCTGCTTCCTGCCCTCATTTGCAGCCTGTCCTGCTCTGAGCAGATTTTCATATCTATGAGAGGCGATTAGCTTACATAAACCTACATTCGTCATAATCTGTCATATCCTTATTTTCCCCTTATCCATCTTAGTTTCCTATCCTCCCATATTGCCAGAGCAAAGAATGAGACACAGGCCACCCATCGCCCTAGCCTCCCCTCATCGTACCACTGCCATTTAGCACCTCGCCATCTCCCCCGTGCAAGTCCCAAGACCTTTCTAGAATGTCACTTGATGCAGACAACTTGATCAGCAAGCCCCGTTAACTCCCTGACTGTCCTCAGAGTTGGAGGAGTCCCACCGTAAGTGTCCGCCGTGCTGGAACCGCTTTGCCCAGCGCTATCTAATCTGGGAGTGCTGCCCTCTCTGGATGTCCATCAAGCAGAAGGTGAAGTTCGTGGTCATGGACCCATTTGCCGACCTCACTATCACCATGTGCATTGTGCTCAACACGCTCTTCATGGCTCTGGAGCACTACAACATGACAGTCGAGTTTGAGGAGATGCTGCAGGTCGGAAACCTGGTAAGGACCACACGACGTTGACTCTCGAAGGGGCATCTCTGAAGGCCATGGCTTTCACGGGGAGGGGCTTCCGAAGGTGTGAGTCATGGAAGACGTCTTGGAGGAGAAAGTTTCAAAGTCAGGTTTAGGGAAGCAAAGGTGTGTAGGTTTGCAGTGGGAGACTAGGGTTTGCATTTGTCAGCGTGCTACGAAACCGAAGTGAGCAGGGGCATCAGATATGCGTAGAGATGCGGGCCTCGATGGTGAATAAATGGAGGGGAAGTGCATGAAGGATGGGGCTGCTGTACGGCAGAGAGTTGCACAGATGCGCATCCGTGTTGTCGATTGGGGAAAAGGAAGAATGAGTGACTGGGTAGGGGAAGAAGGGAAGAATAGAGAGATGGATGGATTATTGGAAAGAAGAGGTCGTGAGGGATAAAGAGATGGGTGGATGAATGGATGGTTGGATGACTGGGAGGAAGGTTAGAGAGGAGACTACAAAGGAAGGACAGATGGATAATTAAATATGGTGAGAGGAAAGGAGGACAGAACGATGGGCAGATGATTAGAGATGTGGAATGAGAGACAGCCATGGATAAATAGGACGGGGGCAGAGAAAGAAAAATGGATATGTAGGTGATGAAAGTGGGTGATTCGAGAGTGGGAGGCGGGCGGGTGGGTATTTAAATAGAAAAGGAAGAAAAGGGTGGGTGAACAGATGATGTCTGGGTCGGGATGGATAGAGAGATGACGTCTGGCTCAGTGGATGGGGAACAGATGACGTCTGGGTCAGTGGATGGGGAACAGATGACGTCTGGGTCAGGATGGATAGAGATGACGTCTGGGTCAGGATGGATAGAGATGACGTCTGGCTCAGTGGATGGGAAGAGAGATGACGTCTGGGTCAGGGGATGGGGAACAGATGATGTCTGGGTCAGGGGATGGATAGAGAGATGATGTCTGGGTCAGTGGGGGTAGATAGATGATGTCTGGGTCAGTGGGGGGTAGATAGATGATGTCTGGGTCAGTGGGGGGTAGATAGATGATATCTGGGTCAGTGGGTGGATGAACAGATGTTAACTGGATCGGTGGGTAGATGGACTTACAGATAACTGGATGCAGTGAGTCAATCAAGGATGTGGAGAACCAGATCTGAATTCTGACTCAACTCTTACTAACTAGATACCTCAAGCAAATCACTTAATCCTGGTAATTGGCACAATAAGTATTTTCTGAATTTAATAAATGCAAGAATCAGACAATGTGAGCCTCGGAGGAAGCTAATGAGGCCGAATAAGATAATGTCCATAGCATGCGTTCCTCCAGCCTGCGTGAACAAGTCCTCGGCAGAGATGGGGGCTGTGCTGTGGTTGTTATTATTAAAGAAGCTGATCCCAGAAGTCAAGATGCCTGGGTTCCTTCGGATAATTTTCTTGAAACCACATTGAGTTCTGCCTCTTCACTGTACAGATGGAGAAACTGAGGCAGAAAGGGTGGCATGGTGGACATGAAATCAGGTATTCATCTTCTATATCCTGACATGTGAATACAGCCAGCTCCGTGCCAGGGGTCCTCAGCAGGACTGGCCAGAGTCCTCAGGATCATTGCTCTGGCCAGTGGGGAGGCCGCTAGCTGGGTTTTAGGTCTGTCTCACAGCAGACCTAAGACCCAGCTTCTCAGGTGGCTCACACAGACAGGTAGGCCTCACTCACATTGCAGTCTGTGGATATTTTCTTCCATTACTGCTTTATAAACCCAGAACGTTAAGTGGTCATTTGCAGACTTTTTTCCCAACATTTTTCTAATCATTTGAGCCCATTTGGCTATTCTTGTACTTTCCTTCTTGCAAATTGAGGGGGAGGTACAGCTCAGCCTGCAGAGTCTTGTGGTGCAGCCAGGAGTATTGCGTGGTCTTTGGTACATCTCAGCATGCAGAATCTCATGGTGCAGCTGGGGATATTGGGTCGTCTTTGGCATATCTCAGCATGCAGATTCTTACGGTGCACCTGTGGGTGTTAAGGAGCCGTCAGGTGGTGGTTGTGGCCTTAAGTGGAGTGTAGTTTTCCTAGGTAGGACTGGGCAACAGTCGGATGTGATAAAGGGTGTTAGTGGCTTTGCCAAACTTAACTTGTGACTGAATGACAGTTGTGCCAAACCTGTCACTTGGTTATTGGCAACAGCTGTGTTTTGTGCTATTTGGATAGCTTTATTTTCTTTGAATGTAAGGCTTTGATTTTCTTGAATTTAATTCTATCTAATTAATTTAATGATAATTCTATTTCATTCTATTTAATATAGTCCAGGTGGTTTAAATGTTAATGTAAAGAAAGGAAATCACCAAAATAAGCATAGGTGGGTAATCTTGGTTGGGGACAGACTCTGCAAGCGTGTTTCCAAACACAGAGTCCATAAAAGAGAAGACTGGGAGACTAAACTGCTCAGCCCATTACCTAATCAGAGGCAACATCTGGAGAAGATAGGTTGAAAAGTCTCCCTTATGAAAGAATTAATAATACAGCAGATTGGGGCTGGGGCTGACGGGATGTCTCTGTGGTTAAGAGCACTTAGTACTCTTGCAGAGGATGCTAGTTCTGTTTCCACTACTGTCTGAAGCTCCAGTTTCAGGGGATCTGCCTCCTTCTGGCCTCTGCAGGCACCTGCATGTGCACAAACATAACACACACATAATAAATAGGTAGACAGGTAGCTACGTGGGTGGATGGATAGATGATAGATAGATAGATAGATAGATAGATAGATAGATAGATAATCTTGAAAAAAATAAGGTGGCAAATTTCCTACCACATATTATATGGGATCTAGATAGATGGCTCAGTGGTTAAGAGCACTGTCTGCTCTTACAGAGGACGCAGGTTCAATTCCCAGCTCCCACATGGCACCTAGCAACTGTCTATAACTCTAAGATCTGACACCCTCACACAGACATACATGCACGCAAAGCACCAATGTAAATAAATTATTTTTAAAGAAAGAAAAAATGGTATCTAAATGAAATCAGTGCTATAAGACTGAAATATTGGAAATAAAGCAACCCTACTGGAGACTTGGTAACAGTATATAAATCAGTGCACAAAGGATGACCTACTCCAGATATGATACTGGGAACGGTGGTTGATCTACATGGAAGAAACTTAAGTTCGATTCCTACTTCATGCCATACACACCAATTAGACGCTGAGGAACTGACTTTAACACTGAACTATACACTGCTCCTGCTTTGGAGAAGATTGATCTGTGCCCAAGACACTCAGTCATAAGCATCCAGTAAAGTGAACTGTAAGTTAGGGAGTGGTACAAAGTGATCAGCTAAGAGTTCTCTGACGGCATGGTCTCAGGATGCTGCACAGTCTGGTCTTCTAGAAACTTGCTGTCAAGTTTAGAGTTCACTAAGAAGTCGCTACTGAAGTTACAGAGTTGATGGTTTCCCCATGTGTGGTGCACTGGGGTTTTGTGCATTTTGAATGTGTCCACGACAAGTTCTAGAGACTTTTCTGATACTTTATACTGTGCATCGGAGCCATCCACAATGTCCTCGAGCTGCAGGACACAGCAGGGCACGCTGCTTTCTTTATTCCAGTCTTCAGTGGCACCCTTAAGTGAACAAGACGGTGTCAGTAGTACCTCCACCTGCTTCTTTGATAATTGACTCCATCTTCCAAATCAGCATTTTGAATATCTGCTATAACTCCAAAGGAAAAGTGTGGCTCTGAACCATCGACCAGGGCATCAGGGTTCAGCTCATCTGGTATATGTGGAGGAAGCGCAAGCCAAATGCCGAGTTAAATAGTCCCCAACGTGAACCATGGCTTCGAACAGAGAATCTAATACATTGCCTTTAAAATCTTCAGCTACCTTTTATTCAGCAGGGAGATGAATGATTAAGGTAAAAGTTTATTGTTGCTGTTGTTCAGGGTCAGGATTCTCACAAGATTAATGTCACATAGACTGGTTATACGTAATTCACATTTCAGACATTTAACGGATATTCGAGTTCCCCATTCTGGAGCTTATGTATATAGTGCATAGATAGGTAGGTAGATAGGTGATAGTTAGACAGACAGACAGACAGACAGAGAACCATAGCAATATGTAAGTAGGGCTGATAATAATATATTTCAAGCTGGGCAGTGGTGGCACACGCCTTTAATCCCAAAACTTGTGAGGCAGAGGCAGGAGGATCTCTGTGAGTTCAAGGCCAGCCTGGTCTACAAGAGCTAATTCCAGGACAGGCTGTAGCCAAAGTTATAGAGAAACCCTGTCTCGAAAAACCTAAATAAATTTATAATTTATTTATTATTATATATAAAATTATATATATTTCGATATATAATAATATATATTTCAATACCGAATAAGATTGCTTGCTTTGCTTGCATTAAAATGTATGGTTCTGTGTGTAAACCCAGTGAAGTCACTAGTACACTGTAGACATTGGCATTACCACACTTATCTTCTAGAAGGACACAGAACTCAGGCCATAGTGAACCCTTACACATCAATAAGAGAAAGGACGGTCAACATCGGTCCTGGTTTCCCTTTGTTGCTGTGGAAACCACTCGGACCAAAAGCAAGGTGGGGAGTGTATGAGTTACTCTTCTGCAGCTGTGACAGAACACATGACCAACAGCAATGTAAGGGAGAGTTTATTTTATCCTATGGTTCCTGTAGGCTAGATACTCATAATGGCAGGGAAGGCCTGGCAGCAGCAGGACCAGGAAGCTGAGAGGTCACCCTTCTACCCACAAACGGGAAGCACATCAAGTGAATTGGACAAAGCCTGCCCTGGTGATGTATTTCCTCCAAGACTCCAACCCCTAAAGGCTATATAACCTCACCAAACAACCCCACAAATGAGGACCAAACATTTAAATACATGAGCCCACAGGGGACATTTCTTTTTCAAACCACCACCAAGAGGAAAGGGTTTGACTGGTGTACACTCCCAAGTCATAATCCGTTGTTGAGAGAAGTCAGAGCAGAAACCTGGAGACAGGAGCCAGGGAGGAACGCTGCCAGATGGCTCACACGGCTGGTGCTCAACCCAGAAATAGTGATGCCCACGTGAGAACTAGCTGGGACAGTGGGGAAGACAACAACCATAACACAAAGAAAGAAACAGGTGAATCGGATGGTTATAAATACGAAGAGAAATAGATAAATACGAATCAAAGCTACATTAATATGCTATTTCCCGCCCACAAAAGAATCAAAATGAGGTTCTGCGGTTAGCAAGACTATTGTGCATTGGGACGTCAACTCTGGGAGTGTGGTTTCGATACATCCACCCTGGGAGACAGTTCATGCTGATGTTTACAATGTCAGGTGGGGGGGGGGGTGAGAGAGAGAGAGAGAGAGAGAGAGAGAGAGAGATCTTAAGAAAGCTCACCGTTGGGGGCTGGAAAGGGCTCAGTGGTTAAGATTACTTGCAGGTGTTGCAGAGGACTTGTTTGGCTCCCAGAACCCACATCAGGTGGTTCATTGCCACCTGTAAGTTCAGCTCCAGGGGATCTGATGCCCTCTTCTGGGCTCCGTGGTTACTACATACTCATGCTTATACACTCACAGACATTATACACATAAGTAAAAATAAATCCTTAAAAAAAGACTCATGCATGGGTACAAATTAACATGTACAAGGAAGTTCTTCACATTTCTTGTTAGAGGGGAGTGAGAATGAGCATAAATGTCTTATCTACTAAAGCCTGAGTCAGTGCAGTCAAGCACACAGTGGGTCACACTGTAGTCCCAGCACTCAGGAGACGGAAGCAGAGGACAGCCTGGGCTACAGGGAGACCACACCTCCAAACGGAGAAAAAGAACTCAAGAGATGGGTGTATAAAACCAGGCATGGTGGTGCACTCCTTTAATCCCAGCCCTCAGGAGGCAGAGGCAGGCAGATATCTGGTGAGTTTGAGGCCAGCCTGGTTTATACAGTGAGTTCCAGGACACCCAGGGCTGCATAGAGAGATCCTGCCTCAAAAAAAAAAAAAAAAAGAAACCACCCAAGGTGCAGGATGGTAAATAAATTACATCTGCTTCATACAATAAAATATTGTGTGTATATATATATATATATATATATATATATATCTGAAAAAAGAACACTCGCACAAACCATTTACATAAAGTTTAATATAATAATAAAATATATGATATATTCTCTATTTACTATGTAAGAACACAACACAACACGCCACATTTGGGGTAGTGATCACCTTGGAGCGACTGCACCACGATCGGTGGTTTTGTGAGTTAGCTGTGTGGGCAGTGGGAGGCCAAACCGCAGGGGGAGCCGTCATCCTTTGGGTCTTATATCTGTTTTCTTACTTACACAATGGAAATAATAAGCATTGCATATCACAGAGGGCTACTGTGGGGATCAAACGGTGGAACTTAGGAGAGACACTGTAAGGATGCCTGCCATAGCGTACAGCAAACATCAGCTCCGCCATTCCTACTGCTGTTGTGTGAGATCGAGTAAGACAACATTGGAAGCAAGTACGAAAGATGTCAATGTCTTGTTTTGTTTGAGGCAGGGTCTCCTGTAGCCTGGACTGGCCTTGAACTCACTCAACTCCTGATCCTTCTTCCCCCTCAGTTCTGGGATTATAGGCATGCACCATCATACCCAAGTCCTAAAGTATTTCTTTTTTTTTTTATTTGGTTTTTCGAGACAGGGTTTCTCTGTGGTTTTGGAGCCTGTCCTGGAACTAGCTCTGTAGACCAGGCTGGTCTCGAACTCACAGAGATCTGCCTGCCTCTGCCTCCCGAGTGCTGGGATTAAAGGCGTGCGCCACCATCGCCCAGCCCTAAAGTATTTCTTAATTTAAAAACTGAAACTAAATGACAAGCCAGGAAAGTCACAGCAGGACATATAGCATCTCTAATCTAAAAAGTGTATTTATAGACAATTCAAAAATAAGAAACACTGGAATAGAGCAGTTAGCAAAGGCTATGAAGAGCAGGTTTGGCAAAAGAAGAAATACAAAAATAAAGGAATGGCTGATAAACCAGCTGTGTGCTGGGAACAGAAACACAGGATGAGCAGTTAGAGGGAGAACGTTGTCTTCCACTGCTCGTGGGGTTGGTTAAAACCTGTCTGTGCAGATCAGTCAGCCACATCAGAATCCCTAACGATGGCTGTTCACACCATCCCAGGTCTAAAACTACCTGATGGAAATAACTGAGCAATATGTCCACAAAGCAGTATTCATTATGGCAGTCTTTCTAAGAGAGGAAATTGTCTGTCGTGGAGAATTGGCTAAACTAGCATGTCTCATCTCTGCCATAGAATAACAACAACAGCAGAAAAGGACACTGTGGATCATTTTAGTTAGCATGGAAAGGGGCCACGGTGTCACATGTTAAGCTCAGGTTCACAGGTCTCTAAAAAGAGGTCAAGACTGGCCTGGGCTATGTGAACCCCCTTTAAAAACTTACAAAAAAGTTTTTTTATCTTTTGTGTATGAGAGTTTTTGCCTCTCTGTCTGTATGTGTACCACATGTGTGCAGTTCCCAAGTCGGCCAGAAGAGGGCTCAGATCCGCTGACCTGGTGTTACATCCAGTTATGAGCTGCCATTTGGGTGCTGGGAATTGAAGTTGATACTCTAAAAGAGTAGTCTGTGCTTTTACAAGTAGAATCACCTCTCAAGCCCCAAAACCCACTGCTTAAGGTTCCCCAGAAGTCTCCCACTTGCTGGGACGTTTCCATCAGTACTGATAGGGAAATAGGAAGCCATCCTCAGAACCCACTGAACGCCCAGAGCTTTTCAGATCTGAAGCAGCCTTTGCCTAGGCCGGGTGCTCTCAGCCCCATGCGGGAGTTAGGGTGCTTGCTGCTGACAGTAACTACCACTCCCTGAGCTGAGGAAATAACACTCAGGAGCCCGTCAGACAGGCCTTAGAAATGTCCTTACTCTTCATGTGCCCAGGCAGACTCTAGGGAAGTCCAAGCCTGGGTGCTGACGGAGGGGGTAGCTGAGCACTTTATGGGGTGTCTGAACACTGCTGAGTGAGGACCAAGGCTGGGCACATAAGGCTCCCACAAGGCATGGGAATGAGCATAGTGGTGTCAGATGGGGAACATGGTAGCCTGCAGGTCAAAACCTAACTGCTGCCGTATTCCAAAGAGAGAAGACTCCATACATATACCCACAGGGTACTTACGATGAGAGGGGAAGGGACTAAGTGATGTGTCTGAAGTGGCCTATTCCATATGTCAGGGAGCTGTGGACTCGGACTTTTGAACAGGCCTAAAGGGATGAGTCTTGTAGGTGGAGTAGAGAGATGAGGAGGCCTCAAGGTGTTGGGGGTCTGTGACATGAAGAAATAGCAGGATGGACTTGTGTGCTGGGGGAGGGGCAGAGGACAGCCCGTGTATTTTAGTGGAGCCTGAGATTCCCTTGGAGAAACATTTTTTTTCTGTACATTGAAGATGGGGCTGGTATGTGGCAAGGTCCCCCTCGCCCACCTCCTCAGAGCCCCATCTGAGCAGAGATGGAAAGCCATGTCAGTGTCTGCTTCTAGCAGAGTTCCCTGAGGGTACCCAGGCCAGACGACCTCCCTGTTAACTGCTGACCCCAGTGCTGTACCTGTAGCTCCCATGTCTTCATGCCTGCTGTGGGCCTGGTCCAGTCCCCAGGGTACTCTGCCTGCCGCCCTCCCCTTCCAGTGGAGGGTGTCTCCTTGGGCCATTCACCGTCTCCTCACCATGGCCAAGCTTGCTCCTATGGACCCCTGAGGTCACAGCTCTAACCTCAGGAGACATACCCTCCTCTGGAGACCATACCCTGTCAGCCTGGCATCCTTCAGGGCCTTGGGTTGTATATCATGGCTGCCCACCAACACCATGGGCTCCTGGAGATCAGACTCTATATGCAATTCAGGCAGTTTGGTTATAAATCAACAAACCTAGGAAAGCCAGCGTCTGTTCCTTGGGAATGCCTCTGAGAGAATATGTCCATCCTTGGACATTGCAATGTAATATTGCCACCTAGGAAGTTCACACTCAAGAACCAGAAAATGAAATAATTTTTTTTTTAATCTTAAGTTTACTTTTGCATTGGGCCTCAGCCACACATGGGCTGCAGGCCATGGGTCAGGCTTTTGGATGAGTTTTTCAAAATATATGTGGGCAGGAGAGTTGGCTCAGTGGGTAAGAGCACTTGACATGCAAGCATACAGATCTGAGTTCAAATCCCCAGGATCCACATGAAAAGCCAGGCATAGCCTGGCATAATGGTACACGCCTTTAACCTAGCACCCAAGAGGCAGAGGCAGGCGTATCTCTATGAGTTCAAGGCCAGCCTGCAAAGAAAGTTCTGAACCACCAAGGCTACATAGTGAGAAACTTTATCTGAAAAAAAAATGTAAGCTGGGTGTGGCCATATGCACCTAAAACCCCAGTGATGTGGGTGGTAGAGACAGGAGGATGGCTGAGGCTTGCTGAATGCCAGCCTAGCTACAGGTTCAATGAGAGACCTTGTCTCAAGGGAGTAAGAGCAGTAGATTAGGATACCTGATGTCCTCTGGCCTCCACACGTGTGTATACCACATAACAACACACACACACACACACACACATTAAAAACAAGGCCACGTGTACTCTAGAGCAATGCCTGCACAGTGCCAGCCCCCTGGGGAAGCAGTAGCTGGAGGCTAGTACAGGGAAGCAGTCAGCTTTAGACGAGGAGAAAGGGCAGAAGCAAAGACCCTGAACTCCTGGGGTGTTGTGAGGATGCTGTAACTGCCCCAGCTTCCCCTGCGGGTGGCCGTTAGATATCATGTCTGCAGAACCCATGATGAATGTGGGCTGTTTCTGAGCTGATGAGCCTGGAGAGTAGCCCAGAGGCCCGGGGAGGAGGTGCGGGGCGGGGGAGACGCTTGCAGGACAAGAGTCAGGAAGCAGGATGCTTGCCGCCCAGGGTCTCTGGCCAGCGCTGGAGGACCCGCTGACCCCTGCTCTCTCTCTCCAGGTCTTCACAGGGATCTTCACAGCGGAGATGACCTTCAAGATCGTCGCCCTTGATCCCTACTACTACTTCCAGCAGGGCTGGAACATCTTCGACAGCATCATTGTCATCCTCAGCCTCATGGAGCTGGGCCTGTCCCGCATGGGCAACCTGTCGGTGCTGCGGTCCTTCCGCCTGGTACGTGCATGCGCCCGCCGCAGAGAGGGAGGAGCCACCTTGCTTGGCTCCGTCCTGCTCTGGCGATGGGTGCCTGGCCCAGTGTGGAGGTATCTGGTGGAGGAGGGCAATAAGGAAGACATTCCTCGGGGAACAACTGACCATTGCACGGCCTTTCATGTATCTCGGGCCCTAGCAAGATCCGAGAGTGGGGTCATATGGCTAGTTAAGAGTCACGACCAGGTCTGTGGGTGGCTCGCTTAGAGCATTGCCTGCTGAATGGCATCTTTTAAAACTTGGAAGTGCTTAAATGATCTAGGATCTTGCTAAACCCCAGAGGCAGATTCAGTGGGTCTCAGATGTCGTGGAATCATCTGTGTGTGGCTCACATTTGGAACTTAGAATACCTGAGGACTTCCTGGGGCTGGTAGTGTGGCCAGGGAAGGCTTCCTGGGGGAAGAATTTGCAGCTCTGGTGGGGATGTGTGAGCAGTAAGGAAGAGCCCATCTGTAGGTTCTAATTCTGATCCCATTCCTATACACCAAGGAACTTAGAGAAGTCACTTGACCTTTAAGGACCAAAGGAGGGTGGTAACCATGCCAGCCTTGCATGTTGAAATTCACATTAAGTCAATCCCTCCTAAGCACAGGCCTAGGACACACTGGGTGCCCAATAAATAGGAAGTGCCTGCCATCTTTTCCTGAGAGGAAAGAAAGATGGTGGAGATTGGAGGAGTCAGATGGCTTGAGGTGGCCTGGAGTATCTAGGGGGAACAGGTCTGATAGAGGAAGGGCACCCCGGGCTAGGAGAATCCACTGGGCATTCCCTGGAAATGAGAGTGAGGAAGGTAGGAGCTTAGTGTGGGGGCAGAGAAGAGCTAAGGCAGAAAAGATGAACTGAAGCTCAGGAGACTTTCAATGACTATGCCAAAATTCAGCATTGATCCCTAGTAGAAATTAGTTGGGTGTGTATTGGAAACAAGGCCTCTCAGGGCTTTTAGGCAGGCGCTGGGGACATAACGGTGTGACCCACACCCGTCACAAAGGCTCCTGCCTGCTCTCCCCTCCTTCTCAGCTGCGGGTCTTCAAGCTGGCCAAGTCCTGGCCCACCCTGAACACGCTCATCAAGATCATCGGCAACTCGGTGGGGGCGCTGGGCAACCTGACGCTGGTGCTGGCCATCATCGTCTTCATCTTCGCTGTGGTGGGCATGCAGCTCTTCGGCAAGAACTACTCAGAGCTGAGGCACCAGATCAGCGGCTCCGACCTGCTGCCGCGCTGGCACATGATGGACTTCTTCCACGCCTTCCTCATCATCTTCCGCATCCTCTGTGGGGAGTGGATCGAGACCATGTGGGACTGCATGGAGGTGTCGGGGCAGTCGCTGTGTTTGCTGGTCTTCCTGCTTGTCATGGTCATTGGCAACCTTGTGGTGAGTGAGCCATGGCCTCGTACTGCACACTGACCACCCACCCACCTATCCACCCAGACACCCCTCCATCCGTTTATCTCTACTTCCTTCTCTCTAGCCAATCACCTAGGAAACCATCCACCTTCCCATAAGCCGCTGACCCGGCGACCATTCATTCCTGGGCTCGTTTCCCCATCTCTCCCTTTCTGCTCTATTACCCGCTCGTGCCCCTGTGCACACGCTTACCCGTCCACCCAGGCAGTTCCTAATCATTCACCCATTCAGTCTTGCCTCTGTCTGCTCTTCAGTGTGCTCACCTATCCTGCCGTCTACCCGCCTGGTCACCCACTCACCACCCGCCTGTTCATCAGTCTGTCTGCTTACCCGCTCGTGCCCCTGTGCACACGCTTACCCGTCCATCCGGTCACTCATCTGTCTACCAACTTCCCATTCTCTCTCTCTCTCTCTCTCTCTCTCTCTCTCTCTCTCTCTCTCTCTCACGCGTGCACACACACACACTCATACCTGATCGCATGCCCACCCACCTACTCATCATCCCCCACCCGTCTACCTGCTCTCTTCTCTACCCTCCTCTCACCCATCAGCCTACCCATACGCCCTGCGTTCACCATTCCCATCCACCCAGTTCATCAATCAACAAGCCGTTCGCTCAGCCACCGGCTCACCCACCCCTCCACTTACCCCTCATTCTCTGAGTTTTGCTCATCCCTCTATCTGCACACTCATCTGCATGGGTGTTCATGGCTTTGCTTGTTTTGTTTTTTTTTATTTATTTATTAAAGATTTCTGTCTCTTCCCCACTGCCGCCTCCCCTTTCCCTCCCCCTCCCCCAATCAAGTCCCCCTCCCTCGTCAGCCCAAAGAGCAGTCAGGGTTCCCTGCCCTGTGGGAAGTCCAAGGGCCACCCACCTCCATCCAGGTCTAGTAAGGTGAGCATCCACGAAACTGCCTAGGCTCCCACGAAATCAATAGGTACAGTAGGATCAAAAACCCATTGCCATTGTTCTTGAGGTCTCAGTAGTCCTCATTGTCCACTATGTTCAGCGAGACCAGTTTTAACCCGGGCTTTTTCAGACCCAGGCCAGTTGGTCTTGGTGAGTTCCCGATAGAACATCCCCCTTGTCTCAGTGTATGGGTGCACCCCTCGCGGTCCTGAGTTCCTTGCTTGTGCTCTCTCTCCTTCTGCTTCTGATTTGGACCTTGAGATTTCAGTCCGGTGCTCCATTGTGGGTCTCTGTCTCTGTCTCCTTTCATCGCCTGATGAAGGTTAATATTCAGGAGGAAGCCTATATGATTTTCTTTGGGTTCTCCTTCTTATTTAGCTTCTCTAAGAACCCGAATTATAGACAGAAACAACTGGTCAGTGCTCCTCAAGAAGGGCCCATGAGTGTCACTCCTCCCCAGCTAGAGTAGTTAGGGAAGGTTTCTAGCCCAGAAGGGACAAGGTCACAGTGACTCATTGGCTCAGGACAGGAACCTCTTTAGTGGATACATCGGAGACCAACAAAGGACCAACATTTGCATGGTCGGGCCCCACTGTGAATACCATGCCCTCATGGGCAGCACAGTGTCACCCCAGCACACAGGGAGGTCTGGATCCACTTCCCTGACCTGCCTGTTTTCACCATCCATGGGCCTCAGCCAGGCCAGGATAGAGCCCAGCATACTGCCCATCCCTCAGTCCCCAGCCTAAAGCTCAGTGCCCAGAGAGGAATCAGAGCATGCGTACACAGTGTCAGCGGCCCCATCATCCCTTTCCGTCCCCTCAAAGCAGCCTCCCATCAGAATAGAGCCTCACCTAGTCCCTACCTGGCTCCAGGAGCTGCCAGACTCAGCTCCAAAAAGAAAGCAAATGTGCGCAGCACTCAGCTGCTGCCAGCACTCAGCCCGATGCTGGGCTGAGCCGCCCCTCACCAGAGCCCTGCCATTTCTGAGCGGATCTGCCTGGGGACAGAAGATTAGAGGCTCTGGAGGAGGGAAGCTGCCAACCCACGCTGCCGCCTCGCCTGGGAACTGGGCCGCTGCTGGGGCCAGCTGCGTGGGTGGAAGCAAGCTTGCTGCTGAAATGGGCAAGGCCGGGGCCACGCGTGATTGACGGGGAAGCCCCAGAAGAACGAATTTCCAAAGCTGGAGATGGGAGGCCCTTGGGTCCTGCGTGGGTAGACAAGGCCTCCTACCTTGCCTGGAGCTTCAACCCAGGACTCTTAGGGAGTCTGGATTTGTGTGGCGTGGGTGAGGGATATGGGCCACAGGGAGGACCCTCAGTGGGCAGCAGGAACAGAGGCCAGGGGCCAGGCTAGAGGTCAGCCTTGACAGCAGTTTTGATTAATATTGAATCCCCGGTCCCTGGTGAGGACATGGAAAAGGCGGCCAGGTGTCAGAGGCGGTCACTTCTCCAGAGTCGACAGAAAGCACCTTTAGCCTTCGCTGGCCATGGGAGCGGATGCTGCTTTCTTCATCAGTGGCTTCTTACAGAGGCCTGGGCCTCACCTTCCTCAGAATGCTCGCCCCCAGTTTTCTGGCAGATACGGAGTCCCTGAGGCAGGGTGCATCCCCGAAGAGTTGAGAGAACCGGGAGCAGGGCTCAGCGATGCGTCTGGTCACGCTGCTCAAGGGCCCCTTCCGCTGAGCTCCTTCTGGGGACTGAGAGAAGGTGCCGTCTTCATTTCTCCTCTGTGGGGCTAGGCAGTACACCTTTTCCCACGACACCATTCAGGTTTGTCACACGCCACACAGTTGGTCTGGGACACCTGAATGCTGCTGCCTGCTCTGCTCCCTTTCCTGTGACCCTCACATGGAAAGGTGCCATGACCATCCTAAGACACGGGCAGATTGCTTGGTTAGCAGCCACACATGCCTAGCTGTAGCCCGCTCGGTGCTGAGCCAAAGCTAATCACTTCCCTTTTACCCACTGACTCAGCCCTTTCAAAACCCTTAGAGGTTGGAGTAGTTTCTTTGGGGAGCCTCTGCCTTGTCTCTGACTCCCCATTTCCCAGGAAGGATCCCTGGGCCATCACACCCCGCTGTGCCCCACCTACTTAGTCCAAAGGCCAGAGGGGAAGAGGGAGGTAGAAGAAGGTCCTTGTGGAGGCTGCTGCTGCTGCCTGGTTAAGACTCTTTCCCCAGGCAAGTCCCACCCTGTCGCCATCTGTAGCTCCCTCCTTGACCCTGAGCTAAAATACAAGGGGCCCGGATCTGAAGGTTTTCACTCTGGTTGTCTGAGCCTTTGGCAGGAAGAATTTGAATTCATTTTTCTTCTGTAAATGACGCTCCCATATGCAGGAGAAGGAGAGGGGTAGGTGAGAGCCCAGGGCCCGGTGCCTCTGTTTGCCGTCAGCAGTATTCAGAGTCTCTTAGGGCATCAGTTTCCCCTCCATGGTTCAGCAGAGCCTGGGTGAACTTGACCCATTGCCTCAACAGGTCTTGAACCTCTTCCTGGCCTTGCTGCTCAGCTCCTTCAGTGCGGACAACCTCACCGCCCCTGATGAGGATGGAGAGATGAACAACCTCCAGCTGGCCCTGGCCCGCATCCAGCGGGGTCTGCGCTTTGTCAAGCGGACCACCTGGGACTTCTGCTGTGGGCTCCTGCGGAGGCGACCCAAGAAACCGGTGGCTCTTGCCACCCACAGCCAGCTGCCCAGCTGCATCGCTGCCCCCAGGTCCCCACCACCCCCAGAGGGCGAGAAGGCGCCCCCAGCCCGCAAGGAAACACGATTTGAGGAAGACCAGCGACCCGGTCAGGGCACTCCTGGGGACTCGGAACCCGTGTGTGTGCCCATTGCCATGGCTGAGTCAGACACCGACGACCAGGAGGAGGACGGAGAGGACAGCCTTGGCTCCGAGGAAGAATCCAGCAAACAGGTAAGCCCGTGTCCTGACGGGACTGCCACCTGCTTATACAGAGACAGCTCCTAGCCTCAACCAGACTACCTCAGCAGTGGCACGGTGGGAGAAGACAGGCCAGCCCCACAACAGCTGGCCTCTCAGAAAGGTCCGTGTCCAGCTATTGTCCACCCACCCTACTAGTCAGCGTTCATCCCTGGGAAAGTGAGGCATGGACAGGCGTCCTTCACAAAAGCCTCTGTCTCCCCCACCCCCGACCCTAACGGTTGTCTGGCACCAAGACCAGCAGGGACAAGTGTCTGGATGAGAGCAGGCTGTGGCTTGGTGACCTCGCAACTGCCCCCCCTCCCATGCCTGAGGCTAATTCTGAGATTTAAAAATAAGCACCCCTGAGCAGAAGGTGTCAGGGACAGCACTATCTTATCTCCAAACCTGTTATTTTTAACACTTGGGACCAGAGTCTGGCCAAAACAGAGTGTCTGCCCCTCAGGTTTCCCTTGACCTGAGCTGGGCTCTATGGTTGTTCCTTAGGCCCCTGGGTCAAGCATACCTAGTGGTTCTCTTCCATGTTAGTGGCCCTTTCCATTTAGGTGTGGTTCTGCCTCAGATGGCCTGAGTCCTGTCTTGGCTCTTTTAGCCAAGTTGTAGGACTGTAACCATTGGTGTGGTGGAGGGTGGGAGGGTGGGGGTGACCATCATGGTTGAGGTTGGGAAGGTAGGGGGTGACCATCATGGTTGAAGGTGGGAGAGTGGGGGGTGACCGTCGCGGTAGAGGATGGGAGGGTGGGAGGGAGGGGGTACTAGGACCACAGTCTCCAGTATCTCCTGCACAGGAGATGGAGCAGAATTCTGGCTATTTCTCCCTTTCCCTTTCTTTTGGAAACAGCACAAACGCACATGAGTGCGTGAGTGCGTGCATGTGTGTGTGTGTGTATGTGTGCGCACACGCACGCCCGTGTGTGCTGTGTTTGCACACGTGCACATGTGTGAATGCTCGCACACATGTCTGTGTGTGACTTGTGGGAATCAGTGCCAGCAAACTGGAGTATCTTGGGGACTTGAGAAGTCAGCACGGCTTTCTGAGTAGAGGTGACAGCACTCATAGGTCCAGCCACACCCTTTCAGGGTGTCTGAAGAGGAGTGGTTTATGCTGAGCTTTGGCTAAGGGTCCTTTACCCGTACTTACCAAGAACCTCTCAGTGACTAACCAAAGTCAGCCGACGAAGGGTCTTTAGTAGACGGAGGTTCATGAAGATGCCAGGAAGCAGTGGGCCGAGACTGAAATCCACAAACCCAGGGCCCTGGAGACCCTCCGCCTGTGTGTTTAGGCTTTCATGGGGTCTTTTCAGCAGGAATCCCAGGTTGTGTCTGGTGGCCAAGAGCCTGCTCAGGAGCCCAGGGCCTGGAGCCAGGTGTCAGAGACCACATCCTCTGAAGCTGAGGCCATTACGTCTCAGGCAGACTGGCAGCAAGAACGGGAAGCGGATCCCCGGGCCCCGGGGTGCAGTGAGGTAACAGTGGGCTCTGCTGCTGTGGCCACAGCGCAGGCTCAGCGTTTGCTAAGGGGAACCACAGTCAGTGTCATAGGCAGTATTGAGACCCAAGGCAGAGGAGGGTGGTAAACCAGTGTCCCAACAGGGAGAGATGGTACCCACCCCAAGGCCACAGGAAAGTTGTGGAACCAACCAGCTCAGGATTCTGAGGCAGGACTAAGCCCTCCATCCCGTGTGTTTGTCCTCCCCTTGCACTCTGTTCTTGTGTTCTTATGCCGTTTGGCAAGTGTTTGTCCCGTGACTCCCCAATTCACAGAGGACAGTCCTGGCTGCATTGATCACCTGCTGCCTCTTCCCTGCAAAAGCTAAAAGGGGAGAAGGGATCCCTGCCTGCCATCAGGGTTTCCTGTGGCCACAAACAGGCTTTACTCTGAATTAACTGCCACCTGCTCGTGCAGTTGGTTTTGTTACTCTTTGGGGGGCCTGACATCCAGCCCCCAAATAAATACACAAAGATTTATTCTTACTTATGAAAGCCCAACCTTGGCTTGGCTTGTTTCTAGCCAGCTTTTCTTAATGTAAAATATCCTGTTTCTCTTTCACTACATTTTGCCTCTGGGCTTTTTACCTTATTTATTCTATATGTCTTTCTTTCCTTCTTACTCCATAGCTGGCTATGTGGCTGTGTAGCTCTGTGGCTGGCCCCAGCATCTTCCTCTCCTTCTTTTCTCATTCCTCGCTCCCTTCCCTAGATTTCTCCTCCTATTTATTCTCTCTGCCTGGCAGCCCCGCCTATTTCTCTCTCCTGCCTTCCTATTGGCCGTTCAGCTCTTTATCAGACCAATCAGGTGTTTTAGGCAGGGAAAGTAACACAGCTTCACAGAGTTAAACAAATGCAGCATAAAAGAATGCAGCACAGCTTGGCGCCATTAGACAAACCTTCCAGAGCATAAATGAATGTAACACATCTTAAACTGACATTCTACAGTACATTTGGGAGCGCTTCTCTTTAAAATAAAATCCACATCTCTTGTGTGGCTTGAAAACTTGAGAGTGGTGCTGCCGTGCTGTAGCAGGTGGCAGCCACTCCCCAGCCTCGAGCTGGAGCCTTCTGGTTTGTTCTAACATCACCCTCCTGATTGCATGTGTGGCCTGCCTGGCTCCTCTGCACATAAGCATTTTGAGCCCCCAAGCCCAGGGACCTGTGCCATGGCCAGCCACACTACTCGGCCTCACTTGCTTCAGGTGTGTGGAAGGGGAACCATGCATTCAGAGAGTGCTGGGTGTCGTTTGTTTTCCTGAATCTGACCTTACTCTGCATCCCAGTGCTTGTGATCTCGGTCCTGTAAGAAGGGCCCTAGGATGCTTCACCATCATGGCCAGTCATGGAGCGTGAGTCCCTGATGGACCGTGTCCCAACTGCAGGTCGCAGCCCCCTCCCTGGGTGGTCTAACACTTGACATCATGTGAAGTTGGAGGATTCAGGATGCAAAGCCTCAGGAGGGAGTGGGAAATTACCCGGAACTTTGTGGTGTCCTCCCTTCAGATGTGTATGGTTCTGGACAAGGGAGAGAGCGAAATGCTAGGGTGTTCCCAGGAGAAGGACTTTTTCATGTAGCTGGATTGGTAGAATGCTCACCTACCACTCGCAAAGCCCTGGGTTTGATCTTCAGCACTACACAAGCTGGGTGACCAGTGGCTGGAGGCGGGAGGATTGGAAGCGCAGGGTCAGCAGCAGCTGTGCAGTGAATTCGAGGCTGCCCGAGCTGCACAAGACCCTTCTCAGAAGAGAGAGAGAAGCGGGGAAGGGAGGCTTCTTCCCTCCTGCAGTAGGATCCTGAGAACTTGCTCTTCTGCCTGATAGCTCTGTGTCTGCAAGACCCTGCCTGGTGTAGCCTCAGGAGCATGGAGACCGCAAGACAGAGCCCCAACCCTCTGTCCACTGCAGCAGGCTCTTCCCTGCCCTGAGACCTAGTCCTGTACTGCCATAAACCTCAGAAGTTAAAAAAAAAAAAAAGCAGGAGGCGCAGATATGGGCATGGTTACTCATCCAAGGAAGGGGAAGAAGGCAGTGGGAGCCACACAGTCAGGCCCTGGCATTCAGTCAAGAGCCTGCGCCTAGGCCTGCCTGAGGCAGCCAGCTGGGGAGCTGAGATAGGAGTGAGACTGGGCAGAAGCAGGTAGGGGTTCCTCTCTCCACAGAAGCCTTCTGATTCTTTGGTCTGTTCCCCAGAAGCAGAGGCAGGGATGGGGACTTGTGGGGGCTGTGCTCCCCAGAGAGGCCAGGAGGGACACCAGAAGCAGAAGAAGTGAGCTAGGTCAAGGCCAAAGGCAGGTTCTCAGGAGCAGTTTGGCCTGGGCCGGTGGGGAGCTGCAGAGCCTCAAGCTGGACTCCTGTGCTGTCCCTCCGGAAGGCCTGTGGTAACTGCCAGGCTGGCCATTCAGCTAAACTGTTCTGGAGGGGCCAGCTAAGCCACAGGGCTCACCGTGTTAGCGCAGGGTGATCTCCCTACCCACAGATGCTGGCATTACCCCCCAGCCGCTCACAAGCTATCTGATATCCTAGAGCAGAGATTCTTAACCTTCCTAATTCTGCCACCCTCATGCTGTGGTGACCCCCAAACATAATTGTTTATGTTTGTTATTTTAAAATTGTTGTTTTTGTTGCTACTTCATAACTGGTTTTGCTACTGTTACAAATCATCATGTAAATATCTGTATTTTCTGACGGTCTTGGGTGACCCCCTCCCCCATGAAAAGGTGGTTCAACTCCAAAGGGGTCACAACCCTCAGGTCAGGAACTGTTAACCTAGAGCCTCCCTGGGAACCAAGCAGCTTGTCAAGGTTTAGTGCCAGGGAGGGAAGTTTCCAGCATTTTCTCAGACACATCCCAGGCTCTGCCCCCACCCCAACACCTATGCAAGCTGGGTAGGGAGCATGGGCTGTTGTTGGCATGTTCTCTGCATGTCTGACCTGCTGCTGTGTGCCTGTGTCTTGGTTTGGATTCTGTTCATGATATGTGTCTGTGTACCGGGCTTCCCGCTGTCTTCCCCACCGTGTCTGTCCTGTCCAAGCTAGAAGAGTTTCTTTACTTGAGTTCTCCCAAAGCTCCTCACTCTCCCACATCCCAGCCCTCAATCCAGTAGACCAGACCCACACACCCAAGCGTCCTGAAGCCAGGTCCTCACTCCATCCTCACTAAGGGCTCTGTGAGAAGTGTCAACCACTTCCACCTCAGATTCCATCTGGACCCACCCTAGGTTCCCCCAGGTGCTAAGCTGGAGGCTGTCCTCGGCTCGTGGTCACCCCGCCTCCTCTCCCACAGGCCCCTGAGGACAGCTACTCAGAGGGCAGCACCGCTGATGTGACCAACACTGCCGACCTCCTGGAGCAAATCCCAGACCTTGGCGAGGATGTCAAGGACCCAGAAGACTGCTTCACTGAAGGTACTGAGCAGCCCTCAGCCTCAGCCACACCCGAAGGGGACGGGGGGGGGGGGGGGGGGGGGCAGGAGTTCCTCCGCATGCCGTGCCTCACCCCTGAGCTGAAGTCAGACTTCCTTTACCAGTCCCCTGCCATGTGGGTCATAGTGGGTCGGCCCGTGGTGCAGGACTGGACAGCATCACTAAAGGATGATAGCCCCGTGTTTGTGGTGCCGGTTTAACCCAGGTCCTCCATGCCCCACATCTAGGACTCTCCCTTCTACCCCTGTGGGGGTGGTATATGGCCATGTTGGCCACTGACATCTGCAGCGTGTCAACGGGCGCATTTGGAGTGCAGCTGTGTTTTCGCACCACATCTGCAGCGTGTCGACAGACACACTTGGAATGCATCACGTGCCGCTGCAATGTTGGCTGCCACTTAGGGCTCTGCCACTCCCTGAGAGAGAAGTGTTTCCAGAGTTCGTTTCCTGAGGGGAACGGGCTGACCCCCATGCCATCACCAGCCCTGCCGCAGCCCAGTCCAGCCAGTCTCTGCACAGAGTGTTTGCTGAGTGCGTGGCTCTGCAGAGAACACCCAGAGTCCCCCCACGCTGTGATCCCTCACGCCTCATACCATGCTGTCACAGCCCTTCTCTCTCAGTCCTTCCCTCAAATAACCATCCTTCTGCCGTCAGACCCACGTGCTCACGGGCCCTGTCACCCTCCCCTACAGGCTGTGTCCGGCGCTGTCCCTGCTGCACAGTGGACACCACACAGGCCCCAGGGAAGGTCTGGTGGCGATTACGCAAGACCTGCTACCGCATCGTGGAGCACAGCTGGTTCGAGACATTCATCATCTTCATGATCCTGCTCAGCAGTGGGGCGCTGGTAAGGGAAACCGGGGTCCCGGGCTCAGTGGTCTCCAGCTGGGTGCTGGGAAGGGAAACCAGGGTCCCGGGCTCAGTGGCCTCCAGCTGGGCGCTGGTAAGGGAAACCGGGGTCCCAGGCTCAGTGGCCTCCAGCTGGGCGCTGGTAAGGGAAACCGGGGTCCCGGGCTCAGTGGCCTCCAGCTGGGCCAGGCTTCGATCTAAAGCAGTGGCGCACTGGTACCTCCTGGGGATGTGGGATTGGGCAGGCTCGTGAGCCTAACACCCACAGCATGTACGGAGGCCAGAGCGAGAGGGCTGGCGTGTGCCCTGTGTCCAGCCCACTGCCTTGTTCCACGAAAGGGAGATGATTTTCTCTGGCTCTTCAGCCTCCCACATTGGAACTCGTCCACCTGCCTTGCATCTGCCATGCTGTGAGGCCATTAGACTACAGCCATGACCCATGCCTTCCGCCAGCCACTGGCAGAGCCGTGTAGGGCACACTTTCTGTGGAAACACCAGTCGCTTACCCAAAGCTCCACCATTCAAGAGCCTTAGGTCCCCAGGCAGTCGGATTCCCAGGTCAGCTGTCTTGACCTTTCATTTATTTAGTAGTTTTTTTTTTTCTAAGCACTCTGTGTTTCTGGCCTCAGGGTCTTCCACTGTAGTTGGAGAAACCAGATTCAGCAGATTTGAGATATCAAAGATCAACCCAAGAGCTGGGGCAGTTAGGGAAGACTCCCTGGAGTAAGCCACCTAGAGGCTCACAGTGGAGCTTGGCCAAGGAGGAGCAGTGAGAGCCTCCAGAAATTCCCCACCTGGCTTGCAACACACTGCTCTGAGCCTGTGGGGCTTCTACAAAGGGATGGGCCAGCCCTGGTGATGGTTCTGGAAGGTGCTGTTGAAGAGGGATGGGAATAATCCAGAGGCAGTGGGGAGCTGAGCGAGCCCTTGTGTTGTTGGCAACATGAGAACCCTCCTAGGGAGCACTTGGCATGCCCCTCCCCCTCCCTGCTTTAGAGTGGGCCTGGAGCCATGACTTGCAGCCTGCCTGCTGTTTTACCGTGGGCAGCTCGAGCCAAGTCTCCGTAAGTTTGAGAGAAGTATGATTTGACAATATGTTAACAAGTTTTGTTTTTAAACAGCCACCGACGGGGGCAGCCAGAGCCATTTAGTCTGGGCGATGCAGGAAAACCTCAGGCTGGCATAAAGTGAGGAGGAGTTTTGGCAAGCATCTGGCGAATCTAATCAGTGTAGACAGCCAAGCACTGTTGCTAAAAAACCATGTCAATGATATATTGGGAAAAAAAAAAAGGAGTCTGCAAGTGTTATTTTAAAGGTTTGAGCTTGTTTAAGAGAAAGCAAACCATATATCCCTTCCAGAGTGCTGAGGGCAAAAAAAAAAAAAAAAAAAAAAAAAAAAAAAAAAAAAAAAAAAAAAAAAAAAAAAAAAAAAAAAAAAAAAAAAAAAAAAAAAAAAAAGAAAAAACAGAGATTTTAAGAAAAAAAAAAAGCAACAAGGAAGTATAGAAAACATAAAACAGTACAGCCAAGCAAGATCACAAGTGTATTTTAATAATAAATGTAACTGGATAAAATTCACTTATTAAAAGGAAAAGGACTCTGCTCTTGAAAAGTATCAGCCTTGTACAAAAAAGTGACTCAGAAATACTAAACATGAAACAAAATTTAAGCTAGTTGAATATCCTTTATCCAAAATGCTTGAGTCCAGAAGTGTTACAGATCTTGGAGGCTTGGTCATTTGGGACTATTTGTATAACCAGTTGAGTAGCCTGAACGCAAATTCCATAAATGTACAAAATTTTAAATTTGGTGTCATATCAGCTCTCAAGAAGTTTTAGATTTTATTTTATTTTGCATTAGGGGTGTATGCTAGTTGCTTTTCTCTTTGCTATAACAAAATACCTGACCAAGAGCATCTTAAGGGAGGGAAGTCTGGTTTAGGGTCACCACATCAGAACGCAGTTCATCGTTACTGGGAAGGCACTGAAGTTCACGGTAGCTGGAGCACAAGGCTGCTTACCCACATCTGGGCTGATCAGGAAGCAGAGAGGTTACTTTTTTCCCTCATCTTGCTTTATCTTCCTTCTCTCTTTCCCCCCAACCTGCGGGAATAATGCTACTTACTCCAGAGTGAGTTGATCAACTGCTCAGTTAGTCCTGTTTGGAAACACACTTACAGATGTGGCCAGAGATGTATCTGTGGTAATTTTAGATCCAGTCCACTTAACAATGAAGATCTTGTGTGTGTGTGTGTGTGTGTGTGTGTGTGTGTGTGTGTGCGTGTGTGGTGCACATGTATGTGTGCGTCTTTCTGTGCATGACTGTGTGTATGTGTTTGCGTGCAGGTGTCCATGGAGGTCAAAAGAGGGCATCAGATCCCCCTGGAGTTACATGTGGTTGGGATCCACCCAGTGTGGTGCAGGGAACCAAACTCTGGTCCTCTATGAGAGCAATGCATGCTTGCAAACGGTGAGCCACCTCTCCAGCCCCTGCCTGCATTAAAACATTTTAAATAGCAATAGAATTATTTTCTTTTCTCAGAACAAATTATTTTCTCTCTATTAACAGACATGACAACAGAAATCAGGGAATTTTTGTTGGTTTGTTAATATTAAACAATGTTGAATTCAAACTAAAAAGCTTGAAATAAGGCAATGAAGGCCCCAACCTACGATTAAAATACAACTACTGGGACTGGGGAGACAGCTTAGCAGTTAAAAGCATGGACTGACTGCTCTTCAGAGGAATTTTGGTTCCCCCACAAACGTGGGGTTGCTCACAACTGCCCGTAACCCTGATCTTGGGGATGTGATACCATCTTGTGTGAGCACCAGACATGTGAGCTGTGCACAGACAGACACATGCAGGCAAAACACCATACACAGGAAAATTAATACAATAGTTTTTAAAAATCAAAAATACAACTATTATGATTATTGCTTGGGATTGCAGAGCAATTAAAACTAAAGAAAAAAATCACTGAGGGAACGCAGAAAAGAACATTCAAGTGCGAGGGTGCAGATTGCCCCCTGACAGGGTGGTGATGGGTAGAAGGAACAAGGCAGCGAAAGACCCTTAAACAGTGAAAAAATAATTAACACTCAGATAGATAGAAGTACGTGCCAGGCACTGTCTTAAGTCTTTTATAAATATTAATTTCAGTTAATTATCACAGGAGCCCTGTGGAATGAGCATCACTGTTAAGACAATTCTATAGGTGAAGAAGCTGCTACAGATATCAAAGCTAGAGGCCGGGATGCATTTGCCTAGAGTATGCAAATTATGCTTTGATCCCCAACACAGAGACAGAGCAAGGGAGGTACATACATACATACATACATACATACATACATACACGCATAGATAAGCAGGCAGGCGGATGGATATATACATACATACATACATGAGAAAAACACTGTGGGTGTAAGCCGGGCGGTGGTGGCGCACGCCTTTAATCCCAGCACTCGGGAGGCAGAGGCGGGTGGATCTCTGTGAGTTCAAGACCAGCCTGGTCTACAGAGCTAGTTCCAGGACAGGCTCCAAAGCCACAGAGAAACCCTGTCTCGAAAAAAAAAAAAAAACACTGTGGGGTGGCAAACTTGGATAGAACATGCTGAGAATAATGTGTGGGATTCCGCCAAGGCTGCAATCAGAGGGCAATTCCTAGAGACATTTTTATCAGTAAATGAAAATAGATTAAGAATTTTTTCTATCAGTTTTTTCACAAGCATTTTCACAATCATTGAGATAATTATGTGTTTTTAAAAAAAATCTTTGTTTTGTTCACATAAATAGATTTCTTAACAAGGCACCATTCAGACACTTTAGGATATATCTGATATAATGAGTATCTTAAATCTGTTACTGAATCCTATTGGCAAGGTATAGTTGGCTTTTTTTTAACTCTTTGACTCTTTGGGGGCCCACCACCCAGCTCCCAAAAATAAATGCATACCTATTCTTACTTATAAACACCCAGCTTTATCTTGGCTTGTTTCTAACCAGTTCTTCTTAACTAAATTCTCCTGTCTACCGTTTGCCTCTGGGCTTCACCTTTCTCCCTCTGTGTCCCTTCCTTGCCTTATCTGCGTGGCTGTGTGGCTGGCCCCTGGCCGCCTCTCTCCTTTTCCTTTTTTGGTTTCTCTTTTTATCTTTTTCTCCTTCTATTTATTCTCTCTGCCTGTCAGCCCTGCCTATCCTTCTCCTGCCTCGCTATTGGACATTCAGCTCTTTATTAGGCCAATCAGGTGTTTTAGACAGGCAAAGTAACACAGCTTCACAGAGTTAAACAAATGCAGCATAAAAGAATGCAACACATCTTTGCATCATTAAACAAGTGTTCCAAAGCATAAACAAATGTAACACATCTTCAACTAATATTCTACAATATCAAGGGGTTTTTTTTCCAAGATTTTTGAGTGACCAATTAATTGTTTGATTCAAGGAATTAGAAATACGAGGCCAGACACATAGCTGAAGCAGTTAAAGGTCCTTGCCACACAATCCTGGAAACTTGAGCTCCTTCCCCAAAACCCATGTGAAGGTGGAAGGTGAGAACACCACCATATAGTTGTTCTCTGAGCTACACACACACCAGAGCACACCAACCCCTCTCCCACACGATTATCAGTCAATAAAATTGTTTAAAAAATAGAAATGTAGTGCTCGCTTCGGCAGCACATATACTAAAATTGGAACGATACAGAGAAGATTAGCATGGCCCCTGCGCAAGGATGACACGCAAATTCGTGAAGCGTTCCATATTTTTGTGTATCAATGACAAAAAATAATGTATTTATTAATTGAACAAATAAAAATGTACAACTATGTGCTTAAACAATAAAAAAAATAGAAATGTAAGAACAAGGCAATCCTGAGCAAACCAAAGGATGTGATCAGTGAAATAAAAATATAAATTTATGAATTAGAAAATAAATACCAGATTGGCATAAAATTCTATAGCTAATTCTGTGAAAACAGGGTCATAAATCACTAGCTAACTTGAGTTCTCATATTTCCTAGGATGGAGTTTCTCAAAATCTGAGAGAAGAAAATAATTTCATTGCTATTTAAAATATTCTAATGTGGAGGCTGGAGAGACTGCTCAGTGGTTAAGAGCATCTGTGCTCTCGTACAGGACTAGAGTTTGGGTCCCAGCCCTCATGGTGGGCACTGCACAAACACATTGACTCCAGAGGGATTTGATGCCCTCCTCTGGCTTCCATGGGTACCTTCACGCATGCACGTGCATGCACACATGCACAATCTTAAATAAAATAAAATAGGACCCAAGGGAATGGCTAAGTTGTTAAGAGTATTTACTTCTCTGGTAGCCACGTTCCTAGCACCCACGTGGCAACTCATCACTATCCGTAACTCCAGTTTCAGGGATCCGATGCCCTCTACTGACCTATGTGCACACATGGTGCACATACACAGATGCAGACAAAATGCTCACATATGTAAATAAAAGATAAATATTTTAAAAAATAAAAATATAAAAAATAGTCTAATGTGATGAAACACGAATTCTAATTGGCCTTAATAATACAAAGCTAGAGCCAAGATATGGGGGTATTGCTGAAAGATCAGAGAAAGAAAGGAGCAAGCCACTAGAGAGACTTCTTACCTCTACTGAATTCTCAGCCGGAAGGGGCCAGATCCTGTCTCCATCTCCACTTCCTTGTGTTGGGACCAAAGGCATGAGATCACAAGTGTTGGGATCAAAGGTGTGTGCCACCGCTGCCTGGCCTACATGATTAACCAGTGGCTATTTCCACCCTCTGATCTTCAGGCAAGCTTTCTTTGTTAGAGCACAAACAAAATATCACCACTAAGTATGGAAAAAAAATGGAGAATATATATATTATTTCTGCTAACATTAAAGCTGATTACAAAACCTTCCAGAATATTGAAAAGAAGACACACCAGTTTTCAGACCTCAGACTCCATACTTAGAAATAGTGGTGCATAGACCTGGTAAAATGCAAACCGGACCCAGTAATAGACTTTAAAGATTAGATATATCATGTATATATTCTAAAATGTCAAAATGCTGATAATGGCCCAAAATCTATTTTATGTGAGTAGAAAAAAAGGATAACATACAGTTATCTAAATGAAGGCATCAAATCCGATGACGATAGAAATAAAACATTTTCTTAATTTACTGAAAAAGTCAATTATTATCATTAGTTTCTGTCCTCATTAGTGGTAAATCACTTAGCGTTTTCATTAAAGTTAAGAATATGGAAAAACCATTTAACTGCTTTCTAGTACTAATCATAATAACAATATTTAAATGCTTACCAGTGTATTTAATTAAATATATTAAAGAAAATCAGTTGACTATAAAAGCAAGAATTGAGGCCGGGCGTGGTGGCGCGCACCTTTAATCTCAGCATTCAGGAGGCAGAGGCAGATGCATCTCTGTAAGTTCCACAACAGCCTTGTCTATATAGCAAGTTCCAGGTCAGCCAGAGCTGCATCGTGAGACCCTATCTCAAGAGAGAAGGAGAGAGAGAGAGAGAGACTGAGAGACTGGGAAATGGCTCAGGGGGTGGAGTGCTTGAGCCAGGACCCGAGTTTGGGTTCCCAGGACTCATGGGAAGCTGGATATGTTACACGCATCTCTGATACCAGCCCTTCTTCAGCAAGATGGGAAGTGGAGACAGGAAAACCCCCGAGGCTCGCGGGCCATCTGGCCCACACAGCAGCAAACTAGAAACCCCGTCTCAGACAACATGGAAGCTGAAGGCTGACACCCAGAATTATCTCTGTGACCTCCGTGTGCATACGCTGCACTCATACACATGCAACACCCAAACACACACAGTTGCAGTGCACACACACAAAAGGTACAGAAATAATCCTGATAAGGCTGGAGAAATGGCTCAGTGGTTAAGAACACTTGCTGCTCCTGCCGGGAGGTCTGTTTTCAATTCTCAGCGACCATCTGTAACTGCGGTTCCAGGAGATCCTATGTGCTCTCTGAGGGCACTAGGCATGCATGTAGTACATAGACACACATGCAAGCAAATACTCGTGCACATAAAAATAAAAGGTATCCTAGCAGTAGAAGGCGGGGCTGCGGCTGCAGTTCAGAAATATAGCACTGCATGAAGCCTGAGTTCACTTCTCAGTGTGGCAAGAAAAAATGAAATTAATAATAATATTACTTGTGGATAATATAATCATGCAGGGAAAAGTATAATACCATTAAAAACATTACATGGGCCAAGGAGCTGGTTCAGCTGAGGAAGCCCTTGCCACGCAAGCCGGAGGACCTGAATTCAATTCCCGGAGCCCATGTAGAAGCCGAGAGAGAAAACCGCTCCACTGATGCATCCTCTGAACTCCACACACACATGGCACACATACCGTGCACACAAACACACAAATTTTTTTTAACTAATGGAAGAAAGGAGCTTGAAATTGCATCTATAAAAAACAGCCAACTGTAAAGCCAGATACGAAGAGCTGTTACGTTGGTACTGTCGTATATGATGGAAACTGTAATACTTCTCTGCTATTTATTCTTTTCCTGTTGTTGAAAATATAAAAATAACTGGTAACAAATGTGACAGAGTGTAAGAGAGAGGTCTGTTCAGTAAGTATGGAATCTCGCAAAGCGTGAAGACAGACAAACTCCATACTGTGGTCTCAGGTAGGAAGACTCCAGATTAGTCCCCAGACAGGTAACGCGGGGCTGGCAGGAGGGCTCAGAAAGGCAAAGTTGCTTACACCCAGCCTGAGGGCCCCGTCCCCCCGGACAACCAGGTCCTCTGTGGGGAGCTCCACACATACGCTATGGCAGCCCGCATCCCCACCTCACAAATTATAAAAGTAATTCTTGAGAGAGAGAGAGAGAAAGAGAGAGAGAGAGAGAGAGAATAAAATAGCACTGCATTCCAACAATAGAGCTGAGTGAGTTTGATAAAAATATCAGTAAAATTTATCTTCAAAATTTCCCCCAAACCGCCAGGTGGCAGTGGCGCACACCTTTAATCCCAGCACTCGGGAGGCAGAGGCAGGCGGATCTCTGTGAGTTCGAGGCCAGCCTGGTCTACAAGAGCTAGTTCCAGGACAGGCTCCAAAGCTGCAGAGAATCCCTGTCTTGAAAAACAAACAAAAACAAAAGAAAAATTCCAAAAAGAAAGGAAGGCCATGGGAACAGAGAGTATCCGAGGAACAGTGGAAGGGCTTGACATGGCTCAGTGACTGGACATGTGTCTAGAAACAGATCCGGCCCTGAGTTCCATCCCAGCACCAGGAGGAAGAAAACAAACTCACAGCAGAAAGGCCTGGGTTAGAGCTAAGCAAACAGAGAAATGTCACATACAGTAATATTGACTTCTGATTAGTGGATTTTATGCGGATTTTTTTAATAAAATGTTGGGGCAGTTGACAAGCCACTGAGAAATTTTTATTAAAATGTATATTTACTCTTTACCAAATATATATTAGGATTTTTGAAATCATAATATAAAAACAAACCACAAAACTTTGAAGCAGGGGAAGGAAGATTCTTTTCTAGTCTCTGAATAGGTGAGGGCATTTTTTAAAAAGACTTTTCTTTTTGTGTTTGTTGTTTTGCCTGCACGCATGCATGTACTGTGTGTGTGTGGTGCCTGCAGAGGCCAGGAGAGGGCATTCGACCCCTGCAACTGCAGTTATAGGAGTTTGTCAGCCACCATATGAGTGTTGGGAACAAGACCCAGGTCTTCTCGAAATACAGCCAGTGCTCTTAACCACTGGGGCATCTCTTCTATCCCGGCGATGGCTTTCTTAATACAATATCAAAGACTGTACTAAGTGGATATTGTAACCAATGATATAACTGTATTCAGTGCTGTGATAATGAACTATGATCCGCGAGATTAGAGCACACAGCAAACCAGGATAGGGTGCTAGTGGGTGGGCTGTAAATTGATCTCTTCCGGGGCTTGCTCACAGTCTGTCCCCAAACCACACCTTTGTTCTGACATCAGGAGTCTAGAAATCTGTCCTCAACAGAAAGACACATTGTTGGCTTTAGTGTTGCCCCTGGTAAACTGGGAACATCTGAGATGTGCCTCCTTCGAGAAGACTGGCAGGTGTTAATGTGTTCACTTTAAAAAAGTAAAGGCTCAGAATAAGTTGTTTTGTGCACACATTCCGTGGAGTGTGTGCGTATGTGCGTGCGTGTGCGTGTGTGTGTGTGTGCGCGTGCGTGTGTGTGTGTAGATCAGAGGACAGCTGACAGGATTTGGTTCACTCCTCCCATCATGTAGGTCCCAAGGATCTCAAACACCCATATCCTCTGGGCCATCTTACAGAGCCCAGTTGGCTGGTTTTTGAGGCAGGGTCTTACATGTAGCCCCAGCTTAGTTTGGAACTGGTGAGCCTCGGGCCTCGCCACCCCAAGCTCTGGGATGGCACCCACCCACCCAGCTTTGTACTGCTCTTAGAGAGGACCTGAGTCCAGCTCTCATGTCTGGCAGCTCACCACCAACTCCAGCTCCAAGGACTCTGATGCCATCTTCTGGCCTCATGGGGCACTGCACTTACATGCACATACCCAGGCGTAAATGCATGATTTAAAAAAAAATAAGGTATTTTTAAAAAGCAGTTCTAAAGCAAATATTTAATGTATCATATAAAATCACATTGTTTTTATTGTGGAATTAGAAATGCTAATTTTGATAATTTCTGTTTGGGTGTGGGTGTGTCTGTATATGTGCTTGCACAGGTATGTTTTATTTGTGTATTTGTTTGGGGCTCTGAGCTTGAACACAGTCTTTTCATGCTTCTCACTGAGCTATGTTCCCAGGCCTTGTTTGATTTATAAGAAGCATATATTTTTATTTCAGAAAAAAATAAAAACATAGATATAAGTAGATAACTAGATCCCCACTTTTATTTTGAAGCCTCCAAGTCCATCTGAGGGCCTGCACTGTGCTATGTGCTGCCTACACAGGCCCAATTAGCCATCCAGAGGCCTCAGCTGTGTGTCCCCAGGCACCACTCACCGTTCTCATCCCTGGACCACATCAGAGGCCCTGAAGTCAGACAGGGACCCAGGGGTGACTGAAGGACGCAGCTTCCCAGGCTCCCTGGTGACATGTTGCCTAGACAGGGAGCCTCAGAGCACGCTCTGGCTGGAGAGGTAGCTGGAGGAGGAAGGGCAGCCGGATGCCCCGGCAATGTGGCAGTGTCCCTGGTGGCCCCGAGGGATGCTGGGTAGAGGCAGGAATGAGGAAAGGGGGAAATCTTTTGTTGTCTTTAGTGTGCTGGGGACAGGCGATGCCAGAGCTTCAGCCGTACCAGGCAGGAGCTCCAGGCTGAGGGGACACACTTGACTCCGAGATTCTGCGGAGAGCCTGTTTGTCGTGGATGTCAGAGCCCAGAGGGTTTGAAGTCATTTTTCCGAAAATCCTGCTTTGGCTGGGTGTGGTGGCGCACACCTTTAATCCCAGCGCTTGAGAGGCAGAGGCAGGTGGATCTCTGTGAGTTCAAAGATATCCTGGTCTACAGAGCAAATTCTAGGCCGGAAAGGGTAATGCAGTGAGACCCGGTCTCAAAACAAGAAATCAATCGATCGATCAATCAATTAAAAAAATAATAAGCGCCATGTGGCTGGTATTTGGGGGAATGTCTGGATATCTGTATTTCCAAAAAGACAGAAACTTTGCTTCGGGCCCAGTGCTGCTGGGCTTTGTTTATCTCCGTGTGTTCATTATGAGGGAAATCTTCGTCGTTGTTAGAATGGAGTCCAGCATAAATTCCCATGGAAAGTGGTAAATACACAGGATACAATAAATACAAAGCGGAGGGAAGACCGGAGCCGTTTTGCACACTGTCCGGTGGAAGGCTGCAAGCTGAGTGCCTATTCCCTCTCTCTGGCTTAATATGGGCAAGTCTTGGAAAGCTTAATTTAATTGTTTTATTTATCTTGTTTATTTATTTAATTCAAACTATTTACTTCTTTCCTTTTCCTGCACTGGGAACGGAGCCTGGAGTTTCACACAT
Organism: Alexandromys fortis; assembly: GCF_014885135.2. Lineage (NCBI taxonomy): Eukaryota > Metazoa > Chordata > Mammalia > Rodentia > Cricetidae > Alexandromys > Alexandromys fortis. The sequence continues at coordinate 4,492,384 of NW_026067921.1, forward strand.
GCTCAGTTACTACAGAGGCATAACCCAGCATTTGTTTCTTTGTTACTTTTTATTTTGTGGCAGGATCTCACAAAGTTCCCCCAAGATAGCCTTGGTATCTCTCCCTCCCCATCCCCTCTCCTCCTCTATGTCTCTTCAGCTAAGACAGGCTTTATGGTCTTCCTGCCTCGGCCTCCCAAGTAGCTGGGATTACAGGCCTTCAGCACCCAGCCCTGCCAGGAACGTGACCCTAAAGTATGCTAGCCCAGAACTGACACTTGTTTTTAGCGTAGAGGGAGTACACATCTGGCTCTCCACCTACAGTGAGGACCAGTAGCCTGGCCCATCCATGACTGATGGAGAGACACACCTCAATGCCCCTGCTCCTAAGCAGCAGGTGTTGCTAGAAACGATGTCCCCTGCAGAGTGAACTGCTGGGCAGCGATCTGGACTCTGAGCCCCCCCCCCCGTGTGCCCTGCCCACAGGCCTTCGAGGACATCTACCTGGAGGAGCGGAAGACCATCAAGGTTCTGCTGGAGTATGCCGACAAGATGTTCACCTATGTCTTTGTGTTGGAGATGCTGCTCAAGTGGGTGGCCTACGGCTTCAAGAAGTACTTCACCAATGCCTGGTGCTGGCTGGACTTCCTCATTGTGGATGTGAGTGGGTGTGTGAAGGGGTGGAACGATAGGGCCAGGCGGAATCACCATGCAGCAGTGGGTGCTCGGCTGTGTCGTGTGGCGGGGGAGCAGAAGGAAGCCAAGCGTCTGAAGCCTAGACCTTGGTCTGGGAGGAAGAGGGCAGCTGAGAGCAGAGGCCTGCCTCAGAGCAGGACCTACATGAGGGAGACAATCCAGAGCGGAGATCTGTTCCTGTCTGGGCCAGGAGCAACAGCGGACATGCTGACAGGGTGACCTCTGTGCTGAAATCCTCCCCAAGGGTGGACCGCAGCGACTCAGGTCCCCTAGACTGAGGACCGGCAGAGACCTCCAGACCCACTCGGGTTGTGGGAGGATATAGGATAGACGTAGGTGCAGAGACCCCTGGGAGATACGGTGGGCATGTCGTGTGAACAGGACGAAGTATGAACTGTGGCTGTATGGAACCCTGGACCACTGGGAGACCTTGTCTGCCCCAGGGTGTGTCCTGGGATGGCAAGTCCAATATGCAAGCATGTTCTCTGAGCTCTCAGTTGGCAGATGGACTGGGAATACCCTCTCTCCAAGCCTCTTGGACTCCAGGGCACCGCAGGATAAGTTTAGGCCAGATGGGTCAAGTTGGGGGGCAGAGAGAATTGCGGGGAGACAATGCTCAGGGTGAGGAGCAGTCCTGAATCTACTTTCAGTGAGGGAAGGGGGCTCAGGTTCCCAGATGTGTGTGCATCCATATGAATGGGAGCTTGGGAGCCCAGGTGTGTGTACGCCCCAGGAAGGGAGGTCTCAGGAACCCAGATATGTGTGCGTCCCTGGGAGGGGGGTCTCGGTAGCCCAGGTATTGTACGCTTAGGGACTCTCAGGAGCCCAGTGTGTGTGTGTGTTTCTCGTGGTCCCAGGCTTCAGGTGGTCCCAGGTCCCAGGTGGTCCGAGGCCTCCGGTGGTCCCAGGTCCCCTGGTGGTGATCCTAGGCCCATGTTCAAGGACTTTCTTAGGTCTGGAAGTTTCAGCCCACCTAGAGGTGAAGTGACATCAGGCAATAAAGTAAATGAAAATAACCCCATTGCAGCTGGCGAGATGGCTCAGTGGGTAAAGGCACTCGATGACCCGAGTTCCAGCCCCCGAACCTATATAATGGAAGAACCAACTCCTACACGCTGTCTTCTGATCTCCGCACATGCGCACATGCACACATGCACTATCACACACATGCACACGCGCACGTGCACACACACACACACAGTAAATGTAGATGTTCTTAGATAAATAAGCACATTAGCTGGGTATGAGAATACAGCCTATAAATCCAGAGACTCCAGAGACTGAGGCAGTAGGATTGTTGTGAGTTCCAGGCCAGCCAGGACTATATAACAAAACCTTGTCTGGGAAAAAGAAAGACAGAGGGGGTGGGGGGCCCAATTTGGTATTATGTTTGAGGGTGAATTGGCATGGAGAAAAAACGGGGGGCTGAGGGAGGCGGGGGCAGGTGTTAGAAGTACAGGCACCAGGCTGTGGGGTGGAGGGGAAGATGCAAGGCAGAACTTGAAATCACCGAGCAGGAATGGGACCCCTGAGGTGACTCGAGCAGATCTGAGGGGAGTTAACGAGGGGAGTTAATGCCATGTGTGTGTCAGAACCTTCTACACACTATGCTTGATATCTTTGAGAAGCCACCCCAGAGTGGCTGGGTGGAGGGAACAGGAGGAGGAAAAGACATATAGGCCTTTGTGAAAACATGGGCTGTTATTTGGGATGAAGAGGGAGACTAGCCAGGCCTCTTCCTCCATGCCCCTTGGCCACCCCTACTGCCTAGTGCTTCCCAGCACAGAGAAAGTGTTAGGGCTTTGGCTCCTGTGCGGTCCTTCTCACCTCCACAGCACCAGGGTAAAAGGCAGGGGTCTAGGTGAGACACCATTTCCGGATGTGGTCACTAGGGAGTGGAGAAGTGAGGGTGTTGGCTCTCGAACCTTTAGCATGATGGGGTCCACTGGGGGGAGTTCTGGGGAAAGGACAGAGGGAGCAGAGGCTCCAGTGTTACCCATCCCCACCTACGTCCTCATAAGATGTCAGAATGTTACAAAGTCCAGCTTAAGGGAGTACCCTGTGACTGTCTGGTGCTCGTATGCAACCCGGGACTGACCTTTCTTCCCCCAAATAGACTTCTTTGGAAGAGAAGAGGATTAACTCAAACATTGTACTTAGAACCCCAGATTTTGTCTCTGTTCAGCCACACAAATGGTAGAATAGGGATGACATGTCCCAGGACGAAGGGCCAGTAGACAGGACGGTCTTGGCTTACTCCAGGCCTTCAAAGCTCCTGGAAGCCTGAGCTAAGAGGAACCGAGAGTCCACCGCCTGTCTCTGGAACTGTCCCTGCCTCCCCACCCACTCCCTTCTCTAGGTCTCGCTGGTCAGCCTCGTGGCCAACACCTTAGGCTTTGCTGAGATGGGTCCCATCAAGTCACTGAGGACACTGCGTGCACTGCGACCCCTGAGGGCCCTGTCGCGATTTGAGGGCATGAGGGTAAGTAGAACTTCTACCGCCCTAGCAGGTGGAGGAACAAGGGGGACACACCCCTAGCTTCCTGACCAAGAGGCCTGGCCTGGAGCCGGGAGGGTCTCCCCGCTGCCTCTGAGGCTGTGGTCTAGAACCTTCCGCCAAGGGTTCTTCCAGCTCCAGGGCGGAACGGGAGCAGTCTCGCCGACACCCAGGCCCGTAGGCACCAGGGCTCTCTGCCTCCTTGTGTGCCACTCTGCAGGCTGACCTGGAGTCCCTCACTTCCTGGCAGGTCTGGGCTGCCTTCCCCATGTCCTTATGAGGTGGTGAAGGACAGGGTAGCAAGGGCCAAGGAAGGTGTTGTGGAGTAGGCCGTGTTCTCACCTACAAATGACAGATTGCCGAGTTTAAATCCCTGGCTTAGCGAATGCTTTTGTGATCACACAGGCATTTGGGAAGTGCCACATTTTACCAAAGAATGTGAGCATATAAGGGAAATTCTAATATCTTTATAAAAGTGTGTGTGTGTGTGCGTGATACACTCGTGAGCATGGAGGCCCACAGGCCATGGCAGGCATGTGGAGATCAGAAAACAACTTTCAGGAATTGGCTGTGTCCTTCCACCCTGGGTTCAGGGGACCAAACTCAAGTTTTCGGGCTCGCACGTTTATTGGCTGGACCATCTCTGCGGCCCTGTTTCTTTTTTAAAATAATAATTTCAGTTTAGCCTGCAAAGTAACAGATATTTTTACGTATACTTAGTTCCTGTCGGCTCCCCCCCCCCCCGTCTCCCCACCCCCACCCCTTCTTGTCCCCTTCTGTCCCCTTCCCATTTTCACATTGTCTGTTAGTGCCCACCTCTTCCTTAAAGCTTCTCCCCCACCTCCCACGGGCCCCTTGCAGGTATCTCCACACACTCAAACCCACATAGATAGACATATATGAAAGTTAGAAGCCGGATCCACTATGAGAGGGAAGCAGCAATATTTGTCTGCCTGAGACTGGGTCACCTCACTTCATATCTGCGAGTTCCATCCATTTTTATGAGGTGAATTTTAAAGCCCCCAAGAAAAACTGTGAGGGCAGGCGGGGGGTCTCTAGCAGAGTATTTGACACCCTGCCCCCAGCGCTGCAAAGGAATTAGCTCTGCTATGTAACAAGGAGGAAACCTCGCGCGTACATATGTATGTGCGTGTTTGCACGTGTGCAAGCATGTGTGTGTGTCTGTGTGTTTTAACATATGTAATTCTTCATGGCTTAGGAGAACTCTGTCTGTTGTCCCCTGCCCCGGCGGGTACTAACACACAGCTCACCATTTGGCTGATGGCTTTGAACCTTGCCCACACCATCAATTCATTGCACTGCCTAGTCCTGGCAGGAACTCACCCACAAGAGAGTAATCGGACCAGAGTTAAATGTCTCTTTGGGAGCCAAGGACACTTGATTCCAGAGGGACAGAATGATGCTAGGTGCCAGGAATGCCTCTGATGTGGCTGCTGGCTACAGTGCCAGCCAAAGGCAAGCTCCTGGGGTTTCTGCGGAAAGCCTGGTGCCCTGGGGGAGCTGGGTTTCCCACCTGCTCCGGGATGCGCTATCTGCTTTAGAATGTCATCCCTATCTTGACTCGGACCCTCGGTACCACAACGGAATCCACCCCAGCTCCCACCCGTCTGTGTGGTCGATAGCTTCGTGATTCATGGGCAGCTGGGACCATGATTGGGCCTGAGTTTCCCTCTAGAAGCTCAAGAAGAGTGTGCGGAGTCATATAGCACTCTGCAGACATAGCAGGGGGTCCCCTGGGTGTACTTCAGGGCACCCATCCTCTCCCCTAGCGGAGCCCTAAAATAAACCGGAAATTTAGCACAGAGAACTCAGGACCAGCAGGACCTAAAGCCTTCTGCTTTTTCTAAGCCTGTCCTACCCATTGGACTCCTGGGAGCCTCAACCAACAGAGACGCCATTTTTATGCAAGTTGAGTTTTTCAGATCATAGCTGAAAGTAAAAGAGGGCTGGAAGAGGAAAGGCTGGTGTATTCCGGAGTTACCTCAGCATTTAGGCGTAGTTAAAAAGGCCTCTTGATTCTCTCTGACTTCCTTCACTTGCCGCCAGCGCTCTGGCTGTGGCATCAGCTTCCTCCACGACTGGAAGACTCTGCAGTCTCACGCCCACAGCCACCTGTGGCCAGCAAGTTTAGTCAGCGGGGGTGGGGGAGGCCTTGGGAAGAGCACATGCTCCAGGCCACCCCAAGAACCGAGTCCGTTCTCTGTCCATGAGGTGGTGGTCAACGCGCTGGTGGGCGCCATCCCCTCCATCATGAACGTCCTCCTCGTCTGCCTCATTTTCTGGCTCATCTTCAGCATCATGGGCGTGAACCTCTTCGCCGGGAAGTTTGGGAGGTGCATCAACCAGACGGAGGGCGACCTGCCTCTCAACTACACCATCGTCAACAACAAGAGCGAGTGTGAGTCCTTCAATGTGACTGGGGAGCTGTACTGGACCAAGGTGAAGGTCAACTTCGACAACGTGGGGGCTGGGTACCTGGCCCTCCTGCAGGTGGTGAGTATGAGAGAACAAGGGTCCCCTTCCTCCGTTGGTGCTTTGGAAATGTGTCCCTCACCCCGGTGTGTGCAGGAACAGGGCATCCTGGATCCCTGAAGTAGGGTCTCAGGGCCCAAAGAGGCTAGAATTTCCCAGAGTCTCTGATTGAGTCTACACTGTCCAAGGTGTGTGACATGGGGATCAAGCCAGCGCTGGACAGGACCAGCTCCCCAGCTACCAATCAAATGGACCTCTTTAGGTGGCACAGGCTAGACACCAAAGACGGCCAACTCCCCAGGGACTGAGCTGGCAGGAAAAGTGTGCGGGTTCTCTGAGACGCCCATTTACTTTATGAGCGGGATGGTACAGCGACTGTAACACCTGCTGTGAAATCAACCCACGGGGATGGGGAGACGGCTGGGTCAATAAAGTGCACTTCCACGCAAGCATGAGGACCTGAGTTCAGATTCAGGTGCCCACATCAGAAACCAGCTCTACGTAGTGGCATGTGCCTGTAAACACAGCACTGGGGAGGTGGAGACAGGAGGATGGCTGGGGCTCGCTGGCCAGCCAGTCTCGCCAAACCAGCAAGCTCCAGCTTCAGTGAGAGAGGGCCCTCTGTCTTGCCTGCACTGTGTGTGTTCTGTAACACTATGGCTCTTGAATCTCCTCCCACCGGTCACACCATAGTGGTGGGAATAGGTCATGGTGGAAATAGTTACATCAGAGAATTTGGAAAATATGTTAGGGATTTTTTTTCTTTCCTTCTGGAAAGCAAGTTGTTAGCCACTCACTGGAGCAGGGGTAAAAGGATCCCGTGGTTCCAGGCAGGACACAGCTGGTCAGGTCAGCCCTGGGGTCAGTCTTTGAGCAAGGCCACTGTCTGGACCGTGTGATGTGTTAGAATCTGAAGTGTGTGTTCCTGAGTGGACCTTCTCCTGGCCTTACCCGTCCTGAGGCCTCAACTGAGGAGCCTCACACCGCCTTCTTGGGGTTTCTGCTAGCCCCACTGAAGGTCTTTCCCCGGGCCACTCAGCCTTTTGGAGACTGTCTCCAGCCCTCCTCTGTAGCTGAAGCCGCGTGCCAAGCCTGGTGACTGTCATTCTCTGTTCCTCACAGGCGACGTTTAAAGGCTGGATGGACATCATGTATGCAGCCGTGGACTCCAGAGGGGTAGGTGGTCTCTAGCTGCTCCCAACAAAACCAGCACCTAAGGCTTCCGGCCTCGTGGGAGGAGGAGCAGGATTTGCTCGAGTCAGCCTCAGGTTCAGCTTCCCAGGGATGCCCAGGCCTGGCCCTCCAGCAAGACCATGTGGTCTTCGGTGGAGTCCCCAGATTCTCAAATGTGTCTCAGATCCAACCCACTGTAGCTTACTCATCCTCAGTCAGGAGAGGGGCAGCAGAGACAGAGATGAGTTTGTCCTTGTCCTTGTGTCCAGCCCAGTCATACTGATGACTGAGGGATGACAGAGGGGCCTCCCATTGGCTCAGGGACTGTATACATGCCAATATGAGTCACCCCTTAGCGTGGCACGCCAGATGTCCTCGCCTGCCACCATCACCTGCATGCAGCTCTACCACTCACCCCTGGCTACCACCTCCGCTTCGATCACAGTCAGTCAGAATCCCATACACCTGCAATGGTGACAGTCTCCTGGACACAAACACACGCATATACACGACAGCCTCACTGCAGCCCCATCCTCCCGTGTGCCTACCCTGCCTGCTCTCTCCTCTGCAGTATGAGGAGCAGCCGCAGTGGGAGTACAACCTCTACATGTACATCTACTTCGTCGTCTTCATCATCTTCGGCTCCTTCTTCACCCTCAACCTGTTCATTGGTGTCATCATCGATAACTTCAACCAGCAGAAGAAAAAGATACGTAGAGCACTGGCTCCACCTGAGGGGGGGGCAGGGAGGACTGTGTGCTCTCGTGGGGATGAGCCTCTTCTCTGTTCTGAGGTGGGGAGGGTGTAGACGTGGCCATGGAGAACAGAGGGACGGCTGGCCCGTCTCTGCCTTCCCTCATCCAGCTAAGAGATTCAGGGGTGAGTTTGAACTGTTAGCCCCATCTGTGATCAAGAGTGGGGACGTGCAGAGGCCCAGGGAGACACGCCAAAGAGGTCACGATTAAGCTGTAGCCAAACTGAGCGAGGTACGCAGAGATGCCTAGGTCCGGCTGACTGGGCCAAGGAAGAAGGTCACAAAACCATAAGGGTTTCCCAGGGAACAGGAACAGGGAGGGGTCCTGGAAAGGCAGATTTGGAGCGATAGGAAGGTCTGAAGTTGTTGAGCTTGGCACCTCCACACAGGAGGCAGGCTCCTGAGAACCCCCGAATTATGCTTGTGTGGTCTTTCTATACTTAGGGGGCCAGGACATCTTCATGACGGAGGAGCAGAAGAAGTATTACAACGCCATGAAGAAGCTGGGCTCCAAGAAGCCCCAGAAGCCCATCCCGCGGCCCCTGGTAAGCTGGGCTCCCTGGCAGAGCTGGAGAGGGTCTTTTCAAGAGACCTGGGAGCCTTCCCCGGAGCCAGGCATCAAGAGCCCCAGTCTTCAGCCCAGCTGAGAGGCACTCTCGGGTTCTCGCCCACACAGAGGTCTGAATCTCACACAGAGAGTGGGGAAGGCTTGAGGCAGTGACACCAAGGGCACACAGCGTAGTCACGGGGACTCAGCCACTTCCAGTGAGCCCCTCCTTCCTTTCAGGGTGCAGGCTCTTCCCAGGGAATGGAGTGAGCTTTTACATCCCTACCCTGACTCATAGTCCTGTCTTCAGAACAGCGGTAATCAGAGAACCGTTTCCCTTATGAACAGAGCCAGGGTGGGCACTGGGCTCTCTGCTAGCCTGACTCTTTGACTCCACCAAGCCATTCTTCTAAAAAAGCGGGATGAGGAATTGAGTCGTGTGTAATTTCAGCACCTGGGAGGCAGAGGCAGGAGGATCTCTGTGAGTTCAAAACCAGCCAGGGCTACATACTGAGACCCTGTCCTAAAAACAGACAAACAAAAAATGGGACAGGGAACTATTCAAAGTAATTTGGTGAAATGACCCTAAACCACCAGCAGATTGGACAGGCCCAGAGTTTCAAACCTTTCGTTTGATTCCTCCCTGCTCACCCTGTCCTCTGCTAGATGAGGTGTGTGTGTGTGTGTGTGTGTGTGTGTGTGTGTGAGAGAGAGAGAGAGAGAGAGAATGTGTGTGCACATGTGTTAATGAGACAGAGAGTATGTATGTGTGTGTCAGAGAGAGACAGTATGCCTCTGTGTGTGTGTGAGTGAGAGAGACTGTGTGTGTGTGTGTGTGTGTGTGTGTGTGTGTGTGTGTGTGTGTG
>NW_026067921.1:4501446-4623428 GCF_014885135.2 Alexandromys fortis
GTGTGTGTGTGTGTGTGTGTGTGTGTGTGTGTGTGAGAGAGAGAGAGAGAGAGAGAGAGAGAGAGAGAGAGAGAGAGAGAGGAGAGAGAAAAAGGGAGAGAGAGAATGTAGTTTTAATCCTGTCTCTTTTTCCAAATAACCTGGGCTCATTTACAATAAACATAGAGTAGCTGAGATTGCTCAGTGGTTAATATCATGTACTAGCCTTGTGGTGGTTGCGCACACCTTTATTCCCAGCACTCGGGAGGCAGAGGCACGCAGATCTCTGTGAGTTTGGGGCCAGTCTGGTCTACAAGAGCTAGTTCCAGGACAGGCTCTAAAACTACAGTGAAACTCTGTCTTGGAAAAAAAAACAAAAAAGCATAGAGAAAAGCATGTTAATTTGAGGGCATACAAGTACTAGGATTGGAGTTTAACTTTGACCTTGAACCTCCAGGATATAATACTAAAAAGCAGCTCAGTGGGGGTTGGAGAAATGGCTCAGTGGTTAAGAGCACTAACTGCTCCTCCAGAGGACCCAGGGTCAATTCCTAGCACCCACATGGCATCCCACAACTGTCTATAACTCCAGTTCCAGGGAATCTGATACCTTCACACCAATGCCCATAAAAATAGAGTTAAAGAATTAAAAAAAAAAAAGAGCAGCACAGTGGCTGGTGTGCTGAAACGCAGGATAAAAGTCTACCTGAAGGTCCACCTGAAGTCTACCAGGATGGCCTGGTGGAGGGGGGAGTCTCAGGACTGGGCCTCAGTGCCTGCCTAGAGGGGATAGGGTGTAGGCAGGCGGGCCAGCTGGTCTACCTCCGTGGTGTCTTCCTCTGCATGTGTGATACAGTGGGGACTGACTGGCAGCAGAGTCTCCTAGGGTCTTTGCTGCACTGAGCCCCTCTCTCCTCTTCTAGAACAAGTACCAAGGCTTCATATTCGACATTGTGACCAAGCAGGCCTTCGACGTGACCATCATGTTCCTCATCTGTTTAAACATGGTGACCATGATGGTGGAGACAGACGACCAGAGCCCTGAGAAGGTCAACATCTTAGCTAAGATCAACCTGCTCTTCGTGGCCATCTTCACGGGCGAGTGCATTGTCAAGATGGCTGCCCTGCGCCACTATTACTTCACCAACAGCTGGAACATCTTCGACTTCGTGGTGGTCATCCTGTCCATCGTGGGTGCGTATGCAAGTTGGCTGGACCGAGAAGTCCTGCCCAGGCCATGCTTCTAATCCAGCCCTCTGTTCTCTCTCACCCTCTTTCTCTGTATTCCTCACCTCCCCCTTCTTCCCCCCCCCTCTCTCTCTCTCTCACACACACACACACACACACACAGATGTATACATCACTCTGAATAGAACTTCTCTGGGAGAGCGCATTCAAGCCAAAGTGGCCAACCTGAAGACAGCCCATACGCCATCCTGACCCTACTCTCCCTGGGGCACAGCTATGTGAACACTTCAGGGTTGAGGCTAGAAGGAGTGGCCACTGTAGAGACTCCCCTACCCTCCAGACAGAGGCTGACAACCAGGCTGAAGGAAGAAGAGGCAAGTCAATTCCCTAAGGATGAGAGGTAGATTACCTGATAGTGTAGGAGACATAGATCATTCCTTCATTCCTGGGAGATAGAAATCCTACAGTCCGACTTGTGTGCTAAGTCCCGAGGAGGAACAACGCAGGACAAGAACATAACAGACAAGACCCTCACCATGTCTGTTCAGCCCCAGAACCCAAATTCTTGTGACAGCTTTATTGAGATGTGATTCACGTACTATAAAATTCACAGAAGGTTAACTTAAAATTCACTTGATGGAGAACATTCTGTGGATGGATTTCAATGCCATTAGGCACTGCTTCACACCAGGGATATGTTCTGAAAAATGTGTCATTAGGCAGTTTCATCATTGCGTGAGCATCACAGAATTTGTCTAACACAAAGAAGGTCACTGGGCAGTACAATCCTGGAGAACCATTGTTACGCTATGGCCTACACTGGCTTGACAACTGTTATGTGGAACATGATTGTCACCAAACTGAGCAACCATTCCTCTATGTAGTACTAGACAACCCCCAAGAGAGACTCTGACCACTGGTAACCCCTCTCCACGTCCACTGTCCTTCCACGCCTGGCAACCACTAATCTAAAATATTCAAGAATTATCAAACCATTTTCCAAAATGGCTGCACCGTTTCACATACTCAGCGTTGGTGATGGGAACTCCCATTAATCCACCTCCTCACCGGCACACACGATGGCTTTTTACGGTGGCTGCAGCCGTCCTGGAGAGAGTGCTCCTCATTGGCTTTTGTTTCTAATGCCCTGGTGGCTGGTGAAACTGAAAGTCTTCCCTGTGCTCACTAGCCTTCCGTTTGTCTTCCATAGAAAACAGCTGTTCAAAAACTTTGGTTCGTTTTAAAAATTAGAGTATTTTATCTTTTTTATTGTTGAATTGCAAGAGTGCTTTATCTATTCAACTTTCTAGTCCCTTATCAAATATACAAACCAAAACTATTCCCTCCCTTTCTCCCTTTGTTTTCCTGCCTTTGTGCTGTCTGTTGGAGCACAGGTGTTTTAACTTCAATGAAGTCTAATTTTGACCGTATATATCTTCCTTTGTTGCTGGGCTCAGAGTCAAATGCTTGGCCCCCCACTCCATTCCCATGAGTGCACATCTGCCTTTGGAATCACCCTGCCTTTGCCTTTCTGCCATAAATGTCATCTACATCTAAACAAAGGTTAAGACAAACATCCCTGCTGTGGCGGTGATGGGCAGGCATTTAAAACATGAAGCAGGCTCAGAAATGCCCCCAGGGCCCCAGGTGGAGGTAAGGAGGGCAGGGGGCCCCAGGAGGCCGCAGGGCAGTGTGCCTCATGGGGTCACAGGGCAGTCTGCCTCAGGGGGCTGCAGGGCAGTGTGCCCCATGAAGCTGCAGGGCAGTGTGCCCCATGAAGCTGCAGGGCAGTGTCTGGATGCATTAAGAGGAAATGGCTGGGGCAGAGCTGAGATTTTACATCTCCAGTAAGCCTCCAGGAGAGCCCTAGGTTGATGGTCCTTGGCCCATACTTTAAGCAGTGAGGAGCAGAAAGCCTTCAGCTCTGGTTCCTGCTGGGCCGCTGCAGTGCTGAGTGCGTACCCTCTGGCCTCAGAACACATGTAACAGTGTCCCGGCACACCTCCATTGTACAGGTGCATCCTTACAAGTAGAACAGTGCCGAGAAGCCATCTAGTATAGATCTTCATCTCCTAGATCATAGAGGCAAGCCGGGGCCAAGTCCTAGACTGTCTCATTGACCTGGCCTTCTATACAGATGCACTTGCCCTGAGTGAACCTGGGCTGGAAGGAGGGTAGAGATGTCATGGTGGCCACAGTCTTGCTTGTATCCCACAGGCACTGTCCTCTCTGACATCATCCAGAAGTACTTTTTCTCCCCGACGCTCTTCCGGGTCATCCGTCTGGCCAGAATTGGCCGCATCCTCAGGCTGATCAGAGGAGCCAAGGGGATCCGCACACTGCTCTTCGCCCTCATGATGTCCCTGCCGGCCCTCTTCAACATCGGCCTCCTGCTCTTCCTCGTCATGTTCATCTACTCCATCTTCGGCATGGCCAACTTAGCCAATGTAAAGAAAGAAGCTGGCATAGACGACATGTTCAACTTCAAGACATTCGACAACAGCATGCTGTGCCTTTTCCAGATCACCACGTCAGCCGGCTGGGACGGCCTCCTCAGCCCCATCCTCAACACGGGGCCCCCATACTGTGACCCCAATCTGCCCAACAGCAATGGCTCCCGGGGGAACTGTGGGAGCCCGGCGGTGGGCATCCTCTTCTTCACCACCTACATCATCATCTCCTTCCTCATCGTGGTCAACATGTACATCGCCATCATCCTGGAGAACTTCAGTGTGGCCACGGAAGAGAGCACGGAGCCCCTGAGCGAGGATGACTTTGACATGTTCTATGAGATCTGGGAGAAGTTCGATCCCGAGGCCACCCAGTTCATTGAGTATTTGGCCCTGTCCGACTTTGCAGACGCCTTGTCCGAGCCTCTCCGCATCGCCAAGCCCAACCAGATAAGCCTCATCAACATGGACTTGCCCATGGTGAGCGGGGACCGCATCCACTGTATGGATATCCTGTTCGCCTTCACCAAGAGGGTGCTCGGGGAGTCCGGAGAAATGGACGCGCTGAAGATCCAGATGGAGGAGAAATTCATGGCAGCCAATCCTTCCAAGATCTCCTACGAGCCCATCACCACCACCCTCCGGCGGAAGCATGAAGAGGTGTCAGCCACGGTCATCCAGCGGGCCTTCCGGAGGCACCTACTGCAGCGGTCCGTGAAGCATGCTTCCTTCCTCTTCCGCCAGCAGACGGGCAGTGGCCTCTCGGACGAGGATGCCCCTGAGCGAGAGGGCCTCATTGCCTACATGATGAATGAGAACTTCTCCCGGCGCAGTGGTCCGCCTTCCAGCTCCTCCATCTCCTCCACATCCTTCCCCCCATCCTACGACAGTGTCACGAGAGCCACCAGTGATAACCTCCCAGTGCGAGCATCGGACTATAGCCGCAGTGAGGATCTCGCCGACTTCCCCCCATCTCCAGATAGGGACCGAGAATCGATAGTGTGAGCCTGGCCCCGATAGCCGTGACACACCCTGTTGAATCGTGACGTACCTGAATGCAGTTAAAACCACTGTCAGCTGAGGCCTTCCTGGCTTTGGACTGTAGAGGTGACAGATGAGCCTTGAGTTGGAGGAACCACAAGGCAGAGTTCTGTGTCTCTGCACTGAAGCCAGGAACAGCAGAAGGAACCCCTATTGGTAGAGGCCTGTCCCCGGAGGCCTGGCACACCCTTGGAGCCTGTCTGGCCAGGCTCTGAACAGCATCTCTCTCCCAGCCTCTGAGGTGGAATGGAAAACACACTGTCCATGTTGTGAACAGGCTTTCATAGATTTATTATATTTGATATTTTTTTACTTGAGCAAAGAACATCTTTTTCCATGAACATCTGCAGTTCACACTGCCTCTCCTTAACCCTGAACAAGAGTGTCTGCGGAGCTGCCCGGACTCTGCTCTCCAAGCTAAGTGGGATCCAGTGTGGCTTCCTCGGGTCTTCATGCCCCAAGGGAGGAATGTGGTTCCTGTCATGTGGGCTGAGGAGCCAGGAAGGCCTAAGCCCTTCACTCACACACACGTGTGCACACACTTCACACACTGGGGCCACACACAGGCCACGGGGGTCCAGGAGCCCCTTGGGCAAGTGTGAGCTGCTCCAAGGGAGACAAGTTTTTCTCCCTGGCCCTGAAGCATGAGCTTCTTCCTGTGGCGCTCACTCTGCACGCGCGCGCACACACACACACACACACACACACACCGTTGTCCCCAGGATCCCATTTTCCTTTCTATTCAGGCTCCACTGAGGTCAGTGCTAAGAAAATTCAAAGCTTCCCGACGAGCAGCCTAGGTCTCAGACGGGTTCTGCTCCTTGTCCCTCTCCTGTAAGAGTATTAATGTTGGAGCCCAAGGATATGAGGAGGGCCAGCCCCACTCACAGTCAGGCACGGAGCTTACTCCAGGGCTGTGGCAGGCCCTGCCCACAAGCCAAGGGAAGAGAAGGCTGATCCACGTGGGCCACTGAATTGTGCCCAGCCATGGCAGCTGCACAGCCCATCTGACAAAGGAAGTGGTCTCCATTTCCCAGGCTTCCCTGGGGTTTCTCTGCCTCTGACCGCATATGGAAAGGCTCTCGCTCCTCGTCAGACACTGTGGCCCTGCCTAGAGAAAGGCCCTGGATGGTTCCACGTGGTTCTGTGGGAGGGCACAAGCCATTGATCCTATTGGGGAAGGAGGCAGTGTGGCACTGGGGCTCAGCACAGGGTCTGGACTTGTCTGGACTCAGGATCCCTGAGGGCAGGGGTCTGACCATCCCAGGAGTCTTCCGAGAAGGCTTTTTTTCAGGGAAAAAATAATTTTACTCGTCCAATTATCCCCGTGACCTCTTCAGCTGCTGACAATCCTATTTAGCATATGCAAATCTTTCGATATAGAGAAACCACTGAGGTGATGCGATTGGCTGGTGGAGCCTGAGCAAGCTGGGGCTCAGCTGCCCAAGTCTAGCTCTCCAGCAGAGCCACCCTCGGCTGGGGGGCACCCACCTCACAGGCCACCTCAGTCTCACCTGCCCACTGCAGGCTGGCTGCTCCTACCTACCTCGCCGAGCTGTCGGAGGGCTGGACGCTCGTGGCAGTGCCGAAGGGGGGCACTGAGGGCGAGTCAAGTATTATGTTTCTTTTTGCCACCTCAGTTCCCTTGGTGGCAACCAGCCCCAGCCCCACCCACCCCTGGAGACTTATCCAGTGTCCCCATTGAGTCCCGTGTGGGGAGAGCTGGGTTTTAACTGTCCTGGTGACGTTTCTCTGAGTGGAAATCTTATTTTTGTAGATCTGTGCTTTGCTCTCAAGGCTTGGAGAGATATGTGTCCCTCCCTGGCACCCGAGTCGGGCTGCATAGGCAGGAATGTGGCCTGGGGCTGGCAGGGCTGCCATCCCAGCTGGCCGGAAGGACACTGTGGTTTTGAGTGTGTGGAAAGCCTCGGAGCCTTAAGACAGGTGCCCGGGGCTGGCTGCAAACAGGATGGCCAAGGGTGGGAGTCAGCTAGCCCCAACTCCTTGGCTCAGCACAGTCTCTTTTTCTAGAACGGCCCAGCGGTGCGCAGGAGGAGAGAAGAGAGTAGACAGGAGGTGGGAGGGACATGCATACGTGTCAGGTGTTGTCTGAAATTAACGAGCACTTCTCACCAAGCTTCGTGTATAAATGAAATACATTATTTTTCAAACAAACTAATAAATGGCTTACATGACCTGGTCTGTGCCTGTTCTTGGGCTGGGGTGTAACGGGGTCACCAAGGAAGGGGCGAGGCAGCAGAGGCTGGAGGGAGCTGTGTGGAGGCCTTGGCCTGAGCAGGTCTGGAGAATGACAGTGGAGGTGGTGAGAGAGCGGTCAGGACTCAAGAATGCCTTGAACAGAGGCAGGGATTCAACCAACACAAGCGGGGCGCAGATGGGCAGCACCTCCTGCTCTAGGGCACCATGGAGAGGGGAAACCACACCCTGCAAGTGCCAAGCCCGAGACGGCCTCAGGGCGTCCACTCCTCCCTTCGTCCCTCTGTCCACCGTGGCTCCATGCTGCCAGCCCGCTCTCCACATGCCCATGTGCTTTGCCAGCCTGCAGGACTCCTTGTGGCTAGACTCGGTACGCCCCCTGTCCTGTCTGCAAACCCCTAGCTCTGTGCAG
The DNA here is from genome assembly GCF_014885135.2 of Alexandromys fortis. Classification (NCBI taxonomy): domain Eukaryota; kingdom Metazoa; phylum Chordata; class Mammalia; order Rodentia; family Cricetidae; genus Alexandromys; species Alexandromys fortis. The sequence continues at coordinate 4,508,734 of NW_026067921.1, forward strand.
CAGGTCGCCCAAGGAAGTGCTTCCCTCCCCTACCTGGGAATCAGGTCAGGCTGGCCGGCTTCTGTTTCAGAATGTATTAACAGTGGTGAGATGCACACAGCATCAAACCCATCGCCTTAACTAACTGTGCGGTTCAGTGATGGTCAACATCTCGGCTGTCCACGGCCAGACCGCTCCATTGCATAGAACTGTGCGTGTGTCCAACAAGCCTGCCCTCGGTCCTCCCACAGCCCCACACCCTATCTCTGTGCCTTTAGCGGCCCTCAGGACCTTATAATCGGACCCTTGGGTTGCTGGACTGGGTTTGCTTTTCTCTTTTGTTGTCCTGCCTCCTCTGGGCTCTCGGCTGTGCCTTCCCATCCCTGCGCCCTCCCAGAAAAAGTGGACCATGTGGCTCTGAAGAAGCCGGGACCTCTGTACTGAGCCCCAGCCCGGTGTGTTCAGCAGCCTGCTCTGTGTTTCTAGACCTTCCCGCCAGAACCACCTAGTGCTGAACTCGACCCCTTGCCTCGCCCCAGGTCTATTAATGCCATCTTTAATGCCCACACTGATACCAACACTCCTCGTCCAAGCCTTGGGGCCCCATCTCTTCAGTGGCTCCAAAATTCCACTGCTCAGTTCTCACTTGTCTTCCCTGTTAGGTTAGAGAGTCTGTCTTGCCTCTTGGAGACCACCAAGCATTTCCTTGGCTAACTTCATGCACTCCACATTCTTCCCTCAGTGACCAGGGTGATATTTCAGTCCAAGACAACTAACCCCGCATAAAGTTGCTCTGTGGCTTCTGTTACCTCTGGATCAAGGGCTCTGGCCCCACTGACCTCTGTAACAACATCTCTCCAGCCCTCAAGGCTCCGGGCTCTTCCTGCCTCACCAGCTGCTGCTCCCTCTACCCAGAACAGCCCTCACTCTTCTCAGGGTCAGGAGTGTTCTTTGGGAGCCTTCCCTGACATGCCCCAGCTCCCCACCCCACAGGCCCTCATCCTGAAGCTTCCTCTCCAGCTCCCTCTCTACAGATGCCTACGGAGTGGTGGGCAGACAGGACCCCTGATGGAACAGAAACCAGTCTCATTGCCCCTCGCTGCTGCTCACCACTGTCTCACTCAGTGGGAAGCCCTTCCCTGGGCCTGGGTGAGAAGAAGCAGAGCCTGTGGCGTTTCTGCCTGGGGAACAGTAGACTACCATCACTTTCCTTGGGGTCTCAATCTGGCGTGAGCATGCCCAGTGCTAGGGGCAGAGTGGTTGGGTGCCTTCTCCAGACCAGCTGTAGAGTTAGGGACACTTTTGTGGGCTGTGAGGAGAACCAGGCTGTGCCTTCTGCAGCTTCCCACAAGATGCTCCTTTGTCACGATCCCTGGTGATCTGTGTCCTTAGGTACCCGTGGGACCACCCAGCCCCCTGCCAAGATAATCACCATGTACTTGAGCTTGCCCAGCAAGGCCCTGTCCTCTGTGTCCGACACATCACAGTTCCCCAAGAAGCCTCCAGAAGCCCCCTTCGGAAAGCCTGGGTTTAGGAGGCAGCACACACCTGTCGCCCTGGCCCTTCCTCAAGAGAAGGCCCAGGGTTCTGGACACAGAACACTAATAAGACTCTCCAAAGAACCTGCTCACAGAAACCCTCAGCTCGGCTTTCTCAGACTCTTGTCCACCCTCAACAAGACTAAGGGGTCTGAGTGACATCCCTTATAAGTGATCCCATGTGAAAGACGATAATCTGCCATCCTGACACTGCTGGTCACCCTTGCTCACCTTCATTGGCTTCCCTCCAGCCAACCAGGGCCTTTCAAAGGGCAGTCCACATCCTAGGCCAGTAGGCCACAACCGGCTTTTTAATCCGCATCAGAACCCAAAGCCCCATGGCATCCTGTGTGGTGGGGACATGTGACTTAATGGAGCCTGTCTCACACATGTAGAAAGTTCAGGGGAGTGTCTGTGTGGTCCCTGCCAGGGGACGGCAAATAAATGTCTCATGAAAATTTCCACAGGGCAGAATTTAAAAGAAATACCAGAGGGACTGTAGAGATGGCTGTGTGGTTAGGAGCCATGACTTCCCAAGGACCTGGGTTTGATCCCCAGAACCCACACAGCGGCTCACAACTATCTGTAACTGTAGTATAGTTCCGGGGGATTTTACGCCCTCTTCTGAGCTCTGTGGCACCAGGCACCATGTGGTTCACAGACATACGTCCTGAAAAAGAATTGAGAGAAACACCAGGAGTGGGTTCATGTTTTTTCCTCACCGCTGAGTCCTGGAGCCCTCCCTCAGAGGCTGGGCGTGGAAGGTGGGCACCAACCATAGAGTTCCGGAGAAGAAAAGGAGTCTGAGGCTGCTGCCCCACCACAGGGCTGTACAGGCCTTCTCTCTCCCACACTCCAGGGATACCCGGTACCTCAGGCTAGATCCTCTCTCACTGTTCTTGAAGTCAGGGTTTTGTTTGTTTTTGGGGTTTTTGTTTTTCAAGACAGGGTTTCCCTGTGTAATAGTCCTAGCTGTCCTGGAACTACCTCTTGTAGACCAGGCTGGCCTTGAACTCACAGGGATTCATCTGCCTCTGCTTCCAGAGTGCTGGGATTAAAGGCATGAGGCATGCGACACCACCGCCTGGCCGAGTCTGGGGTTCTTAATCTCTTCTATGTGGGGCCTTCCCCAGCTCCCTGAGGTAAGCCTTCACCTGTCTTGGAGAGTGTTGTTGTGGTTGGACCGGGCTGGAGGCTGCGAGAGGAGGCCTGTGCCTACTAAAATGTTACAGCTGTCACTGGGCCAAATGGGGGCGAGGCTGGGGTCTGGGCCGTGGATGACTGGGAGTGGCAGATGCCAGCTCCTGTGTCCAGGGGAAAGGCATGCAGCCGAGAATCTCAGCCCTTGGCAGGGACACACGTCAGCTCTCGCCCCTGGGCCACGGCGTTGGCAGCTGCCCTGCCCCATGCCATCAACCCTCCACCATCAGCCCTGACAGCCACTAGACTCAGTGTCCAGGAGGTGGGGAGGGGCAGGGAGAAATATGCCTGGGCCTCCTAGAGGCAGAGGCCACAATGAGGGAGGTGACCAAGGGCAAGGCAAGGGTGTGACAGAGATCTTTAATGGACTCGGGGGAACCCCCCAGTGCCTCCCAACCCTGGCTTCTTTCAGGATCTGTGCTGCCACAGCGCCCTGTGCCCTGCCCCCAGTGTTCTGACCAGACTAAAGGCTGCAGCAGGCCAAGCCAGGCTGTTTGCTCAGCCCTGACTCCAGCCATAGTCCTGGCACCCAGCATAATGAGGTGTGAGGATACTGCAGACTCAGCAGCCTGGCTAATCATAACCTAACTTGTGGTTTCACCTGGCCCACTCCATTCGAGCCCTGCCTGCTCCCGAGGTCTCCAGCTACCCCCGTCCCATCAGTACTAACCTCTGCTCTGCCTTTTTCTGGAAGAAAGCCAGATACAGGCCTATGCGGTATCTCCACCCGCAGGGATTCACCTATATCCAAAATGTGAGGAATGAATCTCAGGCTTCCCGTCCCAAACCCTCTTAGGCCACAAGCCTCTGCATTTTCCCAGGAATGGAGGACAGCAAAGAGGCCAGGGAGATTTCGAGCAGACAGGGTGCTGGGGGACTTTGCTCAGAATGACAGAAGGTGACAGCTGCCCAGTTCTCTGAGGTGCAGGGTGTCTTACAGGGGCCTTAAGGCCAAGCAGCCAGCATCAGTCTTCGTGGGTAACCCAAGCCACCTTGGGCAACAGCGGTGAGAGATGAGCCAGCCTGAGCCCAGTGTGAGCAATGGCCAGTCTAACAAGTACTTCCTCCCATGCCAGCTCACAGGGCTGGCATCCTGGGCAGATGCCAGGCACCTGCTGCTGACAAGAAACAACCCACCCGCAGCCTCTGTGGAGAGACAGGCTGGCTCGGATGCCTGAGAAGCGTGTGAGGTCCCAGCAGAAGCCCGGATATGGGCTGGCTGACCAGCAGTGTGTCCTGTCCTATCTGTCCCAACCTGTGCCCAGTGGTATGTGGAGCACTGTGTAATGTCGGTGTGAGCAGAGCAGGGCTAGGCTTGCCTCCAGGATCTGTCTTTAAGGCCATCTCTGCTTGGAAATCATCTGTCCACTACTCACCCTGTCAGGGGAACACCCCTCTTTTGGACAGTCAGAGCCAGCCCCCGTCTCCACTGCAGGACCCGAGAGAAGAGGCCAGTTTAGCAGGGCCTCCCGCATCCTGTACCAATCCATCACATTTATAGCCTTTACCCCAGGCAGGAGACAAAGAAATGACAAAGCCAGTGAGGCCATAAATAAAGTGTAACGGGATAACCAGGATGCACAGCCCATCCCGAGGACAGAGCCAGGAGGGGGGCTGACCTGAGCCTCCATCTGCCTTGACTTCACCCACAGGTCAGCTCCAGGAGACAGTTAAAACCACTGAGTGTCCACCACGGGGATGCCCAGCTGGATTTCCAGCTTCCTAGGCCAAAGACTCTGATGGCATCCGTACCTCCTCTCTTTCCCTCACACCCCACATCCAATCCGGCAGGAAATCCTGTTGGCTCTGCCTTCAGAGCACATCCCAAGTCCAGGCGGTTCTCAACACCTCTGCTGCTGCCACAATGCTCTCTATTCTCCCAGTGGCCTCCTGACGGGCTCTTGTTCCTGGTTGTTAGCCTATCCGTCAGCAGGGGACCAGCTAACACAGCCTTCTCTGCTCAGACCCATGCTCGCTGGAACTCTCTAGAATTCCCCCCCCCCCCCGTGGTCATGCATGGTAGGCATGGCTCCCCACCTCCTGCTCGGCCCTTATTGGGCTTCCTATTGTACCCAGTCATACATCTCTCTTGCTGGCTTCCAAGCACCCCTGGTTCAGGCCTCCGCACTGGCTGATCCTCTGTCCAGAATGCTTTCCAAGGGACTCAGGCTCATCTATTTCAGTCTCCAAGTCATTTTATAGATTCCATTCTTGTAATGACAGTGTGACACAGTGACCATCCTGTCTTCTCCCCTTCTACAGTTCACTGTTTTCAAATTAGATTTCTTTAGAGAGGTATAATTTACACACAATAGAATCACCCTTTTTAACATTTCTGCCTTTATATTGTGTGTGTGTGTGTCTGTCTGTCTGTCTGTCTGTCTATCTGTCTGTGTGTGTGTATAACATCCGATTTTGTGTTACACCCTCGGTACAGTTCGCACGCCACTGCACCGTACGCAAATCGGGCAAGAGCCTGGAGATTGAAAGAACACACAGAGAGACCAGGGTCATTCGAAAGGAGACCAGCCGAATGCCAGTTTATTCAGACTTGGAGAAATCCTTATGTATCTAACTGCTGCACAAGGATCTCCACCCAGGCAGGTGGGAAATTAACAAAGGAGTAAATGCCCTGCAGCTAATCACTAGGTGGGGCAGAGAGAGCACAGAAACACACAGGAAGCTTAGTTAGCTGATCATAAACTGTCCTAGCAAATGTACCCCAGGAACAGGGGCAGACCAGGGCCCTACATGTGTGTTCGTGTGTGTAGCTGGGTATCTGGAGGTCAGAGGACAACTTGTAGGAGTCAGTTAAACTCACATCATCAGGTTGGAGGCATGCGCCTCTACTACCCAGCCACCCCCCAGCCCTCACACTCCAGGTTGTGTCTCTGTTTCTGTTAGCATTACCTGTTTGCGTGGGTCTGTCTCTGTAACTATTTGCTGGCTTGTTTTGGAGATGGGGTCTCCCTTTAGAGACTAGGCTAGTCTCAGTCTACCTGTCCCCTGCCAAGAGCTGTGCTTAAGGGTGTGATCATCACACTCAGATCATAAATGGTTTTGGTTGTTGTTTGTTTGTTTGTTTGTTTAGGGATGAGGTTGTGGGGTGTTTTTCATTTTTCTTTTTTTCCCCCTTTTGGTTTTTCAAGACAGGGTTTCTCTGTGTAACAGCCGGCTGTTCTGGAACTCACTTTGTAGAGCAGGTTGGCCTTGAACTCACAGAGGTTCACCTACCTCTGCCTCCAGAGTGCTGTGATTAAAGGCGTGCACCACCACCACCCAGCCTGGTTTTTGTTTTCTATCTTAGCGTTTTGAATTTTAATTTCCTCGGTGCTAATGACTGAGCTTTTTTTCATGCAGTGATTGACTGTTCTATCTTTGGTGAAACCCTGCCACTGTTTCGGGAACTTTCTATAGAGACACAGACACTTTCAGCATCATTTGGAAGTAACAGCCTCCCCAAGTGACACAACGTTCTGTGGTTATGCTGGCTGGGGCTTGCTGTGTGATCTGTCTCTACCTCCTCATCTGTGAAACGGGGTGTGCGTGACTCTGTCTGCTCACACACGGGAAGGCACAGCAATCCCCAGATCGTGTAAGCACCTTGTGAACGTCCAGTGTGGTGATGATCATGGCTAGCTCCCGGGTGGCTCTTCCTTGCTTAAATGGTTGTCTCACAGAGAGAGGGTAGAGAGCTATTCAAGCAGAGCCTCCAAACCAGTGCCACCCACCCCGTGAGTTCCAGAATTATTGTTTAGAGACACCCAACAGGTCCCTTCCATGGCCCAGGGAGGACGAGGGCTATGCTCACAAAGCAGCAAGAAATTGACCTCATCACCTGATACCCAGATGGCCCAGGGCTCAGTTCCTCCATGAGTAATGGAGGAGGAGGAGAAGGCATTGGGGGAAGCGAAATGGCCTTTCAAAGTCTGACCTCCAACCCTGTAGGCTCCACACACTTGCCAGTCCACCATGTATGTCTTTTCTCTAGTCAATCCCCTGCTCTGTGGGGACCCATGTGACTTCTACAGGAAACCTGAACCCCAATTTAAGTGTCTCTCTGGCTGGGTCTCCTCCCTCTAGGGCAGTGGGGTGGGAAGGAGGGCAGCTGTGTAGGAAACCAACACGGGCAGAACTGGGGCTGGTGCCAGGTGCCACAGACATGGAGGCGAGGTGACGAGAGGACATGCAGCTTAGCAGAGCCCGAGCCGCCGGAGAGGGAGGAGTGGAGATGGGGTGCTGGGGTGCAGTGGGTAGCCTGCAGAAGGAAGGCATTCCAAGGCGGGGGCTTCAGAAGCTCTAGATGATCAAGTCAGAGAAAAGCAGAGGCTGAGGTACAGAAGGGTGAGGAAGACAAAGGGCAAGGAACAGGGCTAGGCAGGGGTGAGATCAACCTCTGCCTCCCCCTCCCAGCCCTTCATCTCCACTAAACATGCTCTCCACGCTCATGGTCACCTCCTTGACTATGGGCAGCCCTGCTCAGCCATAGCTCCCATCAGGACTCTTGGCACCCTGGCAACCCCACACCCTGTTCTTCCCCATCTACCTCCTGAGTGCCACCCTCAATACCCACTGCCTCCGGGCTCTAGCCTCAGAGGCCCTGAAAAATTATGTCCTTCCCAGTTGGAGATCAGGCAGGTCAGGGCCGCCAGGCCACGCCTCTGCCCCTGCCTGCCTTGCCAGGCCGACAAGGCGTCTTCTCTTCTACAGAGACCATGACAGGTGAAGGAAGGGTGGGAATGTGCTGGGCAGTGGAGCTGATGCCCAACTGTCCGGAAAGACGTTAGCAACCACCCCAGGGGTGCCCAGAGGCTCCAGAGCCAGAGGGGTCCCCTCCCTCCTGTCACTAAATAAAGTCTGAAACACAAAACTCGCTGAGGAAACTGAGGCATCTGCCCATTCTTCACGGAGCAAATATGTTTGGAGCATCTCACAACAACGAGCAAAGTCAGGCTTGCTTTTGCCCTTACGTAGCTCAGTCAAGTCAGGGAGATGAGTAACCGCCCAGCAGCTTGCTGCTGCCACAGAGGGCGCCCAAGGAACAAACCGTTAATGCACACTTTGGGCATTGCTAAGATACAATTTGGCTGTGACTGGGAGGGCTTTTCCAGAGAAGATTTAACTGAGGTAGGGAACACCTAACTGTATCGGCACGTCCTATCCGCTGGGGTCCCAGCTGAACAAAAGAAAAAGGGGAAAACACTGAGCCAAATGTTCCCTTCTCTGCTTCCTGATCTGCTCAGGGCTGTTCTTATCTCGTTGTCTTCTCCAGCACGAGGGACTGCACCTTCAAAAGTAAGCTCTCCCCAATTCCGCACACCGTTTCTTGCCAGGTATTTGGTCATGAGGAGAACAGTAACCGATACAATATTCAGGGATAGAGTCAGGGTGACATGTCGTGTTGGAACTGACCTAAAGAGGGCATTTCCGGGCAGACAGGAGAGTGAGTGTGAGATTCTGAGGTGGAGGAGACATGACCCATTCCAGAAGGGCAGCATGGCTCGTGTGGGTGGAACCAGCAGACAGGAGGTGGTGCCAGCTGGAGAGGTCCAGGCGAAGAGCCTGGAGAAGACCCGAGGCACAAGGAGCTGCTGAGGAGATTCACTGCTGTAAATCCTTTCGTTTATGGGGGTGAGGGGCATGGCTGCTCATGAGGCCTGTGCTTCGGCAAGACCTACCCTCGGGTCTATGAAAGGAATCGTGCAAGACAAGAATGATGGATGAAAATGAGCCAGCAGCCTCTCCAGGGAGAGACAGTGGTGGTTAGGCCTAGGATAGATGAAAAGGTGCTACAGTGACCTCCTCACTACCTCCTTGGCAGACCCTCTACCCCAACTGTCCCCTTGAGACTGCAAGAGCAATTGGTGAGCCACTGGGGATGTATTCTAAGAACTGGTTTGAAGTCTCTTCTGTCTGACCCTGCCTCTCACAGCAGACGCTCCCTGTTGGGGGCGGCACAGGTGCAGCCCTGGTGACAAGGGACATGAGCCACTTTAACCACCTCCTCCTCACACCGCATAAAGGTGCAAACATCTTCTGTTAGCCAATCAAGGAGCCACAAGAGATGGGCATGGTACCGCCATGCATGCCCAACACTTGGGAAGTAGACACAGGAGGACCACAATTGCAACGCCAGCCTGACGACATGATGATTTTGAAACCAGTCTGAGACACAGTCACAGCCCCATGTCTTAAAATTCAGAAAACGTGGGAAAGCAGGTTGACTCAGCTGGGAAAAGTGCCTGCTCTTAAGCCTGAGGACCTGAAATCCAATGTCTAAAACCCACGTGGTGGAAAAGCAGAGACTGCTGCAAGGTGCCCTTTGACACACACACATGCAGGCATGTACACGCGCACACAACCTCACACGCGTGCACACTGGGGGGATGAGGTCTAACCAGTACTTCCATCTCCCTTTGGGTCCAGCACAGACCACGCAGCCGAAGACAGGCAGCGAGAGCCCGGGAACCCCGCTTCACTTCATCTCTAGGATTCCTGTGGACTGTACAGTCGGCGCACAAAGTCCGACCTGGACACTGGGGGGTCTCTAGACTCAACATGAGCCCTGTGGGAAACAAGGCTGGGCCCTTGCTGACCTCCATTACCATGCAAGACTCCTGGTTCAGAGCATCTACTGTGGATGCCAGTTCTCCTCACTGCAATCCCAGAAGACAGTCTTCCTCTCAGAGCCTCCTGGGTCCTTGTCCACTTATTCCAGGGACCATGGCTTAGCGTGCCACGGACTTCAAAGAGAGGAAACTCTGAGTCCAAACTCAAAAGAGTTAACCAGGGATGAAATCACAGCTACCCACGCATCTCACAGTTAGATAACAAGGAAAGCCTTCCAGTGGCCTTCGTTCTCCGCTGTCCCTGCTACCTGTGGGTAGGGGAGTGATTGCCAGCATGCACACTCTCCTGGCTGCTTCTCGGAACCTCCGCACGGGCTTGGGTCTGAGAACTTTCATGCAGAAGAAAGGAACACTTCCAGGTGGAAACCTTCCAAATGTGTCTTCCCAGCCACCTTGTCACCAGATTGTCCCGAGCACAAACTTTCTCAGGAATTATCTTTGCCTTTGGCTCTTCATACAGAAAGGTCACATAGTTGTCTGCTTCTGATAGCACACATGCAGCCAGGGAAACGGCTTCAGAGGGTTCCACAGCTGGAATGCCCATGGGAACGCCTGATGAAGAAAGGGGAGATGAGGTCACGATGAAGACAGAAGAGGGAAGGGGAGCAGGGGACGGGGAACCTCACACGGCCATCTCATTCCTTTACCTTCCTCTCCTAAGCTACAGTTGTAGTCATCGCCCACCACTGCGTGCTAACAAACATAGAAACATCAGCCAGAGGCAGGGACACGCCAGTGTCGACCACCATGTCAACACCTAAATCTTGGTTTCCGGTATTGTCCACTAAAAAGAACTAGAACTCCTCGGTAAAATGGTTAGTTCAGGTTAAAGCCGAGAAGACACCAAGCGTGCCTGGAACATTGTGTTATGCCAGAACATAAAGTACCGAGAGACTGATGGAGACATCAAAAGACACAGGAGCCAGCTCAGACGGGCCAAGTAGGAACTTAGCAGGGGTGGAAACAGTGGGGAAGTTGGGAGAGAAGGGAATATCAACACAGCTCCCCATAATGAAGTGCTAAGGAAAAGGAGCTGTGTAGAGAGGACCTGGCAGATGCCACTGAAACTAAGCAACCAATGGTAGAATTTCCAATGGGTGGAAAAGGACACCACGTGCTGCCTGACGTCAGAAATACCCAGCGTAACCTCCGCAATAATCTTACCCAAAATGCACAGCCTGAGACCACCAGAACCTGGGCAGCAGCACTCTACCAAAGTGCTGTCCTGTGCTGTCCAAAACATCAAATGCAAGACACAAAGAACGGGTGACGATCCCCAGATTGGAGGAGACTGGACGTCCATGACGACTAAATGCAATGGGTGACCGGAGACAGTGAGTAACAGATGTCAAGGAGAAAAGACACAGGTGACTGATGAGTGTGAGCAGGGACCATGGGCTAGATGTCAGTGTTGGATCAATGCTAGAATCCCTCATTTGGGCAACTGTGGCTTTGCAAGGGTACACCTTTACCAACAGGTAATGAGGAATTTAGGGGGGACAGAAACAATTATCTTCAACATATTCTTAAATAATTCAGGAAAAAATGTGTATGCCATCGTATTCCACGTTGTTTCGCAGATGTGTAATGCAGAGGCTATGTACACACATGAACACAAAACAATAATCTAAGTAAAACAGTGACGGCTGGCATAAAAGCCACGTGACGTTCAAATAAAATGTACTAAACTATTAGTAGCCCAGGTCACATGGGGCGTGCCATGAGGGCTGTTTGCATTCACCTGGTGTTCACGTGGTCTTACACAGCACCGCCTCCATTAAAATCAGGTGCTTCGGCTTACACAGGGGCACAGAGAACACAGTGATTAAGCTACTTGCCCGAGCTTCCCTATCTGCTGAAATGACAAAGCTAGGAAGGGACACCACGCCAGCCTGGCTGGCTTGAGTCTGTGTACTCTTGGCCAGTCCCCTGCACTGTGTCCTGAGCCATGCAGAAAACTGAGCATGGAGCCACACACAGAGCACTGAGAGCAGATCTCATTCCCATGTTCCCCCCTCCCCCTCTTCCTCCTTTCCTCTCCCTCTCTCATGCACACATACACGGATACATATGGACATCCACGCACAAGTCTCTCTCTCACACACACGCACACACAGACATGGACACACGGACACACGCGGACACTCATGCATGGGTCTCTCACACACACGCACGCACACACAGACATGGACACACGGACACACGCGGACACTCATGCATGGGTCTCTCACACACACGCACACACAGACATGGACACACGGACACACGCGGACACTCATGCATGAGTCTCACACACACGCACACACAGAAATGGACACACGTGGACACTCATGCATGAGTCTCTCACACACACGCACACACAGATATGGACACACGCGGTCACTCATGCATGTCTCTCTCTCACACGCACACACATACGGGCATACACAGACACCCATGCACGAGTGCACACACACATGCACATAGCACACAGATGTTTGGTGCAGAATGTTTGCTGTCTGAAAGATCAAGATAATCTTCAGACCTGAGGCTTTCAGAAAGTGAACACTCAGCTTAGAGCCTAAGCCTTGGGGGCTTAGAGCATAGGGGGACAGGGGCCTGGAGAGACCCTGAGTCCTGAGGGTTTCCTGCGTCATCTTCTCTAGAGCTCCAAACTTGTTTCTTTCTATAAGACTTCTCTACTCAGTCCATTCTCATGAAGCTACCAACAAAGAAAGGGCCTTGATCTTTTTCATAGTGTGTGTGTGTATGTGTGTGTAAGCGTGCATGCACGCATGCACACACATGTACATGTCATAGCACAAGTGGAGCTCAGAGGACAACTTATGAGGGCTGGTTCTCCCCTTCTACTGTATGGATCCTGGGGGTTAAACTGAGGTTGTCAGGTTTGATACATGCTGAGCCAGCTTGCTGGGCTTGGATAATGGCTTTCTGAGCAACGGTTAGAGCCTTAGAGGAAAATGTGGACCCAGACAGAGTGGCTGGGAGTTGGCTGGCAGCTGACTGAGGAGACAAGAGGACCGGTCATTGAGGTGATAAGAAATGCTGAATGTGCCAAGCCCAGCAACAGGGGTCATTGCAGGAACAGTCCCTGGGGGTGGGGGATGGGATGATACCCCCTTGGCAGTTTGCCAAAAATCTGGGGCAGACATATTTCTCGCTGAACCTCAGGCAGCAGAAAAAGACATCTTAAGAGCCAAAGCTGAGGGTCAGGAATGATGCCATTTTGTTGGGCCTGCCTAGTCCTGCAGGGAAACAAGAGCGAGGGGAGAAAGATGCTGACGTCCGAGTGCAGAAGTGGAGTGGACCCCCGCCACCACCCTCCCTGCTGAAGGGCCTGTCACAAGGCAGCCATGGCTCACACCTGCTTATCAGGGCTGGGGTGTGGAGAGGGTGTCTTGGACAGGAGATAAGGCCGGGACAGGGCTGTCCACACCAGCCCTGCTCTGCCTCCCTCATTCGCACCTCCTCAGAGGCCCTCAGCCACTCGGCCCCGCAGCCTCCACCTGCACCACCGTGCCTCCTCTGCCAACCACCCCTACGGACAGCCTTTCCCCAGGAAGGCTCTGCCCTGTGTGGCTAAAGAGCACCAGGTTGGGAGGCTCCCTTGAGGGTGTCTAAGCCATCTCCTTACCTAACAGGCAGGGAAAACAACCTGAAATCAGATCACAAACACAGCTAAACATTTACTGTGTCGGTTGAGTTTTAGGCTCACGGAGGGAGAGGAGCACAATGACGTCACGCAGTCCTGGCTCCACTAACCTGGGACAGGACAGCCAGTGTCCATCTGTCCACAGACTAGGGCAGGTCTCCTTCCCATGTCAGCAATGGCGGGCAAGGGTCTAAAGTTCTCTCCAAGGTGGCTGGGAGTGGGGAAGGGACGCACAGCAGGTACGGTGGAAGGCAGGGGTCTTTTATGGACAGCGGGAGGGAACTAGAACATTGTGCTGCCTGATGACCAAACAGGAGCCAGCTGTCCAGAGCTCACCGACCACTACTGCCCCCACCCCTACAGTCCTAGAGGCCATCTCCATAGAAAGGCTCAGACAGTGGCTGAGGCAGGACATTTCATCTTGTGTGAAGGGAGCCTGGAGGGGGACAAGGACAGATACATTGTGAGATCCAGGTTAGGGGCAGGAGAGAGGGTGGGGCTTCACACCTGCACACAGCTGGAAGATCTAACTTTAGCTTGGCTTCCTGAGGAAGCCCCTCACAGGGCTCTGCTCAGTACATTCAGCCACCTTCCTGCTGTCGGTCCACCACGCAGAATCACTTCAGGCCAGAGACAGCACTCAGCAGAGCCTAGAGCATGGTGAACTGAGGGACCAAGTTACAGGGTCAGCGATGCTCAGCTCTGGTCTCACAGCCCGTTGCTCTAGTGCCCCTCAGTTGTCTCTAGCATTCCTGGGTCCCCCACTGGAGAACATGGACACTATACTCAACAGGATTCGCTCCGTTTTGCTGACTTGCTGGCTAATCTGTCATCTGCAGGATTCCATGGGAACCCCAGAAAGGAGTCAGCTCCACTAAGCGTTTGCCTCTAGCACATTAGCAGGGCCCGGTCATTGCTTTCCTTTTTAAAGAAACAAACATGAACTTAACAGAAATCATCAGAGCACAGCATCACATGAAATGGGAGAACATACGATATGGAGATGCCATGTAAAATGAATTCTGTACCAACAGGATCTCCCTTTTCTGTCTCCATCAGTGTTGTGGTTTTTTTTAACAAACACACTGAAAGCCTGTTTATTCAATCTGCAATGTCAAAGCTGAGAGGCACAGCTAACATGTCAGTTGGCTAAATAAATCAGAACCATCATGAATGTGAACTTGTTGGAGACAGGCAGAAACTGTAACAAGGAATTCTTCACAGTTAGCAAATATAAGATTCCCCTTTGTAGTCGGGCAGTGGTGGCGCACGCCTTTAATCCCAGCACTCAGGAGGCAGAGGCAGGCAGATCTTTCGGGTTTGAGGCTAGTCTAGTCTACAGAATGAGTTCTAGCATAGCCAAGGCTACACAAGGAAACCCTGTCTCGAAAAACAAACAAAAAAAGGTCCCTGTTTTTGACGCCCAGACTGACGTGATCACAAGGCGACAGGCTGATGCGACAGTGGATTGGCTGAAAGACCCGAAAGAAAGGGTTCACACGAACCAACATACGGTGAGAAACCAGAGCATGTGTGCAGTCAGCCATGCCCTGGACTCAGTGCACCACACTCATGGTTTTACTGTGAAGGGTTTGGCACAAGAGCGTAAGTCAGCACACAAGCGTGTAAGTCGGCTGCCCCAGGGTCTTTGTGAATTTCCAAACTGAAAGGACCCTCAGGCCACAGCCAGTCTCTGCAGGAAGGTGAGGGCACGGGGGCAGCCTGGAGCCAGCCCTAGCTGATTGTCACAGTCACCATCCTCCTTTTTTTTTTTTAATTAAACAAACCACAGAACAACAATTTTATTAAGCTGAACAGTTTCTTTGATACAAAGAGAAATATCAAAAGGAAACCAGGACATGTGCACATGTAATGCCCCACAAAAATATATGCAATAACCCAAGGCAAAAAAGGACAAAGTTCTCTTCAACAGAGAAAATTATTTTCACTTTTGGAAGGTGTTTCCATATGCCATTCTTTTTAAATTACAGATTCCAGGGCTGGGGAGACGGTTCACTGGGCAAGCCATCAATTCCACAAGTGTCAATTCCACAACACATTTAGGCCAGACATGACAGCACAGTCTGTAATCACAACACTAAGGCAAAATGGGGGTGCAGAGCCAGAACCCCCTGAAGCTCACAAGCCACCTAGCCTGGTGCACTGAGGTGAATGGCATTCCACCTCAAACAAGGAAGAAGGTGAAGGCTGATACCTGGGGTTATCCTCAGCTCTCCACACAGTATGAAATATGCACGTCCTCACAGCCATGTGTGAACGCGCACACACACACACGTACACACACACTTACTTTAAAAAAAAATGAAAGTTGGGGCTGGAGAGATGACTCAGTGATTAAGAGCACTGGCTGCTCTTCCAAAGAATCTGAGTTCGAGTCCCGGCACCCACATGGTGGGTCACAACCAGTCGCAGGGGACCTGCCCTCTTCGGCCTTCTTGGGCACTAGGCATGCACAAGGCACGCAGACATACATGCAAGCAAAACATCCATATACATTAAGTAATTTCTTAAAATGCAAATTCCAGCCTCATAACAGATAACCTGAATCAAAATCTCAAGGGAGTTGTTGAGAAATCTACCTGTATCTATACATACAAATTTTGCTTTTTTTTGTTTGTTTATTGAGGGACAGGGGTTCAAGACAGAATTTTCTCTGTGTAACAGTCCTGATTATTCTGGAAATCACTCTGTGGACCAAGCTGGCCTTGAACTCAGAAATCTGCCTGCCTCTGTTTCCCAAGTTCTGGGATTAAAGGTGTGCACCACCACCCCCGGCCTGTCGTGTGTGTGTGTGTGTGTGTGTGTGTGTGTGTGTGTGTGTGTATACACACACATATACATATATATTGTAGAGATGAGGCGAGCAGGCTGCGTCCCACCACCTGGCTAGCTTTACCCCTGAAATAATTACATGGAAACTGTATTCATTTAGATACTGCCTGACCCATTATATCTAGCCGCTTACTGGCTAACTCTCACATCTTGATTAACCCATTTCTATTAATGTGTGTAGCACCTGGAAAGATTCTAGCCTACATCCGTCTTGGGTCGAAGAATCATGGCGTCTGTCTGGAGAGGAGAGCTATGGCTTCTGCCTCATTGCCTTCTTCCCAGCATTCTGTTCTGTCTACTCCACCCACCTATGTTCTGACCTATCAGGCCAAGCAGTTTCTTTATTAACCAATGAAAGCAACACATAGAAAGAAGACCCACCTACATCAATATATAAATCAAGTAGATAATTGCTTTAGATCAGTGGTTCTCAACCTTTCTAATGCTGTGATCCTTTAATATAGTTCCTCATGTTATGGTTATGATTAAAGTAAAATGGCGTGTCCCCAAGAGTGGCCCGCTGGCCCAGCAGGTCCCAGGCAGGGAGCTACACGGGTGAGAGACAGAGACACACCATGCAAAAAAAAGTGAGTATTTATTTAGTGGGTTATGGAAGGGAAAGGAAACGGGGGCAAGAGGAGAAGGGGGAAGAGCAGAGAGAGGCACAGAAAGAGAAACAGAGGGGGAGAAGGGGAGAAGTGGGGAGAAGGGAGAGAGGCAGAAGCTGCCTCTTCGGGAGAGAGCTGGAAAGGAAGCAGAAGGAAGATCTGCTTGCCTCAGTGGGTGGGGGAGGGGGCTTTTCTCTTAAAGGAACAGGACAGACCATTACAATGGTGGCCCCAACCATAAAATTATTTTCATTGCTACTTCATAACTATAGTTTTGCTACAGTTAGCTGGGTGGCAGTGGCGCAAGCCTTTAATCCCAGCACTCGGGTGGCAGAGGTAGGGTCCCTATGAGTTCGAAGTCAGCCTGGTCTACAGCCAACAGCTACAAAGGAACCCTGTTTTGAAGAACAGCAACAAAAAATTGCTACTGTTATAAATTGTAACATAAATATGTTTTCCAAAAGTCTTAGGAGCCCCTTGTGAAAAGGTGGTTTGAGCCCCAAAGGGGTCATGATCCACATATTGAGATTAATTAATCTAGATTAATGAAATACAACAATACGAAACTTCAAATTAAAGCCTATGTGTATAAAAGGTATTTTGGATAACTTGGCAAACTTTAACACGAACTTCTAGATCCTTGATAAACTTTCCTTCTCCCAAACAGGATCTTCTTATGCAGACAGGCTGGCATGACCCTGTGCCCCTGCCTGACTGCTGGAATTACAGACATGCACCAAACCTGGCAGGAATTTTGGTAATGTTCTTAGATTCAAAAACATAGTTCAAAAATATAATAGAATGTCCTTAATCCTAGGCTACATTAAGCTCAAGTATTAAAAAGTGACTTCCCATGCCTCAGCTTACTTTTTGCGGGGACAACAAATCAATTTTCAACGGCTCCAGGCGGAGAGGAGCCGTTGAGACAGAACACTGGGGAAGGGACAGTCACCACGCTTCTCTATATTTCTGCAGGCTGGACGTGTCTGAACACACGGTTGCGGGACAGTTACTAGGTTTCTGTGGAGTAAAGCATGAAGCCTGCTGGATGAGGTAACCTCTGCTCTCCTGACAGGCCTCAGGGCTGCCGCCGGCGTGTCAGACATTCTGTGGGGCTTTGGGTAGCACCACAGCTGCTGTCATGGCCTAGCCCAGATGACCCTTGTGGAGAGCAGGCCATACTGACCCCTAGCGGTACTCTGGACACTTAGGCCAGGGCAACCTAGCCCCACACTGCCTGTGCCCATAACCAAACCCATTACATGGGGTTCAGGTCAAAGAGCAAAGCCCCGTTTGGCCTTTTCTGGTAACTTGACTGAATACAGGAAATCTACCTCTGTGAATCCAGCTCCATCAGCTCCACCAGGACAAACTAGAGTGAGGCTTGGGAGCTTAAAGACAGAGGTGTGTTGTAAAGACTCACAAGACAGAAAGAAAGAGGCCAAGTGCTGAGGGCCAAGCAGGAAGGAGAACCATGGTCGGCAGGGCTCAGGGCTAGGGTGGGCCGTGTCCGGCCTGTCACTGACAAATCCTGACAGAAGGAAGCAACTTCAGGAAGGGCTTCTTTGAGCTTTACGACTGTAGGAATTTCAGTTCACCATGGCCCAGAAGTCACGGCAGCAGGAATGGCTGTCTGTTGAGGCAGGAACGAGAGGTGGAGGGTGTTTACGTGGTGGCAGACAAGGCCAGAACCAAAGGGGGTATAACCTTCAAAGCCTGCCTCTACCGACCTACTTCTAGCCACTAGGCCTCACCTCCTCAGTGCTTGACAGCCTTCAAAACCGCACATGCTGGGGATATGTTGGTAGGATACATGTCAGGTTCCACGCCGTAACAGGCTGTCAACAGGAAGTCTGTGGCAAATGAAGTGAGCTCAGTGATACCCTCTGAGACGAGGCAGGGACACAGGTGACATGGCAACAGAGAGGATCATCCCAGCGTCAGGCTGCAAGCTGAGCACAGCTCCACAGGAAGCCACTCCCTCAGGATCAGGCTGCCTCTCCAGCAGGGCCCTAATCAAAGGTCTGGAAGGAGGACATAGGTTTCGCTGTCTAAGGTGTAGGTGCAGACAGCGTGTAGCTCAGGGTCTGGCTCTCCTCTCCCTAACCTTAGTAACTTAGTAAGGCCTTTGGCCAAGTGGTCTCAATCCGGAGACCAGAGCTTAAAGATGTCACAGGAAACTGAGAAAGACTAAGGATTAATTCCCCTCCCTTAGCAGAGCTCTCCCAATCTGCACATTCCTTCAGACCAGGAGCTGGAAGGGTACACAGGGCAGCAGCCCAGGGAACCCACTAAGGTAACAAATGCTAAACTAACCCGCTCAAGTTTGACCGGTCACAACGTCACGTCTCTGACTCAAGTGAAGCCCAGGAATCTACTGCAATGGAATCCAGAAAAACTGATGGCTACACTGAGGGCCACAATGACCTGATCCAAAGGGGAGTCCTAACCCTTTGTTTTGGGCCCTCTTAATGAAACACAACTCAAGCCCCGCTGTTGTACACACAAAAAGTGAGGTCAGTGCTAAAGAGCACGGGCTGCTCCTGCAGAGGACCCCAGTTCAGTTCCCAGCATTGACACGGTGGCTCTGCAACTCCATTCCAGGGGGTCCAGTGACCTCTTCTGACCACTGTGGGCAACAGGTGCTCACGCTGCGGGCACAGATGCATATGGGAAAACAGTCATAAAAAGGTTCAAAAGGAAAAAGAATGAGACCTGGCACACTGTGATGTTACATTTTTATCTCTATTTTTCATAATAACCAGGAAATACTTCATAGGAAATAAATACTGATATAGACAAGATTCTTCACCATCCAGGAGGAGAGGCAGGAGTGAGGGAAGAGACCCAAGACCACCAGCAAGTCGTGCCAGCAAGCAGAACAGAGAGAGGCTCAGCTGCATGGATTCAAGCAGGCACCCAGCACACAGCCCATTGAGTGCCCGCCCCTGGGGCTCCTGGAGAAACACCCAGGCCCCACCATCACCTCTCTTCTGAGGAGACAGACAAACAGATTTTTTTGGTCACAGTGACATTTTTGCTTTTTATCCTTAGAAGGACTGGCACAAGCTAATGGGGAACAGTAATATAAAACAGAATAGCATTAATCAGCTGAAGTGCCCTACCCAACCTTTTCTTTTTACTCAAATGAAGGAGCAGAGCAGGTCAACCAATGTCTTATCTTTATTGTAAATCCGGAGCATTTCTATCAGAAGCAAACAACACATCAAAGATCTCCCCGGTTCCACTGCTCGGAACACGGCAGCCGAGTGACAGAACCAGACACGTCCTTCCCCTGGAAGCCACTGGACTATCTACACCGAGGACAGCTCAAGACTGTAACCCACGACAGCTGCCCCCTCCCACAGGAGTGGCCCAGGATCTACCTCCTATGGTGTGCTGGCCTGGCAGACAGCAAGACCATAGGCACCTGGTGACTCAGCACACACCTTTCTTGGGCTCCTCTGGAACGCCCCAAGTGAAGGAAGAAACAAGCCTATCTGGCCCCATGGGATCCCTGGAGGAAATCGCAGGCTCTGGTTAAACCCACAAACCATCTCCATCTTTGCTCTCTTCTTCCCAGCTCAGGTATTAAAGTGTCCCTGCCTGAGGAGACAGCAGAGACAGAGCCTTCTCAGCAAGCAGAGCCTCGGCCCAGGAATTTCCCATGGACACAGGTGATGTGGGATTCCCTTCCACATGCTGTGAATACCACTGGTTAATAAAGAAGCTGCTTTGGGCCTATTGCAGTGCTGAATAGGGCAAGGCGGGAATTCCAAGCAGACAGAGGAGGAAAGAAGGCAGGCTCAGAGAGATGCCATGTAGCTACGGGAGGAGAAAGACACCCGCACACCGGTACCGGTAAACCACAGCCTCGTGGTAAAATATAAAATAATAGAAATGGGTTAATTTAAGATGTAAGAGCTAGCTAGAAATACACTTATGCTATTGGCCAAGAAGTATTGCAATTAATACAGTTTCTGCGTGATTTCGGGGCTGGGTGGCTGGGAAACAGACAAGCAGCCTCCACCTACACATAGGTATATACTTGAGTCAAACTCCATCCGACCTTGTCTTAGCTCGGAGAGCACTTCTGTCGAATACCAACAGGGAAGATATAGTTCTCTACACCTCAACATCCCCACATGTAGAATGGGAACAGAGGATTCTGCACAGAGGCTCAGTCAGATAACGCAAGCAAAGCACTGCCTACAGAGCATACTAGGAAAGGTTTCAACAGACAGACAGAAGGACATCAGGATCGTGGGAGGAGAAGCAAAAAGTACATTATCAGTGTATTTGGACAGGATAGGAGAGGAATTCTAAAAGCCACCTCCACCAACTCAGATCCTAGGGAAAGAAAACCCTGAGTTTTGAGCTCGTAAGTCTTTGGAGGGATGTTTAATCAGGATTCCATCATTTCTTTAAAATAAGTCTGCTAAAATATGACTGCCTGGAGAGGGAACGCCTGTTCACTCATTACAGGCGCTCAGCATACACCCGGACACTAAGACAGGTTTTCCCGTTGGGGATCCACCTGTTCCTTAGCCTTCAGTTCCTCTAGCTTCTTCTCATAGCGACTCAAAAAGTAATCGTCAGGCTCGACCCCCGAGTTCTTCAGAGTTTCCAGGACCTTCTCCAGTCTGGCCACAGAACGGGCCCCGTCGATCTTCCTTGTACTTAGGTACAGAGTGAACTCCTGGAAACCCAAGAGCTTACAGGTGTCCACAGAGCAAATGTTCCGGATGTTGGTGGTTCTGTCCAAACGGGGGAAAAACACCAGACCTGACATCTTCTCTAAGTCCTGCAGGCTCACCTGGAACTCAGTTAACTGGGACTGGAACCCAATAGCTGTATTTGGCACCACAAAGGCCCCCAGTGCCAGCGGTTCCGTAGATTCCGGGCTTCTGCGAGCCAGAATCACCTTGTAAAGGTGTGAAGGAACTGCCACGTTGTCCTCACCGATCACCTAAAAACAAAGCAGCCCAATTAGTGGCACTGACCTGTGCCAACAGTTCCCAAGGTTTTGTTCCTACGTCTTAGATGCATTACCATAAAGCCTCTCGTGAGCAGCCTCAGTGTACCCCAATGAAGAGTCCAACTGCTAAGGAAAACGAAGAGATTCAAACAAAGACAGGAACCAAGCAGGCCAGTTCCAACAAGTCTTTAAAGTAATGCTACCCCAAAGATCAGGACAGAGGAGGAAGGGCACTAATCACTAAGTTTTCAGGGGAAAATGCTGTTATTTTCTCTTTATCTCCAAGTCAGAGTTTTTGGTCCTCTACATAGGAGAAGCCAAAGCTGCTGGCTTCAGAGTCTCAGCTCTCATAATAAAAACGGCCCTGGCTTAGCAAACTTACCAGCAGCTGCCATGTCAACAGAACTTTCTAGATCACTTCGATCGCAGCTCACCTTTTCACGGTAAGCATATGCAACTGCTTTTGCTTAGTTTCAAATGTTCCTGGACTACCAGACATTGAACTTCTAAATTGAGCTGTCGTCAAATCAGACACGATGAGAAAGGCCGAGCAAAGAAAACACGTTGGCTGTGTAGGTTGGCCGTACTAAGGAAATAACATTATGAACCTCTTCAAATGTCTTCCCAGTGTGCTTAAAAGCCTCATCTGTTGCCTAAAAAACAAAAGCTGAATGTCCATTTACTTAATGGCCCCCGATAAAATGACACAAGCCAAACGAGCATGCCTGCAGTGTGCCTTCCAGGGCCTGCCTGCAGTGTGTCTTCCAGGGCCTGCCTGCAGTGTGCCTTCCAGGGCCTGCCTGCAGTGTGTCTTCCAGGGCCTGCCTGCAGTGTGCCTTCCAGGGCCTCCTTTGGCCCGTATCTCCCCGTGATCAGGCAGTTCTAGCTGCAGGTTCCCTGTCAGAAGCTCAAATAAGACAGTGAGATCAGAGCCAAAGAAGGGTTCTTCTCTGATTTTTACAAACTCCTATTCACACCGCACACAGCCCACAACTCCACGGCCATCCACTATCTGTCACACACTGAACACACTGAACAACAGCAGGACTTGAGGGAAGACCGAGCCACAGGAATGACGTCCACAACCAACTGTCTGTGAACATTCTCAAAGTGCTGGGGGGCTCAGGAGTGAGGTTTACGAAACCATGTGGTCCATAGGTTCAGATTTCTTATTCCCAAGAGTGATTTGTGCCACTAGACAAACGAGCTCGGAAAGCTACTGCATGTTCACACCAGGCTCACACATCCCCAATAGCATCCCCTAACGATGTTCAGGGGTCCTGAACCTGGCCTTGAGCCTCTAATCCTAGCATTCAGGTGAAAGCAAGAGGATCAGAAGTTCAAGGTCACCCTTGGCTGCTCACTTAGGGAGATCTAGGCCAGCCTGGACTATGTATCTCCTTTTAAAAGGAAAAGGGAGGGGCACCAGCAACTCCTGAAGGGGAGCCAATGCCCACAGATCACCCTACAGGCAGATCATGGCCAGATGCTAAAAGATGACGGATAATGACGATAAGGAGGCTTGGGGGCCAGAACTAAGGGCATAGTGACTATGGAGCCATATTCTCAAAGGGGTATAAATTGAAATGAGCTTCAAACACTATGTATGGTGGCTAGGGACACAGTTGGTAAGCAAATTACTACTGCCACCTGGTGGGCTTT
Source organism: Alexandromys fortis (assembly GCF_014885135.2). Classification (NCBI taxonomy): domain Eukaryota; kingdom Metazoa; phylum Chordata; class Mammalia; order Rodentia; family Cricetidae; genus Alexandromys; species Alexandromys fortis. The sequence goes on from NW_026067921.1 coordinate 4,531,833, forward strand.
CCATGTCACTGCAACACAGCACAAGAACCTTCAGGTCCTTGGAGAACCTTCTACACATCCACTTCACAATTTCCACCTCAACGGCTCCTGTCCACAGACAAATGGCTACTTTCTAAAATATTTAACTGGCCATGTACATTGGTTGCCAACCAGAACTTTTAACTGAGTTCCTTACATACCAGCAAAAGGCATAAACGTTTGACATTTTACATTTCATGGTCTCACTGCATGGAAATGTGCCATTTCTATAGTTCTAGATCTCTCAAACGCACACAAGCTAAAAAACCTCCGATGCTGCAGTCTTGAGGGCACTCCCAATCACTCAGATCCATCTCAATCCTGACACTGGTCATGGTCAGAGCCATAACATGTGACTCTTCTAGTCATGGCCTTCCCTACCAGCAGACAATGAAATCAGGGCGGCGGTGGCGCACGCCTTTAATCCCAGCACTAAGGGAGGTAGACATAGCTGGATCTCTGTGAGTTTGAGGCCAGCCTGGTCTACAAGAAATAGTTCCAAGACAGCCAGGGCTGTTACACAGAGAAACTCTGTAAAAAAAAAAGAAGGAAAGGAAGGAAGGAGGGAAGGAAGGAAGGAAGGAAGGAAGGAAGGAAGGAAGGAAGGAAGGAAAGAAAGAAAGAAAGAAAGAAAGAAAGAAAGAAAGAAAGAAAGAAAGAAAACAACTACTGCCAGACTCCAAAGCTACAGAGAAACCCTGTCTTGGAAAACCAAAAAGAAAAAGAAAATGAAAGCAACTTGTTATCTTGTCCAAGTCAGTCTACTTTGTTCTCAGCACATCTAAAAGAGGCTGTGCCTGTTTGGAAATTCAAAAACCTACTGTTTCTTCCAAGATTTATAGCCGCGTAGTGGTGTCGCATGTTTTTAAAATCCCAGCACCCAGGGGGCAGAGGTAAGTAGATCTCTGAGTTTGAGGTCAGCCTGGCCTACAGAGTGAATTCCAGGACAGCCAGGACTATACAGAGAAACCCCATCTCTAAATAAATAAGTAGGCAAGTAAGTAAGTAAAGTAAATTAGGGTTTTCTTCCTTATAGGTAACTCAGCAATACACGTATGTTTCTTACTTTGAGAAAATGTTCTAGAATGCACAAGGTTCTGCCAACAAGACAGCTCCTCAAGTTCCACTTTGCCATAACCCGGTTCCTTTTTTCCTGTACAAACAGCACCAACACCCCCAAATGCCCTCGTAGACCAGTATGACAACAGACTGACATGCTAACTTAAAAAGCAAGACCAAAGCACACGCCTTTAATCCCAGCACACGGGAAGCAAAACCAGGGGGTTACCATGAGTGTGAGTTTGGGGCCATCCAGGGCTATACAGTGAGGCCCTGTATCCAAAGACAGAGAAAAGGAGGAAGAGGAAGAGGAGGAGGGTATGATGGTGTAAAATTAAAATCCCAGAACCTAGAGAGGTAGAAGAAGGAGGATCAGGGGTTCAAGGACAGCCTGGGCTACATGGGCTGCTGCTCAAAACAATAACATAAACAATTTCAAAATCCCCAAGATCTATAAAAAGTATTTTTTATAGAGAATGTGATTCAAACAACAGTTTTTGCAGAGGGACAGTGGAAAAACATAGGCTCCAGCAAGATCAGACCGTTAAAGGTCAACAGCAGGTTTCAGAAGGAGAAGTCAAGCTGAACACAAGTGGCTGCGGACAAAGGGTTTCTGTCTGTACGGCTTAACACGAACCAAGTTTCGAATATAATATCGGTACCTCAGCAACAAACCTTTTCACAGAAGATTTGGCATAAAAACGCTTTACAGAAGAGACCGCTGCTGCTATCAGACCGCTCAGGGACCCTGGACTCTTGTCAGGGCCAACAAAAACTGGAAAACAACCAGCTGGAAGCGACCAGAAAATACAACACACAGAACAGCTGTAAGATGGGCTCACATCTAAGTTAGCTATTTCCTATCTACTGCCCAGAGCTTGCTTCCTCCTTCTAAGACAGAAATAACAACCTAACCCTGTCATAACCACAAAGAACACCCCAGTTCCAGAAGAAATTGGCAAGAAACAACACAGGCTCAGCCCGCTCGCTATCTGTACTGTCACAGAGTTGCTGTGTCTTGAGCAAAGTTCTTAAGATAAATGTATTTCCTGACACTATTCCCAAGAAGACAAGAAAGGAAGACGTCAGACCAAAAATAAAACTACCACAACACATCAAGAGACCACGCCCTTAAAATGCCAATCACGTGAAAGGAAGAAACACGGTAGTCTGGAAAACGGACTCAATCCCTACCTAGGACAGGAAGAACATGCGAGGAGACAAGGGAAGTGAAGTCACAGAAATGTTGGTGCCCTGTGTCACGGCAAAGCCAGAAGACACCTGCTGGTAAGGCAGCTCAAACTAAATAGAGCCTCCACGTACGGGACATTGCTCCAGGCAGCGGGCAGATACGTAAATGACCAAACTTTCCCTGGACGTCCAGGTTCCGGGAACAGATTTCTGATTTGCTTCCTCCCTAGGAGGAACTGGCAGAAATCTGGGTTGTGGCTGGCAGGGAAGGGCAGACTGTTAGACACTGCTCACGCTCCACCTCGCATCAGGTCATTTACAACGTTCCTGCCCAAATCCTCAGGTATGATCCACTCATCTGGACTCAGGCTCTCTTGTAACGGACACCTACCTCAGAGAAAGCACATGGCCAGCTCGGCTCTGCTAAGGATGACTCTGATTCGAGCTGTCAGATGGTTCACTTCTGATAACATCACTGCTACCAACCTCCCTGAGGCTCACCCGGACTCAAGGTCCAGGGTGCTGTGATCCATTCCCCCAGATTCTAGTGGACATTTCTGCCTGGCTGTAAGGAACCCTCTTGGCCCATTTTGTTATTTCTGCATGCTAGCAGATACTCCTGGCCTCTGCCCACAGCAGCTTCCACTGCTGATGGACTTAGCTCTGCAGCAGGCGCTCGGCCGCCCCTGTGCCACTGCGAGAGCCTCCAAGGACGCCACTGAGTGAGCATCAAGTGTCAGAGAGATCCAGGTCTGCGTCTCCCCCATCAATCTCAACCGGCGAGGCCTGGGTTTGCCTCCCTAAAATCCTCAGTTCCTTGTGTGGAAAGGAACAAAGCCTCATTTTGGTAAGGGCTGTAGTGAGGACACAAGACAGCAGAGTGAAAGACCTTACACGAGGCCTCGTCTAGGCCCCCAGACGCCAGCTCCTTCGCTACACCTCTCCAAAGTTTAAGCGCACACATGCGCCAGTGCCTGCACTGCAGACCCAGGTACCCCACGTTCCCGAGGCAGAGTGTGTACGACTGAAAACAAGTAGCAAGCCTTACATGTGATCCAGAATCGTCAAGCACCCCTTGGAGACGGAGCTCAAGGTTCACACTGTTCCTTCAGAGGAACAGGCTGCTGTCAAAGGCTGCTCAATGTGTGTCCCCTTCCAAACAGCATTAAAAGACACCACTGGACCACAAATGCTCAATTGGAATTGATGGTTCTAATTGAGGGTTCACATGCTAGAACTGTCTGAATTTCTTGTCTGGACATTCAGGCTTCTGCCATCAGGCCCAGCCCTTCATCTCTTCTGCTTCTTCTACATAGACATACTGTTTCTCAGCACAGGTGCCTCTCCACTCCCCCGCCACCCCTACCGCCCCTCCCAGCCTCACCTTCCCTCAAATGTGCTTTCCTTGGTGAAATGCTCACATATGCTTCTATGCATGCACACAAATGCATTTTTTTTTAACTCAGTTAAATTCTTTTTTGGTGTTTTTTTTTCCTTTTATTGAAAAATTACTAGCAGGAGGTAGTGGTACACACCTTTAATCCCAGCACTTGGGAGGCAGAAGCAGGCGGATCTTATTAGTCTGAGGCCAGTTTGGTCTACAGAGTGAGTTCCAGGACAGCCAAGGATGTGCAGAGAAACCTTGTCTCAAAAAAAAAAAAAAAAAAAAAGGAAGGAAGGAAGGAGGGAGGGAAGGAGGGAGGGAGGGAGGGAGGGAGGGAGGAAGGGAGGGAGGGAGGGAGGGAGGGAAGGAGGGAGGGAGGGAGGGAGAGAAAGAGAGAGAAATAGCTTTTTTCTCACACAGCACATTCTGATTATGGTCCTCCTCTCCCTCTCCTCCCAGCTCCTCCCCACCTCCCCTCACAGTCAGATCCACCTCTTTTCTGACTCTCATTAGAAAACAAACAGGCAGGGCTGGAGACAGCTTATTGGTTATAGCACAGGCTGCTCATCCAGAGGTCCTGAGTTCAATCCCAGCAACCACACGTGGTTCACAACCATCTATAATGAGATCTGGTGTACTATCTGGCCTGCAGGCAAAACACTGTACACATAATAAATAAATCTTTAAAAAAAAAAAGGAAAACAAACAAGTTTCTAAGGAATAAAAAGATAAAACTACACGTCGGAATAGGCTGCTTAGTTAGGTTTCTACTGCTGTGAAGAGATGCCATAACCAGGGCAACTCTGATGAAGGAAAACATTTAATTGGGGGCTGGCATACAGTTCAGAGGTTTAGTCCATTACGGTCATGGTGGCAAGCACGGTGGCACACAGGCAGACATGGTGCTGGAGAGGTGGCTAAGAGTTCTAAATCCGAATCCACAGACAACAGGAAAGCAGAGTGAGCCACATTGGGCCTGGCTTTAGCATCTAAGGCCTCAAAGCCCGCCCCCAATGACACACTTCCTGCAATAACACCGACCTACTCCTAACAGTGTCACTCCCTGTGAGCCTGGGGGCCGTTTTCTTCCAAGCCACCACAAAGACAAAACAAACAGAAGGAAGAGTCCAAGAGAAGACACAAGATTCAGTCACTCATTCTCACACTCAGGAATCCCGTAATAGCACAAACTAGAAGACACACTATATATGAAAGAACTTGAGAGTTAAAAAGAGAGGAAAAAACATAAATAAAATTTTAAAATGAGATAATTTTTCTAAAAGCCCACACATGACATTTCGAGACAGTTTTGTTCCTGGCTGGCCACTACCCCTGGGCATGCAGCCCACCCTTACGAGCAGTTTGTTTCCCCAGTGAACTCCGTGGAGAAAACTAAATTTTCATTTGCATGTGGTTATCAACTGAAGATAGCCTCTGTGTTAGAGATGGGGGCCAATTAAATTCTTAAAATAGCAAAATTTTCTTTCCCTAATTAAATTACTAACAGACAATATCCTGCCCTCATGCTAACAGATACACTAAGGAGTTTTGGGTTTAAATTTTTAGTTGGAATCAAGTTTGATCTGAAAAAGAACACCCAAACTAGCTAAACCTATGTTATTATAGAGAAATCCACTAGTGAAAATAAGAAGTCCATTAAACTAAAGTCACAAGGCAGGTCTCTGAGGAAGACAAAAACTAGATGACCAGAGGATGGAGTCTTGTCAACACTCAACTTCTGTGTATACATATGACGCATAACGGTGACCAGGGATCACACATGCCCTCCTCAGAAGACACAGTGAAAAAAGGCCTCCCAAACAGTGAGCACTGAGGTAGAGAATTCCGCTCTACTCTTTGGGGCTCTCTCCACCCACTATAAGTGCTGAACACACACGACAAGCAAACAGCAGCAGAACGCAGACTCGAGAGTCAGCTTGTCATCAGACCTCAGAAGCAGGGCTCCTGGGGAGACATACTGTGCCACAAAGCAATGGCCTTGTTCTGCTCCAGGATGAAGCTAACAATCTAAAGGAACGCTTCTCAAACCTGCCGGTCCATGTAACGCTCCCTAGGGAGCTTGACAGCTATGCAGATTCTGGAACTATATTCCTAGAGTTTAGGATAAGCAAAGACTAGAAGGTTTACCTACATTGCCTCTTCCAGAAACTGAGGCTGAACCCCAACATAACACAAAAGAGAATATCAGAAAAGGGCTGGGGGAACTTAAGACTAAGTAGATCTAAGCTAAGTATAAAAAAGCACACAATAACAAAGACTGCTCCTGAGTTTACCAATAGCGCACGCATCACCAAACTACCTTTCCCCTTGAAATATGCCGTCAGCTTTGGGCCACCCTCCCGTTTTTCCTCCCGCCTCCTCTCCCACTTTCTGACTCATGATCACATTCGTCAGACCTCTGAGGCCTGACTGTACCAGGGTTCGGACTCCACCGTCCCTCCCATCTATACTTAAGTATCTCATCATTTAAAATGTGTGTGCTCACGACTTCCAAGCGGATCTAGACACCAAGCCTGACCTCTGAGGTCCAAACTCACTCATCCTGCCTACTCAGTATCCCTGAGTGGTCATCAAATCTCAAAATGACAAAGTGTACTCTATCCCTGGTCATCTTGGACTGAATGTGACTAGACTCCTTCCTCCTCCCCAGAGCAGCCCCTGGGAGCCTCTGCCTCAGCACTCCTGCACGGAGCAATTTTCTCTCAGAGCTCCACTCGCCCCTCACTCAACTGTCAACTCCTATTCCCACTTGTTCTTCTCACAAACAGCCAGTCAAACTAGGTTTTGCGAATGTAAACCAGATTACACCACTCTCCTGATGGAAACCCTGCAGGCGCATCCTGCATTCACAGTCCAGGCTTCTTCCCATCTTCCCTGGCCCACAGCTGCTGTCACACTGCCCAGAGTGCCTTCCCTGACCGCCAAGCTCGGCTTCTCTCTCACTGTAATTAGGGTTTCTGCACAGGTGTTACTCACAAGTGACCAACCCTACTTTCTCTCCTCCTCCACCATCCTTTACCACTTGTTCTTTAAGGCCCTTGTTTGCCTTTTCACTCTGGATGAGAAGCATGAGAGCTGTCCCAGGTATACACTGGAAGCTTAAAAAGACGTGGAATAGCTTAGGTACGTGGTGTGTACCTGTAGTCCCACCTGCCTGGGAGGCTTACGCAGGATTGCTTGACCCCAGCAATTCCAGAACAGCCTGGGCAACACAGCAAAACTGTCTTTAAAGGTAAAGCAATAAATAAACACACTGAATGAAAGGAAGAGGAGGAGGAAGCTGGGGAAGGAACAGAAAGTTAAAGGGGTCCAAGAATAATATCTTAAAAAGCTGATTTCCCTTTTTAAAGAGTATGACATTAAATGACCTGAACCATCTGAAACAGCAAACGAAAGTGCGTCACACATTCTTAGAAGCAGCAGCTGTGGCTCCCTCACCTCCCATTCTGTTTCTGTCGTCTGTCTTCAGGGGGCACAAAATGGCACAGAATTATACCTACCTCCTATAGATCCAAACACATGACTCACACACACATGCAATGCTGTAAACGCTGGTTTTATATTTTCATCAGACCCGAACAACAGGGCTAGACAGGAATGCAAAAGGAGAAACGCCAGTGGTGTGGGAAGTCCTTCAGTGTAAACGTTGCTTTTATTATTAATGAATAAAGTTGTCTCAGCCAGAGGCTTAGCAGAATAGGGCAAGGCAGCAATTCCAAGCAGACAGATGTAGAGAAAGAGTAGGCAGAGTCAATGAGAAGCCATGTAGCTGCTGGAGGAGACAGAGGCCGGGACTTTGCCGGTAAGACACAGCCACAGGCTGATACACAGATTAATAGAAATGGGTTAATTTGAGATATAAGAGCTAGCTAGAAAGATGCTTAAGCTATTGGCCAAACAGTATTGCAAATAATATAGTTTCTAAGTGATTATTTTGGGTCTGGGCAGCTGGGAACAAATGAACAGCAGCCTCCACCAATACCACCAACAGCCACAAAGTGCTGAAGCTGAGGTAAGAATGTGCATTCCTCCAGGCAGCAGTGGAGCAGGCCTTTAATCCCAGCACTGGAGGCAGCAGTGGAGTGATGGAGGAAGGTAACTGGTTAATTATAATAAACCAACTGCTTGGCCTCATAGCTTAGAACATAGATAGGAGGAGTAAACAGAATAGAATTCTGGGCGGAAGAGGAAGTGAGGTCAGACTCTGCTCTGCTTCCAGAGGGACCCGACAGCTCTGCTCTCTGGAGCAGAGACGCCATGCTCAGCTCTCCCAGGCAACTCCAACCCAGAATGGACATAGGCTAGAATCTTCCCGGTAAGCGCACCTTGGGGTGCTTACACACATCATTAGAAATGGGCTAGTCCAGGTGCGAGAATTAGCCTGTAAGGGCTAGAGTTCATGGGCCAAGCAGTTCTTTAAATGAATACAGTTTGTGTGTTGTTATTTCGGGCATGAGCTAGCCAAGCGGCCAGGGTGTTGGGGACGCAGCCCCACCGCTCCTATTTCAACAGTGGAGCAGGCCTTTAATCCCAGCACTGGAGGCAGCAGTGGAGCAGGCCTTTAATCCCAGCACTGGAGGCAGCAGTGGAGCAGGCCTTTAATCCCAGCACTGGAGGCAGCAGTGGAGCAGGCCTTTAATCCCAGCACTGGAGGCAGAAGTTCCCAGGTCTCTAAATTCAAGGCCAGCCTGGTCTACAGAGTGAGTTCCAGGAATGCCAGGGCTGCACAGAGAAACCCTGTCTCAAACAAACAAAAGATCAGTAGGCCCTATAAACTAATAGAAACAGGGAATGATACAAGCTCAGAAGCCCAGAGAAGGATCTAAGACAAATAAAGCTTTAAGATAAAAACAAAAACCAAGACCATCACTCAAAATCCACCCTTCAGGAAGCTGACCCTGACTGACCTCACGAATCTGATCCCTGGGCGGAGAGGAGTCTCTAGAAACTTTTCAGGTGACTGACCACCCTGAAAGTCATCCACTGATAAACAAACAGCCACACTCCAGTGTAACCACAGTCACTGACGGCGCACGCACTCCAGTGTAACCACAGTCACTAACGGTGCACGCACTCCAGTGTAACCAGTCACTGACGGCACACACACTCCCGTGTAACCAGAGGCACAGCAGCATCCTCCCGTGTTTTCAATTCTGAATTTCACACAGACTTTGCAAATGCTCTAAGAGCTCCATCCACTGTCCACCTATGCCCACCAACTGTTAACAAGTTCCTTGATTTCTTTATCATTCTCTTGTCTGTTGTCCCTAAATTTATTTAAACTAAGTCACAGACCCACTGCTTGATCCACAGGACATTCTGTCTTACAGAGACATTCACTCACACAGTCACAGACCAATGACCAAAACCAGGAAATTGAGAACCAACCAGTCTCCAAACCTCAAACGTAGCCAGCTGTCCCCAAATACTCCTCGGTAGCCTTGTTTTCTGTCTCTAAGACCACACTATAGGATTTGTTTTCACATCAGCGGACGGTTCCCCAACTATGACATGGTTCCTCTCTGTGATGAGCACAGTGTGTTTTAGAATGTCCTCCCCTGGGCTCCACCCACTATATCCACACAATGGGACTGAATGCCATGCATTTTTGCAGAAACCTATCTTCTCCAAATGTCACCCAGAAGTGCCAACTTCTCTAAGTCCCTCTGCTAGAGATGCTAGCCATGATCCTTGGGTTAGGAAGGTAAAGTTAACACTTCTCACCTTTTGACCACTGAGTGACTAGGGGACGGGAAGTGTTCCTCACAGAACTGCTGCCCACGCTCTGGCATCCACAGATGATTTCCGCTTCAATCACTGGTTGCTGTGACGGCCGCACTCCGGCCAATTCCCTGGCTGACACCAGTCAGGAATGTCCCCTGTAATCTGTGTGTTTACTGCCTGTGGTATTCTGACCTAACCCCAGAGGGTTACACTCCTCTTGGCTTTCCTATTCAGTCAGATATGGTAAGCAGGCGCTCCTTCCAGCTCATTCCTGTCCTCCCGATATGCCCGTTTTCCTGAGCACTTCCTTGGCTGGGGACGAGATGTTCCATTTTTGTACTTTATCCTACGCAGACTCTGAGGGAACCAGCCGCTTCGCCAAAGTGCTGGGGCCATTTACCAAGAGGTGACTCTTAGAAAGCCAGATCTGCCTGTGGCTAAAGCCTCCATCACTGCTTCTAAGCCAGCTCGGCACAAAGTAGGACGCACGTTGTTATAAGCTGTAATCTAGAAAGTCATACTCAGTAAGAGCAAAACATAAAACATTGACTGCTCACTACTGCATCTGAACAACACAGGTCACAGAAACACTATGCCACTGTATATGCATATTTATGGGTTCCATTTGCTTTTTTATCTTCTTGGGTACTGTCTTGGTTTGGGAAAAGGAGGGTTGTTGTATTAGGTTTTTGTTTGTTTGAGAACGAACTTAAAGTTGGGTGGATAGAGAGGGGGAGATGATCTAGAAGAACTTGGGGGAGAGAAAGACTATGATCCAAATATATTTAAATTTAAAAAATTGTTTTAAATAATAAAAAATGTCAAAAACTACATCAGACACTGATTAAAAGTTAATTTTCCTTTTATATTGAGTAAAAATTTTATTACACAGCAAGCTATTTATATAAATCTCTCAATTTCATAAATCAAAACCTAAATAAAACTGTAACTTAATTTCAGGTTTACAGTCACCAAACTTTTTGGTGGTGAGAGTCAGAGGATCTAGGCAAAGACAAGTATAATTATATCAAAAACAAAAATAAAAGGCAGTTCTAAACATTTTGGTTCTAAGATTTTTTTTTTTTTAAGACAGTTTCTCTGTGTAGCCCTGGCTGTGCTGGAACTCACTCTGTTGACCAGGCTGACCTCAAACTCAGCGATCCACCGGCTTCTTCCTCCTGAGTGCTTGGATTAAAGGTGTGCAACACCACTGCCTGGCAAATTCTATGACTATTGTAGCCGCCTGGTCTACAAGAGCTAGTTCCAGGATGGGCTCCAAAGCTAGAGAGACCCTATCTAAAAAAAAAAAAAAAAAAAAAAAAAAACAGCAATAAAAATAAATAAATACTAAAATTAAATTAGCAATTTGGTCAGAAGAGAAAACTGAAACGAATTAGTCTTTCTTTTTGTGGTTTCTCAGTAGCTTTGGAGCCAGCCTATCTCTGCCTCCCAAGTGCTGGGATTAAAGGCGTGTACCATCGCCACCCTGCACGGATTAGTCTTAAAGAATTAATTTTTCTGCCTTCCTTCTCACCAATAAGAATGACTGGGCATAATGACCAAAAGAAGTCCCCAGCGTAACTTTAAGGAGAGTAAAGCAGGCTGTCCCGGAACCTACGTGAAAGTGTTCGGTGCTGAAACCGCACGGCACATCTGGTCTAGGCCGCAATCAGACACATGCAGACCACACACCCATCCTCCTGGCGCAGTGCATGAAGAGCTCAGGCACACGGTGTCGGCAGAACACTCAGCCCTGCTACTGCACTGCTGTAAGATGCCCACAGCAGCAGCTGCGGTCTCTCGTGTCTCTATGTCATTAGAACTTCTCACACACTTGGTCGGCTTCCTGCAGTCTACAAGTGTCCTATGTCTTCAACATTAAAAAAAGAAACTCTAAATAAAGCTGAACAAATGAAATTAAAAAGCAGAGCATCGAATGAGATTACGAGTCCATGGAACAACATAAGCACGAATGTTACAAGTCCCTACCTACCTGGTAACTAACTGTTTTCTTCCCATCACTAGTATGAGGTAAGGTCAAAGGTCCCGATACTATCCAAACATCTTCAAATCTCTCCGTCAGTTCACGACAATACATTTCTATCCTGAAAAACCATCAAAACATGTTATATGTTTACAGGCCTACATGTAAGAAAGCAACAAGTCTGGGCTGGAGAAATGGCTCAGAGGTTAAGAGAACTGACTGCTGTTCCGGAGGTCCTGAGTTCAATCTCCAGCAACCACATGATAACTCCCACCCATCTGTAATGAGATCTGGTGCTCAGAACACTATAAATAGATTAAAAAAAAAGAAAAAGAAAAAGAAAGAAAGCAACAAGTCACCCAGTCCCTAGGAAAGACACCAAGAATCTATCTCATTTAAGAAATTAACTTAGGGATACCTATAGTGGCACACACCTTTAGTCCCAGCACCAAGGAGGCAGAAGCAATTGGATCTCTTATGAGTTCAAGGTTAATCTGGTCTACAAAGAGTTCCAGACAGGCTGGTTCTATACTGTGAGACTCTGTCTAAAAAAAAATTTTAAAGCCAGGAGGTAGTGGTACACATCTTTAAACCCAGCACTCGGGAAGCAGAGGCAGGCAGATCTCTGAGTTCGAGACCAGCCTGGTCTACAAAGCAAGTTCCAGGATAGCCAGAGCTACACAGAGAAACCCTGTTTTGAAAAAAAAAAATTTAAAGCAGTCTTTTGAACTTCAAACTATTAAAAAAAATATATCAAATCAGGCTTGATGTTGTACACCTTTAATCCAGTACCCAGGAGGCAGAGGCAGGAGGATCTGTACAGGTTAGAGACTAGCCTTGCCTACACCGAATCAAGACTGCAGCTATGCAGGCTTATCTCATCTGAAGCTGAAGGTCAGACTTACATGGAGACGCTCAGACTGTCTCCAGCATTACCTGGAAAAGTCAAAAGCTTAACCGCAATTCCCTAAACCATGGCTGTTTCTAGAAAATTGATCCTCAAAGACTGATGGAGCCAAATGGTCAGTCTAGTGGCACTTGTCACCAGAATGTATCCTAAAACACTAAAGAGACTAGAAACAGATTCCTTTACCTAGCTTACCACAGGAACTGTTAGGTTCTGGCGCCCCAGTGGAAGCCATCTACACAGCACAGTGCTAGGGACAGAGACAGGTTCACAACACAATCAACATGGTAGTGATAAGCGCTTTTTGTTTTGTTTTTTGATTTTTGAGACAGGGCTTTGCTGAGTAACAGCCCTAGCTGTCCTGGAACTAGCTCTGTAGACCAGGCTGCCTCTGCCTCTGAGTGCTGGGATTGAAGGAGTGCAACACCACTTTTTATAATGCACTTGGCCAGGATCTAAAGGAGACGGCAGCTCTTGCCACCATTCCTCTCCGTTTCTTTCACAGGGCAAATGCCCAGCTACAAGGTGAAGCTCTCCTCTCTACAAAGATCTCCCCAGGGAAAAGAAATGTAAAGGACCCCACAGGTGTGCAATCAGCAACACAACATGGGAAGGGGAGAACATCCCAGAGCTTCAACAAGCTGGAAGGAAGAGCTTCACAGGGGAGTGACTCTGAATCTCAGCTGGACAACTCAACAGCAGCAAACACTCGGGGGAACAAGCACCGTCAAGCGGGTACCAGAGATACTGCACATTTTTAAGTGCAATTGTGGGTTACATTTTAAACCAAATCTTTTCTCCTAAAAATATAATGTATGATGGCATATATTATAATCTGAGCAGGTGGTAGGGGTTAGGATACACAGATGCAGCAGATGTGCGCTGACTGGAAACTACTGGTCTTTCAGACTCCTCTCATGGTTTTTCTGAGTCTGTGTTTGCATACAAGCACATGAGTGCAGGTGCCACAGAGCCCGGCAGAGGTGTTAGAAGCCCTGGAGCTGGAATCACAGGCAGCTGTGGGCTAGCTGGTACGAAGCTTTGAGAACCAAACTCCTGTCCTCTGCAAGAGCAACGCTGGCTCTTAACCACTGAGCTACCTCTCTGGCCCCTGGGTTTTTAAGTATAGGGCATTTTCTTAATGCTTATTTTTTAAAATTTATTTATCTTTTTATGTGTGTGTTACCTGCATGTATGTAAGTGTACATGTGAGAACCGGAAGAGGACACTGGGTTTCAGGGAACTAGTGTCCCAGGAAGCTGGGGCCATCACGCTGATGCTGGACACTGAACTCAGACCCTCTAGACGAGCAAGCATACTCTAAGTGCTGAGCCATCTCCCCAGCTTTATTTTCTTTCTTTTCTTTGTTTGGTTTTGGTCCTTTGGTGCTAAGGATGAAAGCCATGGCCCCTGCCCATTTGAAGCAAGTAGTCCATCGATGAACTACACTTCTAGCCTTATTCCGAACCATAAAATACAAGAAAAACACACCTGCCTGAAACAACCTCAACCAGTGTTAGTCTCAATGCCTGCTGAGACCACAGGACAGACGTAACAATGTTAAAAGAAAGCAGAAGGCTCAGATGTTCTGGTTTCTACCACTAAAATGGTTAACGGCTGTGCTGAACTGCACCACACCAAACCTTTCTCTCGCAAAGTTCAGAAACAGGCAGTGTGCTGGTTCACCCTTGCCACCCCAGGACTTTCAAGGCTGAGGAAGGAGAAGCCCAAGCAGGTGGCCAGCCTTGGCAATTGACAGTGCCTCCCCCAAAAAGCTTAGAAACTTAAACCAAGTGCCTTTCCTGGACACGTGGCTCACTACTATCAGGAATGTCACTTTGAGTCATTTCTCTCAAAACCTGACTTGAACAGAAGTGAACAACCAAAGAGGCAGGCTATCTTTTGAAGCCTGTGCTCCCACACAGCCAGGAGAGCGTCTGGAAAGCGAGAGACAGCGCACACATGCCCCAACAGTCTCATCACACCACGCTCACCCACACCTACCTATTCCAGTAGCCAGAATTGTTATCGAAATCCTGAGGCACAATGTTAGAAAGGTAGAAGGTCTCCGCCATGGCCTTCTGTGAAAGAAAACAGCATGTTATTCCAGCATGCCTTCCCTTCAAAGGCTCCACAGCAGATGCTGATAGCCCCAAATTAACACCTCATCTCTAACAGCTAGGACCACAGGACCACTCATCAAGGCTGGAATCCGCTCAGGCCAGCAGCCACTCTGCCACCCATCCACATCCCAACCCACTGAGACTTGCTTAGATAAACAAAGGTGTAAATATTCCAAGACAGAGAATTCTGTCCTTATGCAGTATAACAGCTCAGGGTCGGTGAGATTGCCCAGCAGGTAAAAGTGCTTGCCCCATGAGCTTGTTACCCCAAATTTAGTGCCTGGAACTAACAAAAAGGTGAAAGGAAAGAACTCTACAAGTTGTCCTTGGGCCTCCACATACAATTCACGCACACACGCACGCACACATACACGCACTATATGCAGAATAAATTTAATTTAAAAAAAAGACTAACCCTTTCTCAAAAAAAAAATTAATTTTTTAAAAGACTATAAGCTGGATACAGTGGCACATGCCTATCATACCTGCGCTTCAGAGGTGAAAGCAGGGGATCAGGAACCCAAGGTCAACCTAAGCTACATAACGGGCTCCAGGACAGCCTGTACCACATGAGACTGTCTCAAATAATAGTAGTATCAACTACAATAAAAAAATAAGGGGGGCTGGAGAGATGGCTCAGTGGTTAAGACCATTGCCTGCTCTTCCAAAGGTCCTGAGTTCAATTCCCAGCAACCACATGGTGGCTCACAACCATCTGCAATGAGGTCTGGTGCCCTCTTCTGGCCTGCAGACATACACACAGACAGAATATTGTATACATAATAAATAAATAAAAAGAACTATATTGTAAATAGTTCAGTGTGCCTGGCTTTTCCCAGCATTTGCATCATCCAAAGCATGTTTATGAGCCCCAGTGACTAAAAGTCTCCAAAGAAAGCTGCAGAGTAACTTCTGGAGGAAAGGTCAACTTTCTGGGATTTTATTTAAGGTACAAACAACAACAATAACAAAACACTTAGTTCAAAAGTGGCAGAGAAAACGTCCCTTTCTCCCAGTTTCTAGCCACCACAAACCCATTCACGTGGCATGTCTGACCAACATACACAAAGCTGTTTCAATGACTGCAGTCACCAGCTGCCATCACCATATCCACCACTTCAAGGGCGGTCCCAGCCTGACTGGCACGGCGGTCCTGGACGCCACTGCGGTTCTAGCCTGGCCGCCACTGCGGTCAGATACACAGCCACTTTGTCTCAGCTTTTCTACAGCTCTCAAACTTTTAAAAAGAAGAATGAGTAGCTGAACCCATAGTGGCTTTTCCGCCCCCTTTACATTTAGAATTTAGTTTTCAGAGGCAAGAGACAGACAGACAGACACGGACATCCTCAAGCTTTATGTTCTGGTCCCTAGACCATCAGCCACACATCCTCATCCTCTCAAAGTGTGCCTACACTGGAAAACTTGTTATTTCCTGCTGGGGCCATGTGTCCTCGTGACCAGCCACTTCCAACATAGTCCTCATTGAGGGCACTGAAGGCTGAAGGGACACTGGGATCGGGCTTGAATTTACAATGTTTTCTGTCCGCGTCACCTGAAGAAAAAACACACAAAATGCTGATCAGTGGGTCTCTAAGACAGGCAAGTGGGCTACTGCGAGACGGTACCCCTTCAAGTGGGTGTATTGGGGACCACATGTCTTAAGCTCCTAAAATAGTTGAGCTATTTCATCTGAGCAAGCCTTGGTCTAGGACAGGCTGATTCTCACGCAGGGACACTAACTCTTACACTCAGACTCTGGCCTTTCGGTGAAGAAACGACTCTGGACAGCAGGCCCAGTGAAAACAAGGAGGCGGTGAGGGGACAGAAAACACCACGGAATAAACGTGAAAAGAGACCATCCTGTCACGCACAGCATGGGCAAGACCTGCACAAGCTCAAACCAGACAAAGACCTGCAGAGGGGCGAGGGGCGTCACAAAGCTCCACTTCTCACTGAGGGCTACTGGGAGAGGACAGTGGGAGGTGGTGATGCACTCTCAGGAGGCAGAGGCAGGTGGATCTCTGAGTTCAAGGACAGCCTGATCTATAAAGTGAGACCCAGGACAGCCAGGGCTGTTACACAGAGAAAACCCTGTCTCGAAAAAATAAAGAAAGAAAGAAAGAAAGAAAGAAAGAAAGAAAGAAAGAAAGAAAGAAAGAAAGAAAGAAATAAGATGCCACAGGACTATAGACCATTTACTCTAGTCATGGCTATATGCCCAGAGCTTCGTACCACTGTGCGAGCACACTTAGTGGGTGTTTAAAAAAGACCTGTTGAGGACAGGCTCCAAAGCCAAAAAAAAAAAAAAAAAAAAAAAAAGGCCTGTTGAGGTAAAGATGATGCTCACTGCGTGAATATTTAGGATGGGGTCTTGAAACTCAACTATTGAAACACAGATGTTCTCAGCCCCTGAACCAGCTGGGAAGGATCTTGGGCTCCTTGGAGACTAAACTTGATCCATTTAATCAGAGAGGAAAAATAAGCATCATTTTCAGGGTGTGCTGTAACAGGCTACAGTTGAAAATATTCTCAACCATCCCCTTACTCTAAACCTGGAAACCCTTTCATCAGTGCCTGCACTCTGTTCCAAGCACCCACCTACGATCTTGTCCTTGGATATATGCTCAAGGACCCATCTGGGCACCCGCTTTGCCTGATCATAAGACAAGGCATGGTTAGTGTAGCGCCTAGTCTCCGTTCCGGTCAGAGGAAATCCAAACTGTTCCAAGACAACTTTTTCTGAAGATTCTAAGAAAGAAAAAGAAAATAAAAAAAAAGAAAGAAAAAGAGGGGGGTGAATAAAATACAAGTAATTAGTGACTCTTACTAAGAACAAACGACTATCAAGACAGCAGTAGCTAAAAGCAAACGGCTCAAAAGTCTCAGCAGGAGTGATTCCCAAAGCTGAGGGGCAGGAGGCTCTAACAAGACAGACCTCATTTGTGCAGTTATTCAGTCAGAGAAAACGGCCAGCAAAATCCCCTGCCTACGGCCTGCTGTGTACTCACCAAGCCTCAACTCTAGGGGGTGTATTTGGTCTTGGTGCTGGGGAATGAACTCGGGGTTCTCGCTCGTGTCGGGCAGAATTCCTGAGGGCCACATTCCCAATCCTTCCATGTTTCAGTCTGTACAGGGTCTCGCTGCATGGCTCCACTAACTGTGAGCTCGCTCTGTGGTCCAGGCAGGCCTTGAGCTTTTGTTCCCGCTGCCTCCACCTACCACAGGTTGCTCAGTTTACAGGGATGGGCTGCCACCCTCAGGACTCTCAAATAAAGGCCTGGCAAGAGGTGTGCGGGTGGAGGCGGGCACAGCTCAGTGACAGCGCTGGGCACAAGTGCTAGTCAGTTCCTGGTGCCAAAATAAACAAGGACCCGATCTTATTAGCTTCCCAAATCCGTCTGCACCTCAAACTATAAGGAGACCTCAAAGGAAAACCATCACGTCACCGCTATCAGTCACTGATTAAACTGGACGGGAAAGAGGCTTCTACTTAAGGAGGCAAAAATGGCCATAACTGTAGTTTCTCATCACCATGGTATCCCATCTGCCTGGCTAAATATTCGTTTTCATTTTTCTAAAGACCATAACTCCAGGAGTGGGAGCACACA
This sequence comes from Alexandromys fortis, assembly GCF_014885135.2. Lineage (NCBI taxonomy): Eukaryota > Metazoa > Chordata > Mammalia > Rodentia > Cricetidae > Alexandromys > Alexandromys fortis. The sequence goes on from NW_026067921.1 coordinate 4,549,852, forward strand.
CCTGTTACTCCAACAGGTTTGATGCCTGGCTGAGTCAAAAAAAAAAAAAAAAAAAAAAAAACCCTTAACAATCCCTCACTGACACTTCCCCCATGTTTTAATCCAAGGAAAGACTGGGAACCCGGTACTTTCTCCTAGTGGGAGAGAGAGAGAAAAAAAAAAAAAAAAAACAGCTCTCGCCTAATACCTAGCCGGTTACTTCCCAGGCACCAACCACCAGAGACGTCCTCAGGCATAGTGGCAAGTATCAAAGAAGCTGATTGTTCAGCATATAGCACATCCTGGGACAAGCGGGGCCTGCAGGTGCCCCCGGGGGAACGTAAGGACTTACATACTCTGAAGACTGGGTAGTCAGTCTTCACAGAAACTCCTTCAGACATGTGTGCCGTGAGGGCTAATGTCAATTTGATAGAATCTAGACAAAATCACCTGAGACAGGCCTGAGTATGCCTATGCAGGGGTGTGGGAGGGGATCATGGTTGCACTTAGTGACGTGGGAACCCCCAGCTTAACTGTGGGCGGGGTCATTCCCTGGCTGGGAATCCCACACTGTATAGAAAGGGCCTAGCAGCAGCGGGCATTCGTTCCTGCTTCCTAATTGTGGAAGCGGTGTGGCCAGCTGCTTTAAGGTCCTTCCCCGCCATAATAGGGGCTGCACCTCGAACTGGGAGCAAAAACGAACCACTCTTAAGCGGCTTTCGTCGGGTATTTGCTTGCTTGTTACAGCTACAGGAAAAGAAACTAAGACACTTACTGAAGGCCAGCTCTGTACCAGGTACTGTGCTGCACCTAAGGTGGAGAACAAACAGAGTCTCAGCTCGAGCTGGCGCTTAGGACAGAGGGCAGTGACGTGGGAGCCCGCAGAGGCCGGGGGATGGCGCCCGCCCGCAGACTCACCGTGCGGCTCGCCGTCCCGACGCCGGAGGAGCTGCAGCGCCGTCAGTCCCGCGCCTGCCGCGCCCACGACGGCCCCGGCCAAGAAGCCATTCAAAAACCGCAGCGAGTCCCTGTGGCGGGAAGCGAAGCTCTTAGCAGCCATCGTTCCGGAGACGCCAGCGCGCAGCCTCTGCCGCGCCTGCGCACACCGGGGGTCCGAAGCCTGAAAGGCCCAATTCCAAACCCGAAAACTATGCACGCACGCGCGGTTTGGAGCCGCCTCCCAGAAGTCTTCGCCGCAGCAGGGGGCCTCGTGCGTCCCCTGGTGACCGCTGGGGCAGACGCACCTGCCTCCATCCCTGGTCCGGGCCAGGTGATGGTGGATGAGTTGAAAGCGTCGTGACTTGCAGGCTTAATCGCGTGTGCATGGACTGTCCTCAGAAGAAAATACCTTTACACTCCTTTAATAGTGAGTAAATGTGTTCTCATGATCCAATTCGTTGTGATTCCGAAACCTGTACCACATTGGATCTGTTTGCAACACCTGGCTTCAAAGTCAAAATACACACACTTAACTTCTTAAGCTATGGTGCTTGTACCTCCTATCGAGTTTCTTGGCAAAACAGTACTCCATGGTAACCCGAGACTCTAGACCAGAGCTCGGAAGTTAAAATCCCTGCCAAACTACTCGGATGTGGCACCCCATCATGTCTCCTCTTTTAATTTGTGTCTGAACCAGCAAAACTGCTTATCTGGTCAAAGTACTGGCCACCAAAACTGACACCAGCACTCAACCCCTGGAGCCCACTAGATGGAAGGGGAGAACTGACTCCTGAGAGCATCCTCTGACCTCCACAGCTGTGCACCTGATGAAGAGAACTGACTCCTGAGAGCCGACCTCTGACCTCCACAGCTGTGCACCTGATGAAGAGAACTGACTCCTGAGAGCCGACCTCTGACCTCCACAGCTGTGCACTTGCCCTCCTACATGCACAGGTGTGCACAGCCAGACAGAAACAATTGAATGTGATAAGATTATAATCGGGTTTGGTCGAGCTATCCATAATCCAAGATCTAGGAAGGCTGAGGACGGAATGTCTGAGTTCAAGACCAGCCTACACTACATAGTGAGCTCCAAATGGATCTCAGCTACACAGCCAGACCTATTTCAAAAAAGCAGTTAAAATCACCGTTCCATCATCATCATCTTAGACAGGACTAAGGCTGAGGAGGTAATACATAAGATGTGTGCCTTCAAGCACGCTGTAAATGTTAGCCTATTTTATGACACCACTATTCTTGGTTTTAGAATATGAAACTGGTGGGGGCTGGAGGGATGGTTCAGTGGTCAAGAGCATTGGCTGCAGCCAGGTGGTTGTGGCGCACGCCTTTAATCCCAGCACTTGAGAGGCAGAGGCAGGGGGATCTCTGTGAGTTTGAGACCAGCCTTGTCTACAGAGCGAGTTTCAAGACAGGCTCCAAAGGAACACAGAGAAACCCTGTCTCCAAAAGCAAAAGCAAAAACAAAAAGAGTATTGTCTGCTCTTCCAGAGGACCCAGGTTCAATTCCCAGCACCCACATAGCAGCTCACAACTGTCTGTAACTCCTGTTCCAGGGGATCCAACAAGCTCACACAGGCATAGATGCTGTCGAAATACCAATGTACATAAAATATAAATAAATTTTAAAAAAACGAATTGGCAAATGTCCACTGATAAAGGAAGAACATCTATTTAACAGGATTACACTCAGATGAATGGGTCCTCGAGGACCTTGCAGCATGGCCTCCAGCCTCCGAGGTGGACCTAAAGTTTTGTTACAGTACACTGCTATTTTCCGCCTGGAGACAGGGACTCGCATATCCCAGGATAGTCTTGAACTCTATGTAGCTGATGGACTCGAATGTCTGATCCTTCTGCCTCCACCTCCAGAACGCTGAGATTCCAGGTGTGTCCCACTATGCCCAATTTAGTCAGTGCTGGGGGCTCCAACCTAGAGCATGCTAGGCAAGCGCTCTACGAACTGACCACATCCCCAGCCAATTCCCATTTCTTCACTGGAAACCCAGAGCTTTCATCTGACCTCAAGGGCAATCACTCAGCAGGAGGCCATCTCTGTGACTAACCGAGGAAATTCAGGCAAGGTCTTCAAAGCCTCACACAGACAAAGCTGTTTGAGGAATTTCTCCCGAAGAATACCTCTGGTGAAGTCGCGTATGATTCCACAGGTCTCTGACCCTGACTGCTTGAGCTGGCTTAGCCGCCCTTTCTAATGGAGTCAGAGGCCGAGTTCTCTCTCCAGGTAGTAGCCTGTGATTTACCCACCTCCATCCATCTACAGACTAGTTTCCAGCCCAGTAAACACACAGCAACTGTATCTGGTCCCCCCACAGAGCAATTACAGAACAAATGCTTAAGTACAGGTCTGGAGACCTTGTGACTCAATGGCCCCAGCTCTTAAGGCTCTTGAAGTCCACTTCCTGCCTTTTCCCAAGATAGGTGGCCACCTCACCGGTCTCCTTCCAGTACAGCCCCTTTTAGCCTAGAAATTTCTGTCTTGTGCAATGGAAAACCCTGATAATACAACCAAAAAAATACTCGTCAGTGGCCATGAAGGCTACTTTGGAAGCTGCCATCAGAACTTGTTACAGTCATCCAAGTGCAAAGATGAGGTAAGAGTCCTAGACCTGGGTTCACTTCCTGAACCCACATGGAGGCTCACAACAGGCTAGAACTCCATCCCAGGGAATCTGATGCCCTCTTCTGGCTATCGTGTGCACAACACACACAGTGCACAGACAGGTGCCAGGAAAACACCTACTTTTTTTTTTTTTTAAGTACAAAGCACATAGGTGAGTTTTTCGTCATCTAGATCTTTTACTTGAATGTCACGGTACATGCCACTTGGCCCCAAGAACTGGAAGGACCGCTGCTTTGGGACAGTGAAGCGTCCTGGGGACCTCCTTGCCCACCTAAAATAGGACTGGACCAGTTTTTAAATTTCCAAGGGAGTCCCAGTCTTCCCTGGGATGCTTGAGATTTATCAGTGGGGGACAAGGCAGTAATTCTTGAGTTCTTTTCTACTTCTCACATTTGTTTTCACAAACTATTCACAGTGTGGTTTCTTTTCATGAAAGTTCCTTTGCTCTAGGGAAGCAGCCAGGTAAGCCTTAAAGCCAGTCTTAAAGATTTTCCAACTCCTTTGCCAAAACTGTGAGTTTTGCTGGACCTGGTGGCACATGCCTTAATCCCAGCACTCAGGAGGCAGAAGCAGGCCAGTCTCTTAGAGTTCAAGGCCAGCCTGGTCTGTGTAACAAGTCCAGACCAGCCAGGGCTACATGGTGAATCACAGTCTTTAAAAAAAGAAAAGGTTTCTCTAGATGAACAGAAAAAAGAAAAAGAAAAAAAAAGGATTCAGTTGTTGGTTTTTTTCAAGACAGGATTTTCTTAGTCCTGGCTGTCCTGGAACTCACTCTGTAGACCAGGCTGGCCTCGAACTCAAAAATAATCACCTGCCTCTGACTGGGATTAAAGGCGTACGCCACCGGGCTAAAAATCTCTTTTCTGCACTCACTGAAGAAACATTATCTGAGAGACTAGAAAGGGTCAGAGGTTGCACAGCAGGCCTGTAAAGGCCGCTGAAGAGTCTTCCAGCAGATGCTTACTTAAAAAAGGGTGACTTACAAGGCAGCTACCGCCCAGCCAGAAGCAGGACTCAAAAACAACACTTCTCCACTTAAAACCCTGTCTGCAGAGAGCAGCAGGCTGGTTTCCGCAGCTGTGTTCTCTGCGAGGCAACAGAAACCAGTGTTGCTCTACTCCTTCGGGGACTTGGGCTCTCATTTGGTGCTGATTTTCTCAGTGGCTCAGCGGTTACCCCACACGTAGCCAGGTTGGAGAGCAAGTCTCGTGCACCTGAACCCGGGCTTCTCTGACCCACTCCTAAGAATTCTGCTCAGCATGGGCTGCAAAGCAGAGGGAGGCCTGAGGTGGCCTTCCTGGCACTTCCAGAAAACATCCTCCTGTCTTTCAGGAACTCACCCTTACTCGCAGAATAGTCCATTTAGGGGATGACCCCGAGGCCCTGGCCATTTTGCTTCGATCTGCCAAGTACTCTGCTGGAATGTGGTGCCACTAGCTATGGGGCTGTGGTTGGTTTTTAATTTTAAAAGTTTCATGTATGGCCGGGTGGTGGTGGCGTGTGCCTTTAATCCCAGCACTCGGGAGGCAGAGACAGGTAGATCTGTGTGAGTTCGAGGCCAGCCTGGTCTTCCAGGACAGGCTCTAAAACTACAGCAAAACCCTGTCTCGAAAAAAAAAAAGTTTCATGTATGATTACTAGTGTATCTGTGTATGCCCATGCCATGGCATGCATGTGGAGGACGGAGGACATCTTTGCTGTCAGCAGTGGCTCGGTGGTAAGAGCACTCACTGCTCATGCAGAGACCCCAAGGGCCATTCCCAGCACCCAGCCAAGGGCTGGGCAGCTACAGCCACCTGGAGCTCCAGTTCCAGAAGATGTGACATCTTGCTTCCTCAGAATTGCACTCAGATGCAAATACTCCCCCGCACCTCACACACAAACACACACACACACACACACACACACACACACACACACACAGTTTAAAAATGAAAACTACCCAGGGGGTAGTGGAACACGCCTTTAATCCTAGCACTCAAGAGAGGCAGGTGGACCGGAGTACAAGGACAGCCTGATCTACAAAGTGAGTTAGTTTCAGGAGAGTCAAGGCTACACAGAGAAACCCTGTCTTGGAAGAAGGGTGGAGGTGCTGGAGAGATGACTCAGTGGTTAAAAGCACTTGCTGCTCTTCCTGAGGATCTAAGTTCAGTTCCCAGCACACACATGTCAGCTCACAACTACCTGAGTAACTCCAGCTCCAGGGGATCTGATCACCAGTTTTGGCCTCCCTAGGCATCCATACACAGCATACAAATACACATATACAGAGATACTCACAATTTTTTTTAAAAAAGAAAATAAAAAAGACAGACAAGGTTACTTATTTATTATTATTTATTTTCATATACAAAAAGATAAAACTTGAAATAGTTCTAGATTTTTCCTCCTATTCTGTTGGGGGGTGTGGCTGCTCCTTCACACAGGGGGAAAACTACATTCACATCGGTTTGTTTGAGGACCCAGTGCAGTATTCAAGCAGCAAAACCCCAACTTAGCAGATCTAATTTCAAACTTGACACTCGTTTCTAAAATTACCACAGGAGAAAGGAGCAAAGATCCACTGCAAATGAATGAACTATGATACAATGTTCTTTCCAAAACGTTTGCATTTCGCAACTGTAATTACATGGATGTCTGCTTCAGGCCATTGTGTGTGTGTGTGTGTGTGTGTGTGTGTGTGTGTGTGTGTGTAATATATATAGATATATATAAATCAGCACACTTTTCAAATCCAGACAGGGTAACAGCAACAAGCTTAACTCTGTATATATATATAATATATATATATATTATATATATATATTTTTTAAGACATGATACTTTAGTATAACTTTTGTTAATTCAGTAGTACAAGCTATTTTCTGATCTACAAAATGTTTGTTTTATAGCTACAAGGGTGGAAAGTGTCCCGCTACATTTACACCTCACAGATTCTGGCAAACAAACAGTACTCAATCGAACTGGAGCCCCAAACTAGAAGTTTTTAGTTTCAGCACTTGAGAGAGCTTTCTCGTCTACACAGCCTGAAATCATAGACTAGTCACACTTGCAGACTTTGCAATGACTCATCATTTTAAACTGTGAGAAACAGATGAATCCAAGTTTTTAATTACAATTCATATATACAAGTTAGATAACACAGCTCAGTGAGACTTAGCTACCCATCCTAAGGGCAGCACACACATTCTCCACTAAGTTAGACAAGTCTTAAGTTTTTTTTTTCTTCCAAATAATGTACAAATTTAGAAGTAGCTGGTAAAACTGATATATAAGATGGTAAATAAAAAGTGACATTTTCTGTTGGTTCCAAAACTGTCCCTGCAAAATTCGATGTTCTGCTCTATTTCCAACTCACTGTCTGTCACATGCCAAATGCTCTTCTCCACGGGAATGGACATCAAACTCGACGCAAGGTGAGTTTGCAGTACTGCACAACTAAGACAGATTCAAGGGCAGTTGTGGAAAAAGAGCAGCAGGTGAAAATGGCCTCTAACGTCACTGTTGGGACCGTGTCGCATTCATAAGCAGATTCTCTTGTACAGTTGAAAATGGCATCGTGTGGATTTGTGTCATGGCACTGAAATCTCCAAGTCTGTTGCTAATCTGCAGTAACCCTCGCCTTCAGTTCTCAAGTACCACCCAACTGTCTTTGCATTTTTATAGAATTCTGGACAAGAAAAGCGAGGGAAAGCAAGCCGCCGGCATTTTAGTCATTGCGCTCTTGTTGGTGGGCCTGGCATTTCAACTGAGGTCTCTGCCCACGTGACAACTGCTTGCTCCCAGGCGGCCTCTGACAACTCGTGTTTCCTACTCTGGTCTCTGTAACGCTTTTCCCTTATGGAGAAATTATTTGGCTAAACTCATACACTTCGCTCGTGGCAGTGCTCTGGGAAAACCCCACTAGGGCTAAAGCACTTGCGAGGACTGAGGTCAGCAGTCCGCTAAGTAGGGCAGACACCAGACACCTGGAGGGCTGAGTTGAAACCCACCAGGTGCACGCTGACCCTAGTGTCCCATGGTCAGCGGGACAGCAGGGCAGCCCAGGGCAGGCAACTCATGACTGAGTTACCACTTTTAATCTCACCCTGCCGTCTGTGCCCCAGAGACAAAAATTCAGGTGATGACAGCTGGTTAATTAAGCTTTCTGAACTGGTAAAAAAGGCTCTTTAAAAATATATATATATATTTATTTAAAATACATCAAAATGACAAGCAGCCATATCCCACAAGGCCTAATTCCACAGCAACATACACTACAGACATCTTCCCAGAACGCACTGTGGCAGTGGATGGGGGTGGGGGTGGGGCTTCTACCCTGCTGTTTGACGGAATGTTCTAGGTCTGAGCTCTGGAGACTGGAAATGCGGGCGTTACAAAGAGCTGGTCTTTGGAGCTCATTTGCGTGCGAGACCAGCTAGTTAGGTTGCTTTGCCTATTCAGACACATGAGAATACTGAACACGGCAGAATGCACAGGACACAGGAAGCACCGTTCAGATGACATGCCCAACCAGTCCCCCCCCCCCCGCAGCGCCAGGGCAGGCTTGCCAGAAGCCCCCGGTCCATCTGGGAAGAGTTTTGCTTTAAAACGAGTCAGTGCCCACACTCAGTGGGCCTTCTGCACGTGTGGTAAGAGTCGGCAGTTATCAAGAGAGCCCAGGTGGAGACACCGTTCAACGTGAGGTCTGAGGTAACCGGTTCTTAAAGTACCCGGATCACACAAGTGCATCCAGAAATCAGGGCTGGAAAGGGAGGCAGGAAGGGGCGGGGGCTAGAAGAGACAAGTAGAGAAAGCTTACTGCAGTCGCTTTTGAGGGGTGGGTGACAAACCAAGGCACAACAGAATTACATTCCGAGACAGGCGGCTGGAGAGCACAGAAGTCTTTTATGGGGAACAGAAGCGGGGGAGCTAGCTTCCAGAATGCAGCTAGAGCTGGGACTAAGTGTCCCCAGCAGAAAGGGGATAGATAACAGGTAAAACAACATTCTAAATCAGGATGAAGAGACCACGGCTGGCTTGAAACAACACACTAAGGCTCTCTTAGCAGGAGCACCCATCCAGTGCAGTTCTCTAAGCAGGAGGCTGGAGCCAGCAGGCAGAGTATAGGGAGGAGGTCTTCGGCTGAACCTCAGAACTGGCCATGGGACATGATTTAGCTGAATTATCCACCTCCCCATCCCTATGCAAAGTCCCACCCACTCTCCCCCAAAATCAAAAGTTGAGATGAAGGCCACCTAGGCCTTGCCAGAAACCCTTTGCAGGCATCTGAAAGACACCCCGCTCTGAGATTGGGGTACTGAGCTTCCTCTGTTGGTTCCTGCTTTACAACAGAGCAGAAAGCAGCCCTGATCAAAAGGGACAAACTGTGCCTGGGAACCCTCCATTTAATTCCTGCACTATATCCATGAGCCCCACTGTTTCCAAAGAACTGCTCAGTATGGTCCTAGATGGTTCTGGTTAGCAGAACTCAGGCCACCAAATCCCATTTGAATGTTTTCTGTGGCTCAAATCTTTCTCTAGATGCGTCCTTCGGGCTCTGTGCTACCACTTCCAAACCCAGTCAGGTACCTTCTACGAAAGGAGCAAAGTTTCAACCTCAGAACCCCTTGTTCAGCATAAATTAAACCCACTACAAGCTCCTCCCTTCACCCGGCCGCTGTCCCCTCCACAGGCAGGAAGCAGGACCGAGGCCTCACTGCCCTGTGAGTGGAGCCTGGGCAACGGGGACCCGTAAATCGACTCCGGGCTGCCAGGGTATCCAGGAACCCATGCAAGCGCTAAGCTCCAGCCCTCGTACTCCAGTGTGCGCACGATCCTGAAAGTAAAGCTCATCGGCTTGGATTACAGAAGCGATCTCACTCCGACTCACTAGTTTATAAAAATAATCTGTAGTACAAAACAATCTCCACACTGCGTGGAGGCGACGTCACGTGACAGAACTAAATAGATGGGTGGAGCTACGGACTTCGTAAGGAAAACTTCAAGTGACATCTCTTAATAGAACTACTCTTATTTACAACACTGATGCAGAGTGGTCAGGAGTCAGGGAAGGGTGGGCGCTCCAGAACTCGAGGCAGTGTTTGTTCACTCACATAAAACCCACCTTTGCTTGCCCCTCCCCCCAAAAAAACTAATGGGGTCGCTCGCCTCCTAACTGTAAACTCAAACACGCAGTCTACAAACGAATGTAGTACGTCTCATCTGCAGGTGTCCAGATCTCCCCGTTCCGACAGCAGCCAAGCGCACCCATGCGGCAGCCTACGCTAACTCAGCCTAGACAGTCCACGGACAGAGGCCTGGAGAACAAGAGGCCATGCAGAGCCCACTGCCCCACGCAGGCGTTTTAATTCTTTAGGGAAACGTTGCCAGGTGCTTCCGTGGATGGGGAAGTGGCGCTCGCTGGCGTGGGCACTAAGGAGACAGGTATAGCACCGCAAGGGCAAAGTCTTCTTTCCTTCACGCCTGGAAGACGCCAGCATGAAAATGCTAAACTTGGTTTAGAAAAAAAGATGTAGGCGTTCCCGATCTCAGTTCAAATTGTCAGCCCAACAGTAACTTACAGCAATTGCAAAGCAGTCCAAATAGCAATATCCCAAGAGCCCACCAAAGAACTTGGGCTGATTTATTGATTGAACTAATTTTTTTAAAGTGTGTTGGAATCAACTAATTGATTCCCAAGGAAGTGTTTTAAACTTAATTTAATGTTCTATAAAACTTATCATTATCCCAAAACACTTCCCTAAACCTCCCAGAGGTCTGGGGTACATTCCCAGCAGGATTGCTGGCTGCAGAGCTACCCCGAAGCACACATAAGGAACTACGCATTAAATCCTGGGTGCACGGAAAGTTTGGCGCCTAGACTGTAAAGGACTCATCGGCTGAACTACTCAGCATACTTATCTAAAACAATGTTAGCTGGGATTTAAGCTCAACACCAGGCCAAACAAGCCAGCTGCTGAAATTTAGCCTTTACAAACAGCCAGTGATGAAGGGGAGGTCCCGTCACCCAAGCTGAGAGGAAAGGGACACCTTGCCGTCACCCTTTCTGGCCGGTTCCCCAGTTAGCAGAAGGATGGTTGGACGGCACACAGCACTTCTGGGAAAGGTGTCGCCTACTGCTCCGGAATCACCTCTCCGGACGCGCCACCAAGTCCCAAAGGATGAAACAGGCGATGGTGAAGCTTGAGCTGAATGAAACTTTCCTGTGATCTGGGACGCATCTATGAGCCGAGTTCTTGAGAACAGCGGCAGGAATTCAACTCTAGTACAGTGAGCTTTTGCTGTATTAATTATTTAGGAAAAACAAGACATCCTCCTACCCAGCAGTGTACACTAAACTTCACACACTACAAAAGTGAAACTCTGTGTGTGAGTGAGAGAGAGAGCCAGCCAGTCCTCTAGCTCTGGGTGGAACAGTCACTTCTTTGCCTAAGCGGCTAAGCTTAGGAACCACCACATGCCAGGCTGAGCCAAAACACATGGCAAACATTAAATAGATATAGGCTGGCCACCAAGAAAATTCCTTTATAAAGCCCAAGGCCTAGGACAGAGTAGCAAGACAGAGAGGGTCAAGGGTGTTGTCCAGGCAGGCAGGGAGGACAGGGCACGGCAGGAACATACTCTATGCTAGAAGCACCAAGCCTTGTCAGGAAGGGCTGACCCAGCTGCACCCGGCAAGCCTGGTAGCCTCGTGATGAGAAGCAGGTCTGCCCTTTGCTGTGGAGGTCTGAGCAGAAGGGCCAGCACGTCCCTGTGCATCTGGTGTTGGGGGCACCAGGGCAGCCCATGTTAGCCCAGACGCTAATGGCTGTCTATGGTCTTCCTTGCCGTCCATGAGGGTCTTCTGCAGAGCCCCACGACATGGCAGCCCTGTCTTCATTTGCTTTGTCCTTCTCTGACACAGCCACAGAAGTCTTTAGCAACGGATGACTGCCTGTTATCACAGGGATTTTCAACCAGAACATTCTCTGCCAAAGCCCATGGCCACAGGAGCCTATCTGGACCACAGCATGCAGTGAAGAGAAAAGAACTCTCCAGCTGCTTCTCTCCTGACTGATCTCATCCCTCTGAACACACGGGGACTTCCTCAGGCTTCCAGAAGCTTAGGGACAGGGGACTAGAAGGAAAAGTGACATAAAATCTGTGACAGAGTGGAAGGCAGAGGCCCTATGACCCCACTGGACACAAAAAGAAAGAGAGAGAGAGAGAGAGAGAGAGAGAGAGAGAGAGAGAGAGAGAGAGAGAGAGGGAGGGACAAGGGCCACCCTGGAAGAGCACCTAGCTCCCATGAGCAACTGGGTATGTTACCCGAAGGCTCAAGGCGGTCTCCAGCCCCTATTCACAGACACCACCACCCCAACTCTCCCTTCTCCAGGCCACACCAAACAGGTACCCCCTCGTGACACTCCATTCTGGTGCAAAGGCCTGACAAGGACACTGTTGTGGCTGGACACAGAGTCAGCAAAGTGGGAAGCCACCCCCAGAAACGCTATCAGGCCTGCCCTGAGTGGGATGTTCTACACCAGAGCTCAGCCAGGCCGAGATGCTATGACAAAACCAAGCCAGCACACAAGAGAAAAACACCCAGGGTCACAAGAGCACACAGGGAATCTAGGTTTAATGTTTGGCACAGTGTGTGACTGGTGACTGGGTCACTCCCGCAGCGAAGGATCTACACTTCTTAGTGGTTTGTTAAGGGTCAAAAGTAGAGCTCTCCACTGCCTGAGGAGAAAGCTAAAGAAAGCAGATATGGCACTTTTCAATAAATATTTAAAGCTTCTTAAAGAAAGAGGTGGGAAGGAAAAGCAACTGCTGTAAGACCTGTTTCGCTAGGAAAAAGGTTTTCTGAGAGAAGGAAATCCCGAAGCACAAAGTCAGGCGGGGGGAGAAGGGGACACACAGAGCTTACACAAACAAAGTCCATGTCCCCCAACTACCTGGCCAGCCCACGGTGATCCACAGAAACGAGGACCAAGGTCTGAGAGGGAAGTCAACTGGCCTTCCTCAGCACCCTGTACACAAACACCCACAGAAAAGAACAAGCCCAGGCTTCCCCGGGCACCACACACCACAAGCTGAGGGAGCAGCTGCCCAGCTCTGAGCTGCGCCCTCCCAGATTTCACAGCATAGTCACAGGCTGAGCCAAAGGAATTAACCCTCCACTTCTACCTCACCTGGGCCTGAGGGCTGTGGTTCTGCTGAGTTAAAGTAGGGGTGTCATCCTGAATACTACCCAGGGGACTTAAGGAACAACACCTGGCCCTCCAAGCAACCCAGGAGGAAGTGGCCTACCCTCCAGACAGAGATGTGCTGTTTAAATCCGGCCTAACCCAGCGCGATGCATGCCCAGCCAGCTCAGACAGCGACCCACGGCTGATGGCTGCTATTTACAAGAAGCTCCTAGCAAACAAAATGGTAGTGCTGGCTAGAAGACACAAGCTTTTCTTCTTTTTCTCTATTATTTCTTTTAAACTTCCTTGTCATAAAACCCAACTCACATTAAAATATACTTCCTACAAGACAACACAACTAACAAAATATATAATTAATAAAACATACACAAGTAGAAAATTCTGAGGTATTTCTGGTTTGAGGTGGTCTGTGGTCGTGAAGTTACTTCCTTTACATTTTAAAATTTAAACCTCGGAAGCCACACAGCAAAGGATGTGTATATATGTGGATGTGTGTGTTCTGTCTGAAAAAAAAATTTAGCATGTTTCATAAATAAAAAAAAATTCCAATGTCGAAACAGCAGCATTAGGAACATTCACCGCCCGGAGCAAGGTTATGGCGTATGAGAAAACAGTTTTAGAATATGTACCATGCACCGCTTTAAAGGGTCCAGAGAAAGCCGTGTCCAGGAGCCTCAGACAGGAGCCAATAATGCCGCTGCATGGGGCCAAGCCAGAGCTGCAGGCCAGCAAGGCGCCCACCCAGGGATCCTCTGGGCCACTCACCCCGTGCAGTGGGCGCCACAGGCGTCTCCCCAAACTGCCAACAGGAAACTGCAGTTCGGTGTCTCCTCCATAAAGAGATCCACAGCATCCATCATGTCTAACGAAGAACGTCCACTAAGCTGTAATGCCCCCACCTAGTCTTAAGACGCCAGCAAGGTAGTATTTCCTCCTGTGGGCAAGCCCAAGTTAGTATGAAGAAAACGGGCAGGCAGAGCAGCCTGGCCCCGCTCCTGGACTTTCCCAGACCCTGCCTGTGCATGCCATTATTACTGCTCGGCCCTCAGAAGGTCCTTGCCCTCGATCCCTTGTTACCTGAGAAAACAGCCTCCATAGCCAAGGGTGTTGCTCCAAATGTGCCCAAGTCCAGTGTAGCTCTGCTCCCAACCCGCCCCAGAAACATCCTCCCTTCCAACTTGGGTCTAAACCATCCTCCTCATCTCTGTTTCCCTCTGCTGGGTCAGGATGACACCCATCCGATCCATGAAGACACATCTGCCATTTCTTAAGCTCACTGCCTGAAAAGGGAGAAACACAAAATAAAGGGGTAGGGGGACCCTCTTCTGAGCAAGGGTATGTTCATGTAACAGTCTTCAAAGGTTCCTCTAGTAGAGATTGCAGCATTGAGGTTCCTAGGACAGGAGATGGGTTTCTTTGTGTTACAGACGCTGAGACGACAAAGAGAACGCTGGGGGAACAGATCCCGAAGGACAGGAGGTGGCTGAGGCTCTTCAGCACGGCGCTGGTTCTGCATTCACAGCTCAGCACCTCAACGCCTGCTGACGTGTCCGCTGTTTGCAATACAGTAGAACAATATGCTGGTAAAAACTGATCCAATCCAAAAATAATATTATTAATAATAATTATAATAATAATAAAAGTCAAGGTAAAATAGCAGCTGCATTTTATGTGTTTGTTGGTTATATGGGATTTCCAAAACAAAACACAACTTTTTTCCTTTTATCTTCAGATCCACTGAGTCTGGAGAGACGCTCGTATCCTAGGCTTAGATGCTGGACTCTTTAGGGGGCAGGTCCACATTGGTGACGGAGGTCACCAGAGAGACTAGACAGTCCGAGGTAGTGCCGTTGACCGACCTCCTGATGAGGGACACCCGCTCTTCCACGCAGCCCGCAGAAAGGCGAGCCTCGGCATCGTGGTCCCAGCACTCCTCAATGGTCACACAGAGCTGGGCCAGGCCCTGCAGAGCCGGGGGGGGGGGGGTGAGAATCCTTGTTAGGGCAGCAAGTGACGATGTGTCAGGATCAGGCAGAGCCGATGGCCCAGCCACGGCCATTACAGGTCGATTAGAAGGCTACAAATTGCAGGCCTCCATAGTCCTGCCCTCCCATCAGTCACCTCACTGAGTCCAGGCCTCCCTTAGAGACCCTCGGAACTGTGCGCTAAACTTCAACACAGGAAGAAGAGGAACTCCTGTTCCCCCAGAGCAGCTGTGGCTGCAGCCTTGGAGCACTAAACTCAAATCAAATTGTACACAAATCCAAACACAAAGGCCCAACATTTAGCAGTTGAGCCACAGTGGGGACAAGAAGGAGGTCAGGGTCTACCTTATTCCCCACAACCTCAGAGATACATCCCTAGGGTCTAGGGAACATGGCGCCCTTTCCTTGTTCCTAGGCTCCTAGGCTCCTGTCATACAAGGCAGGTCCCTTCGCACACACCCCCAGTCTCCTGAACCCCGCTCCCTCACCGGATGCTTCAGCCAGTGATCCTTAATGGTGGGCCTCATCTTCTTGTGGACAACCACCTCCTGCAGTTCCTCCAGTGAAGGGTGCTGGCCAATCTCCTCCTCAAAGGGCAGCATGTACTCATCGACAGGCCCTGAGAAGTGAGAGGCTGGTGAGATCACCCGACGTCCAGCTCCCCGTCCCCAGGCCAGGATGACAGAGTTGCCACTCACTCACCATCTGCAGCCTTGCAACGAGAAACCAGCTCCCACAGCACCAGCCCCATAGCGTACATGTCGATGCGCAGGAAGGCATCTCTCTGGAAGTTGATGGCTCCCTCCAGTACCTCAGGTGCCATGTACCGTCTCGTGCCAACCTACAGGAACACAAAGGAGGGCAGGGTCTCCAGAGACCAGCTACACTCAAATACAGACTCAGCTGGGAGAACCGCGGCCTGTGTACACCAGACCGATTAAGACAGAAAGTCAAAGCACAAAGCCCTGCTCCATCAGAGTTAAGATCATAGCTGATGATAACTGTAGAAACATCACCAAATGGAGACAGTACTGACAAACTAGCTACACGGGTCCCAGAACACCCCAACAAGCTACTCCAAGGCTTTGTGCTCTACCGAGATTACTACTTGATGCAAAACCAGGCACTCAGAAGGTGAGGCAAGAGATCCGAGTTCCAGCCCCGCCTGAACAACACAGAGACCCTCTAACAAACAAGGAGATGGAGAGATGGCTTAACTCCTATGGTACTTGTCACTCAAGCATAAAATGAGTTTGGGTATCTAGGACCCGCATAAAGCAGCTTGCCTGCAACACCAGCACCTGGAAAACAGGGCAAGGTCCCCAGAGCAAGCTGGCTAGACTGATGCGTGAGATGCCGGTTCAAGGGAAAGACCAGCTTTCGTATACAAGGGGGCAGGTGATCAAGCAAGACACCCAGTGAGTACCTCAGACTTCCCCAAAACTGACCCCTAAATAAAACATGCACGCACGCACGCATGCATGCACACACATATACACATACACACGCACACACATGAAATGTATTTTTGAAAAATAAATAATTAAAACAGAAAAAGACTGAAATACAGGAGTAGTGGCCAAAGCCCAAATGGGGATCCTGGATTGCTCAGCTGCCTGGTCGGAGGAAGCTTCGCCAATCTCCAAGACTTGGTTTCCCCGCTGGTGAGACAAAAACCCCGGTGCTCTGAGTTCCCAGGCAGCTCCACAGTCACTCTGGCTGAGCGCAGGAGCAACAGTCCTGTGCCGGCTCCTAACTCCGCTGTCCAGACTCCTTACCTGCCCATGGGTGTCCCCTGGAGGCTTCCCCGGCTCAAACCGAACAGCCAGGCCAAAGTCTGCCAGCACAGCAGTGAGGTCACTCTTCAGCAGGACATTCTTGCTTTTGAAGTCCCTGTGGAGGCCCAGAGTCTAGCTGAAGCTCATCAACACCCAGCCCGCCGTGAGCTTGAGGGATCAGGACCCTCCTCCCACTATGGCTCTCACAGTGCTAGAGCGTGGGTTTGCAACTCCCATCTTAAACCATCCCCAACTCTCCGGGGGAAGGAGGTAAAGCTGCTTTGGAGTCCTGCACCGCCCCCTCCAGAAGGCTTCTGCCGGAGCCTGCAGAACAGGCTGTGGTGGCTGGGCAGATCCTAAAAGTCAGTCCAAAGATTCTCAGAGGACATGGCACACGAGTCTTCCGAGAAGTTCTCAATGTTTGGAAAGAAACAAGAGTCTAAAAGCTGCTTGCCACAGCTGCACAGCGGGGCAGAGCAGGGAGTGTGCGGCCTCAGCTCTGCCCCAACTCGGGGTCCTCAAGCCCCGAGTCTCCCCAACTTCTCCCTCAGCCTGGCTGTGAGGACTAAACTGAGGACCACACAGACGCTTCAGGCCAGCCCTACATGTACTAGGCGCTGCTGCTAGGCTGAACTATGTGAGCAAGCGCCAGCCTTTGCCTCACACACAGCCTTCTCTCACTACTATCAACACCATCGGGAGCCCTTCAGCTTTGAAGCCAACAGTCAACAGGGAGGCTCATCCCTCCCTCAGTCACAGGGCCAGACTGAAGTCGTTCCGGGGCCTCCACTAAGCTGCAGTCTCTGTGCTATAGCTCCACCACCTCTACGGTGGGACTGACAGAGACAGCTTCACCTCACCCTGCAACAGGGTTCAGGGAGGTGACATTTTTTGAGTGTCTGGAACAGCTACTGCCGGAGTCTTCTTTTGGGGGTGGAGGGGGTGAGAAGGGTCTCATGTGTGGCCTTGGTTGACCTGGGATTCACTGTGTAGACCAGACTGGTCTTAAACTCACAAAGCTCCACCTGCTCCTGCCTCCTTAGTGCTGAGATTAAAGGTGTGTATTATCCAGCCTGGCCCCGGTGAGTGCCGGTTAATTGCACACAACAGTGCCAAGTTAACTAGGTGGCTCTTAAGGTGAAATTCAAGGCTGGCATGATGGCTCCTGTCTATATGCCTAGAGTCTGGAGGCCGTGGAGTCATGATAGCCTGAGCTATATAATGAAACTCTAACTCAAAAAAAAAAAAAGGATGGTTGAGTAGTGGTGGCACACACCTTTAATCCCAGCACTTGGGAAACAGAGGCAGGAGGATCTCTCTAAGTTCGAGGACAGCCTGGTCTACAAGAGCTAGCTCCAGAACAGGCTCCAAAGCTACAGAGAAACCCTGTCTCGAAATACACACACACACACACACACACACACACACACACAAAAGCGGGGGATGGCTCAGAAATCCTAAAAGATCCTAAGACAGTTTTACGAGCCCTGTATCATTTCTGCAATCATCTATCGTTTGCCTTTTTAAGCTCATCCCGGGAGTAAAATGCCATGGCCATCATACATAACCAAACACACGAGCTATATACCAGCAAGCATCAGCAAACATAACCTACATAGATTAGATAGAGTCCTTCTAAGGATACAAAATGCTCTTGACCAACAACTGAGAACTAGAAAGGCCAGCTCTCCTAAGCAAAGGAGTCAGCACTTCCTCATGAGCCCAGCAGAGGGCTCCAGAATACTGGCCTGGAGAGCTAGCTATCCCGGAACACAGGAAGGCCAGATTTGCTCTGACACACCACAGGGAGGCGCCTCTGGTTTCCAACACTAGCCCTCTGGGCAACCCAGCACAAGTGCAGGGAGAGCTCCTTAATCCAGGTACCTGTGGGCAATAGAAGGCTTGTGGCCCTCGCCACGGCACCAGGGCACATCCTCGTGCAGGTACGAGAGGCCTCGTGACATTGTCTCTGCCACATGACACAGTTCGTTCCAGGTGATGATGTTCCCCTTGAGGTAATCCGTGAGGGAGCCCTAAAAGAAGGCAGCACAGACTTGGGCAAAAGCTCCAAATGCAGGACAAGATGCAACCCAACCCAGCCTCTGCAATACGCAGAACGGGCAGAGTGATGACTCTTGCCCCAGAAAGTGGCCCAGAGTGACAGGTGCACCTGGTACAGGGGTCATCTACCCTAATCACAAAACCAGCACGAGACCCATCTGTCCGCTGGGGTCTTTCCGGCGGGGGGAGCTCACCTTGTCGTGGAAGGCTGTGATGAGCCACAGCTCCACCTCCAGGTTGGAGCCTCGCTTCTCAGCAGCAATGAACTGCAACAGGTTCTCGTGCTTCATGCCTGGCGTGCTGAAGATCTCCCGTTCGCTCTGCCACGACTGCTTGTCCTGCGGCAGGGAGGCAGCTCAGTCCTGCCCCTCGGAGCCCCACGGCAGGACAGCCACCCAACACACCCGTCTCCATGCCCAGTCCCTAGCTTCCCCACCTCAGCAGCTGCAAGACACATCTGGAGAACCAGGCCAACGGCAACCCCTGAGGAGGCTGACACCAGCACCCCGATCTACAACTGGGACCACAAATGCTGAGGAGGTACCCAGGGTCAGTCAGCAAGCACTTGATTTGCTAAGCAAACTGGGCAATAGCTACTTGGGTTGCCTGGTGTCTGAAGCCTCTGAGGAGATCATAAAGTCAAAAACCAAACTCAGGACCCAGGGAGATAACTCAGGAGGTAAAGTCTTGTCTGACAAACACAAAGATCCAAGTTCGGATCCCCAACAGCTACACGCCTTTAATCCCAGCACTCGGGAGGCAGAGGCAGGCAGATCACTGTGAGTTCGAGGTCAGCCTGGTGTACAAGAGCAACCCCAGTGCTGGAAGCAGGAGGAGCAGAGATGGAGGATCCCTGGGACTTGCTTGCCAACTGGCCTATCCAATCAGTGAGTCCCAGGCTCAGTGAGAGACTTTGTCTTGAAAAAAATTAAAAAGTAAGAGGCTGGAGAGATGGCTCTGAGGTTAAAAGCACTGGCTGCTCTTCCTGAACACCCAGGTTCAACTCCCAGTCCAACACATACAGGGAGGCTCACCACTGTCTGTAACTCCAGTCTCACGGATCCAACACCCTCTTCTGGCCTCCACAGGCAACAGGTATGCATGTGGTAAGCAAAGACGCATGCAGACAAAACACCCATACACATAAAAATAAATACTTATTAAAAATAAATAAAAATTTTGTAAAGGGCAGAGAGCCAGGCATGGTGGTACACATTTTTAACTCCAGCACTGAAAGTGGGAGTGGAGGCAGGTAGATCTCTGTGGGTTCCAGGCCACCAGGACTACATACTGAAACACTGTCTCGAAAAAAAAGGTCGGGTGCAATAAAGGAAAGACTCAGTGTCAAACTCCAGCCTCCACACACAGACCTGTGCAAACATAAACATATAAACCACATATATAACATGGAAGTAAAAGCGAAACCCAAAACCAGCATGGGTCAAAGTTTGGCAGAGCCTGACCCGGACTCCAACTTGGACCACAGAGAGAAGATGGCCTGGACACTCACCTGGAGTGGGAAGATCTTTACAGCCACGAAGTCATTCATGAGCTGAGCCTTCCAAACGCAGCCAAAGCGACCCCTAGCCTTGATCTCTAGCAGCTGCAGTGGCTTCAGGCCCACCAGAGGGGATGGGGGTGGAGGTCCGGGGTCCTGGGAAAGCAAGGACTAAAAGGAGTCTGTCCAGCAGTCCCTCCTCCCTGCCTTGCCCCCACGCTGACACCGGCTCACCTCATGGACATCCACGTGGCCGTAGGGAGGCTTGCGATGCCGATACATCCAGAAGGCCAGCAGGACAATGAGGGAGAGGCCCCCAATGGGCAGCAGCGAGTAAGCCAGTACCGTGAGCAGGGTGGGGGCTGTCGGGGGTGGCTCGTACGTGACTGGGGGACACACAGAGCCCTGTGTCACACAGTCCGCCTATTCCAACACTCCAGTAGGTCCTGCAGCCACTCCCCACTGGCTCCAGGGTGCCCCACTTAGACCCCTCTTCCCACGGGCTCCTCACCTTCTGGGCCTCCAGGCTCCGGCAAGTGGGTGAAGCGCTCGTTGCAGAAGTTGCCTTCACAGCAGCAGAAGTACACCTGGGGGTTCTCCTCAGTGGCCACACACTCCTGCCTGAAGGCCCAGAGTCCACATTACAAACTCTGGGACAGGGAAGGCAGGACTCTCCCGGGCCCCTCCCCACAGACAGAGCAGCTCCCGGGAACACCAGCAAGCAGGGTTCACCCTCTTCCCTTGTAGAGCGACCCAAGTCTAAGAGGGACAGCCAGGCATAGACAGACACTGAAATGCTGCCTGAGTTCAGGAGAGCAAGCACCACCAGCCAGGCACCCTGAGATCGGGGGTGACTTCAGCAGCAGGAGCGCCCCCCCCCACCTGTCGTAGCAGTTGAAGTCATCCAGCCAGCAGCCCTTCTTCACGAGCTCGATAGTGCCCGAGCTGTTGCGCCAGGAGGCGTAGCAGTGCAGCCGCTTGTCCTGCTCGCCCACGCAGCGCTCCAGGCCGCTCTGGTTGGTGCGCTCTAGCTCCCAGTTGGCGTTGTAGTAGATGCACTCCCGAGTCTCAGCCTCCCCACGCCCGGAACCTGCGCCCCCAAGAGGAGAGAAGCTGAGCACAGGCCAGTGACACCTGGAGAAGACAGCAACCCACCCCTCTGCCCTGACACTGGACCTCACCAGCCACACCCAGCACCTGGAAGACCAGGCTAGGGTTTTCTTCCTCCATCCCCTGCCCACACCAGCCCATAACCACGGAACTCCCCGCACTCGTTCTTGCCTGGTACTGCAGAACATCTAAGCTTATCCGAAAAGAGGAAAGCTCCCGGGGTCACTAGGGGACATTTTTCTCAGACAGGAGGGCTAAGCTGCAATCACAGATCAACTTTGCAGCTGGGTTTGCCACACCCACCCACTCTTACACATTCTTTCCCCAACAGGAGTTCCATCCAGATAGCTGAACACTCTCCACATAGCCTATTCACCCAACCCATCTGTCATCAACCCTACCAACCAGCCACAGCGCCAACTGCTCTGCCCACAACGACCCCATTAGACTTTGGGTGCAGGATGAAAAAGAGCCAAAGGAGGCCGGCCCTGTCTTGGTCCCTCATGACAAGGGGGTGGCATTTACTACCTCACTTCCAGGACCCTGTGAGGAAACCCTACAGGAAAGTGTATTAACTGGCCTGTCCACACCCCAGCTTCCTCTAACTGCCAGCAGACCTGAGGGCGGCAGCGTGCTAAGCTCCTGACTGAATTCCAGGGCCCAGTGCAGAGAGGGGGGTCCTGACTGGTTATTCACAGAGGAGTCTTCACTACGGCAGGCCAGGTCGCAGCCACCATCACATCTCCCAGCCATGGTAGGAGGCTCCTTCCAGGATGTCCCAGACTCGAGCAAACAGCCAATCTCAAAGTGTCGGGCAGGACCCACAAGTTCAAATGGTACCAAACCAGAATGGCAGTACCCAGCCTAGCCCAGATAAAAGGTCTCAGGATCCAGAACAGGGCTCAAATAGAGGTAGGCACTGGCTTCTCCCAACCAGGACCTCACTCACAGAGACACATGCTAGCGTGCCCAGTCAGGACTCTGTTCAAGCACAAGGCTTACATCTGTGGGCAAATTCTGAGGGGGAGAGTGCAGGCTTTAAAACAAAGCCTGAACAAGTGCCCAGAGCCTGGGTGGCATGTTTATTGCCCACATGCCCCAAGCAACTTGTGGCAGTAACTGGCAATGGAGCTCAGTGAAGTACCCAGTCCAGAGAGAGCTACTTCTCTCCAACCTGGACGAGCAGCCACGTTAGCAGGGAGTTCCTGACATATCCAAAAAGCGTGTGAGTAAAACAGTCCAAACAATGCCCAGGAGGAAGTGAAGTGTTGGCGCCACAAACACCTGGACGAGAAGCAGAAACTATTGTTATTAATTATTTGTGTGTGTGTGTGGTCTTCTGAGACTCGGTTTCTCTGTGTAGCGCTGACTGCCCTGGAACTCACTCTGTAGACCAGGCTGGCCTCAAACTCAGAGATCGGCCTGCCTCTGCTTCTGCTGGGATTAAAGACGTGCGCCACCATGCTGAGCTGAGAAGTAGAAGATTGTTCGTTTGTATGTGTCCTCAGCCATTGCTTCCTAGATGCCCAGCTTCCCCCACAAGACTGGAAAGCTGACCCCGAACACATGGGTAGGCGCACATGGGCAGAGTTCTGTGGGTACGCTGGTTAAGGACTTTGAAAAGAAGGGCTAACAAGGCTGGGTGGCCTCAGTGTGAAGCACTGCCCCTGCAGACGCTGAGGACAGACCATGGGCATCGTGGATGTGTGGCTCCATGAAGCCTAGGCTCAACCTCCAACTCCGGAGGGCATCCACCTCCACTGTGACAGCAATTAGCCCCTTCTTCAGGGTCGGGAGTCACAGGGGAACAATACACACAGAGGGGCCTGAGGCTGCTCCAGCTCCTCTCTCCAGGCCACTGTCAGGCAGGAGTCCCTCTGGCACTTCCTGGGATGTCACCTGAGCAACTGACCAGACCCCTCAGACTCCAAATCCCCGCTCTGCAGCTTTGCCTGCTCTCCTAGCTACTCTGTGGAGCAGTGACTGACAGCCCCTGCCTGCTAGGGTTGTAGCGATCCTTCCAGTCCAGACCTCACACCAAGCCAGCCTGCAAGCTTTGCAACCCATGTGACATTCCACACCACTCCCACACCACACCCAGGCTGCTGCCAGCTGGAGACCCAGGGGCCTCCCACGTCCTCTCTCCTCCCAGGCTCTCTCCCCCACACACACACACTGGCTATTTATAGCCAATGGCAGAATTCCAACCGCAAGGCCACCTAGCCTTTTAATAGATGAAGGCCTCCCGCCCACACCCCCTGCAGTCAGGTCAGGAGTCTCTTCAACTGGCCTTGCCTGCTCACCCATCCCACCAGTCCCCAGGACCACAGCCAAGGCAGCTAGGGATGGGGAACCTGGAGGAAAAGGGTGGGCGAGGCTGGAGCATGAGAAACACATGCACAGCGCATGTGCATGAACACCGTGGGGCAGACACTGTGGGAGGAAAGCCCAACAAGTACCTACAGTTTACCTTAGAATCCGCCACCCAGGAGCTGAGGACACAGCTCAGTGGTTAAGAGCCCTTATTCTTACAGAGGCCAGCATCCACCTGCAACTCCAGTTCCAGGGGATTCCAATGCCCTCTTCAGGCCTCCATGGGCACTGCACATATATGGTACACATGCATGCAAAATAAAAATACTCAAAAAATAAAAATAAATCTTTTTAAAAAAAATTAGGCAGATCTCTGTGAGTTCCACCTGTAGGTGTGTGATGTGGGAGTGTCATATATCAATCTGTTGATTTCATTGGTTAAGCAATAAAGAAACTCCTTGGCCTGGATAGGTTAAAACATAGGTGGGAGGAATAAACAGAATAGGATGCTGGGAGGAAGAGGAAGTGAGCTCAGGCTCTGCTCTGCTCCCGGAGAGACCCGACAGCTCTGCTCTCTGGAGCAGAGACACCAGGCTCTGCTCTCCCAGGCAGCTCCAACCCAGGATGGACGTAGGCTAGAATCTTCCCAGTGCTTACCTTGGGGTGCTTACACACATTATTAGAAATGGGCTAAATTAATATGTGAGAATTAGCCTAGAAGAGGCTAGATAGAAATGGGCCAAGCAGTCGTTAAATGAATACAGTTTGTGTGTTGTTATTTCAGGCATGAGCTAGCAGGCGGCTGGGGTGCTGGGGACGCAGCCCCGCCGCTCCTTATTTCAACAGGTGTGTGCCAAGCAAGCACCCACTTGGCACTTAGCTAGCTCACGCCACACCCTGAGCACTCTACAGATCACAAGAACCCCGAGGGGCAGAACTGACACACAGTGGCTCTGCAGCTACTCCCTGAAAACCCCGTGCTTCAGAGCCGTAGGCCCGCCAGTGTGACCTCACCTTAACTCCACTGTCCTCCGCTGGACCCTCAGGCTATGGGCAGCAGTGACGTAAGCACCACAAAGCTGCCCAACATCTCTGTGGGCATTTCCTCTCAGACACGCTGCGTCATCCTTCTCCAGAATAGCTGCGCCGGTTTGTGAGCAGCTTCCCTGGTCAAAGCCTCATCCACGCTCCCGTGACACAGATGGCACCTGCCCGACTACAAACCTTTCCAGGGAACCATTCCCATTTCCCTGTGTGGAAAGGCTGGAGAGCTGGCTCAGCAGTTAAGAACACTGCCTGCGGCTGGGCGGTGGTGGCGCATGCCTTTAATCCCAGCACTTGGGAGGCAGAGGCAGGCGGATCTCTGTGAGTTCGAGACCAGCCTGGTCTACAAGAGCTAGTTCCAGGACAGGCTCCAAAACCACAGAGAAACCCTGTCTCGAAAAACCAAAAAAAAAAAAAAAAAAAAAAAAAAAAAAAAAAAAAAAAAAAAAAAAAAAAAAAAAAAAAAGAACACTGCCTGCTCTTCCAAAGGTCCTGAGTTCAATTCCCAGCAACCACCTGGAATGTGAGCTGATGCCCTCTTGAGAAAGAGACCCCCAACATGGACAGGTTCAACAGAACCGCTGTATACCTTGTATACTTCAGCATTGCCAGGGCGTAAATTTCATTTTCTAACTTTTGGAAAGTCTATGTTCTTGGGAATACCCTGCTGATAACTGCATAGTAACCCCACCCCCACCCCAGCTTGTCACGTTGTCACAAAGAAGGATGCCTGTCTGGTGCTAACATGCCTAGGACGTTTCCTGTGCTTTCCCAGGTTCTTTTCCTGCCCACTTCTATTTTCTACAATTCAATCTAATGCTTTCTTAAAACCAGACATGTGTTCTAACATTCACGATTTAAATTTTTTTTAATTCTTTTTCTTTTTTTTTCCTTCCAGTTCTGGAGATCAAACAGCACTTCACACAAGCTAACAAGCTCTACTACTGTACTGCGCTTAAAATGTCCTACGTTGCCACTTTGACCTGGAAGGGAAAGTTCACTTCTAGTAAAGTACCTAGTCTGAAGTGTAGCGCTTGGGCTGTAAGCCTGAGGCAATCAGCCTTCCTGCCATCTCTCCCTGGAAGTGGTTTAACTCCAATACCTTTCCGTTTTCATTAATATTTGATCCTCATGGGAATAAAATTTTAATGTTTTATATTCAGTATTTAATATTTTTGCTGCCTATATCTATCTCTAGAACATTACTTGTGTTTTATACAGCCAAGATTGCTTTTTTGCTGCTATAATGGGATCTTGAGACTAGGTATATTAGCTACTTCAGGATTTATTCTGGCTTATCGCTTGAGGGGAGGAAGTCTGCAGGGATGCTTGCATCAGAGGCAGGAGTGTGAGGATGCTTACAGCAAGGACAGAGGCGTAAGGATGCTTGCAGCATGGGCAGAGGTGTGAGGATGCTTGCTCACTGGGATGGTCCAAGATGTAGTGACAAGGTTTAGAAGTAGGGTTGAGCTACCAAACCTTAAGGCTGCCTTCAGTGACCCACTTCAGCAGCACTAAGGAGTAGGAAACAGTATCCCAACACATGAACCTACAGGAGACAGGTTACACACCACAATGAGATTTCTTACTGTTTGGGGATTCAAATGCTACAAACGTTTTGCTTGGGCTTTTCTTTTTTTCCAGGATACAATCTTATCTCTGGCTGGCCTCAGACCTGTGATCCTATCCTAACCTCCCTGGATGAGCTGTGTGCCACCACCTCTAGACTTGTATTGGAAACTTAATCCTCGATGCAAAAAGATGAATGGGGCAGGGGGCGGTGGTGGCGCACGCCTTCATCCCAGTACTTGGGAGGCAGAGGCAGGTGGATCTCTCAGAGTTCGAGGCCAGCCTGGTCTAAGGCTCAAAGCTACACAGAGAAACTGTCTGGAAAATTAGAAAGAAACAGAGAGAGAGAGAGAGAGAGAGAGAGAGAGAGAGAGAGAGAGAGAGAGAGAGAGAGAAGAAAAGAAACAAGAAAGGAAAGGGGGATGGGTCATGAGGGCCCTTACTTCATGGGTGGATTAATAAGCAGAGTGGGTTGGTGATCATGGGGTAAGTTATAAACAGCCTCCCCACTCTCCCGCCATGTGACTCCTTCTAGGGCATGAAAGATCGCTAAGGCTCCCATAAATGTTAGAGCCACGCTCCTCACCTACTTACAGACTGTCCATGTGTGGTGCTGCTACAACAGCAGCCACGGGCTGAAATACCCACGTTAGCTACTTTCTCATCACTGCGACCAAATCCCTAACAAACAACCTAAGGGAGAAAGGGATGGATTATTTGGGCTCCTGGTCCATCACAACAGGTGAGGTGCTGAGCCAGTCCACAGCTAGCTTTCTCCTTTTCTCTTTTTAATTTAGTCCTGATCCAGGGTGGGCCACCCGAGTCCAACCTCCCTGGAAATACCCTCAGACACATCCAAATGTGTGCCTCCTTAATGGTCTTGGTTGCCTCTTAGCCCAATCTTGCTGACGGTGGAAATTAACGATCACCTACCTACCCCCCTTTCATATTGTCCAAGTTCATGTCACTTGGTAATTCTTTAAGATCTCACTCCCAACCCACCGTTTCTTCATTTCACTGTCTAATCTGTTTCTCGCTTACTTTATTTTTATTTTTTAATTACTTATTGTTGTTTCATGTGCACTCGTTTGCCTGCAGGCTTATCTGTGTGAAGATGTCAGATTCCCCAGAACTGTGGGCTGCCGGGTGGGTGCCGGGAACTGAACCAGGTCCTCCGAAGAGCAGCAGTGCTCTTAACCACTGAGCCATCTCTTCAACTCCCTTATTTTTATTTGGTAAGACACGGCTTCTCTCTGAAGTCCAGGCTATCTTGGAAGTCACTAGGTAGAACAGGCTGGCCTTGAATTCAGAGTTCCACCTGCCTATTCCTGTCAAGAACAGTACCAGGCTTGCAAAGTATACACAGAACCCAGGGTTTGATGCCCAGCACCTAGAAAATAAAGAATAAAATAAAAAAAGGCCCACACCTGTGTATGTGTGGACCAGGAACAGAACGCAGGACTAGGGAGAGCGAGCAATGCCCTGACACCAGACCATCTCCACAGCCATCGCCGCCATCCTGGGCCAATTCTGATACTCTGTTCTTTGGTCACTTCCAGATCCCCTCTCATTTATTTTTTACTTACTTTTATTATTTTTAATTGTGTGTATAAGTGCAAATGAGTATAGATGAGCTTCAAAGTCAGAGGCATTGGGTTTCCCTGGAGCTGAGTTAGATGTGATTATGAGCCCTGCAGGGTGCTGGGAACTGACCTTGGGAACATCTTTAATTTGATTTAGAGTTTCCCAGAACAGGATGATAGGAACTTTTCTAACTTCCAGTTCATGCCTAGAGTGACAGATTCTTAGAGGAACTGCTTGTGCCTCCATCCGCTCCCCTTTCACCCTAGGCTGAGACAATACATGATCTCGCTGCTTTGTCAGCCACAGGCTGCATGGTCTCACTAAAGGCAGGAGGCCCCAACCTCAATTCAATGTCTTCTGAACCCGTGTCTCTAATTTATGGAAATGGGCAAGATTACAGGAATGAGCAATTTTTAGCAAGGTGTGTGTGTCTGTGTAAGAGTATATTCCCCGGGCTTGGAGATCTGGCTCAGAAGTTAAGAGCACTTGACTGCTCTTCCAAAGATCCTGAGTTCAATTGGTGGCTCACAGCCATCTGTAATGAGATATGGTGCCCTCTTCTGGCCTGCAGCAGACATGCAGACAGAATACTGTATACATATTTTTTAAATATGTAAATAAATATTTTTTAAAAAAAGAGTATGGGCTGGAGAGATGGCTCAGCAGTTAAGAGCATTGCCTGTTTTTCCAAAGGTCCTGAGTTCAATTCCCAGCAACCACATGGTGGCTCACAACCATCTGTAATGAGATTTGGTGCCCTCTTCTGGCCTGCAGGGATACTGGCAGGCATAGTACTGTGTACATAATAAATAAAAATTTTAAAAAAAGAGTATATGCCCTAAAACTGGGCGGTACTGGTGCATGTCTTTAATCCCAGCACTTGTGAGGCAGAGGCAGGCAGATCACTATGACTTCGAGGCCAGGCTAGTCTACAAGGAGAGTTCCAAGACAGCCAGGGCTACATAGAGAAGCCCTGTCTCAAAAAAAAAGAAAAAAAAAAAAAAGAAAAAAAATCAAAACAAACACGTGTACTTGCTGTGCATGCAAGTACCATGGAGGTCAGGGGTGCATGTAAGATTCCCCAGAGCTGGAGTTACAGGAGTTTGGGAGTCACAGGATGTGGTGCTAGGAACAGAACTCGAGTCCTCTGGAAGAGGCAGAAGTGATGAACAAACAAGGGCCACGTCTGCAGCGGAGGAAGCGAGGCTGGTGGAGGGGCACGGCGTGTCCGGCATCTTCATGCTCTTCCCTCGCGTTCCCACGCACGCAGCTCGCTACTGCTCTTAGCTTTTCAGACTTTGCCGCTCATTTGTTCACTATAAATGCCACAGAGAACCCAAGAGCATTTCCCAAAGCGACAGGAAAAAAACAGGATACCTCACATCACCTCTAGACCAGACTTCATCAACAAGTCCCTGACAGCACTGTTCCACGGAACAGGGTGTGGTCCAGGGCCTTCTGCCAGCCCTATAATTCTTGAAGAACACTGGCATGTGCCCGCCCTACCAAGTGAACACCGGGACTACAGGAATACATCCTGACTCCGCTGCACAGAGAGCTTTACACCAAAGCTGAACCCACAGAAAGGAAAACTCAGAACTGGGGAGTGGACAGAGAAGAGGAACTGACCACACAGACCCCCCGACTGGCCATGGACAAAGCTGGGCATCAGGACTCCCCCACTACAGAAAACATCCAAGCCTTGGCACTCTACGGCATCAGATGTCACCATAACAATTAAGTAAAAAGGAATCCAAAGACAGACCCCAACCCTCATGGCTGGAGGCTGCCTTGCCCAAACCGGTAGAGACGACTAATTCCTGGAGACATATAACAGACTCTGGGCCAAAAGGAGCAGGCCACCTCAAGCCGGAGGCACACTGAAACAGAGGGAAGAGGGCACAGCAAACATAGGCACTTAGCTCTCATAGCTGAGGCTCCCAGGACCCAGCCTATCCCCCTCCACACAGACCAGAAGGTCCTCCTCAGCAGAATCTAACTGGCTCCCCAAACTATCTAATCAGATCTCCACCTATAGGCTCAGCGCTCTCAACCGGCATCCTAGCCCATCCTTAACCTAAATGGCACATGCTAAAGAGCAGGGATAGGAAATCAGAAGGGCGGGGCTGGAGAGATGGCTGAGCCGTTAAGAGCTCTTCCAGAGGACCCGGGTCCAATTCCCAGCACCCACATAGCAGCTCCCAACTGTCTGTAACACCCACAGACAGATAGACATGCAGGCAAAACACCAATGAACATTAAAAAAAGAAACCAGTAAAGAAAACAACATTTTACCCCTATCAAAAGTAGGATAGACAGCAGTGTGTGTCTGTGTGTCTATGTGTACACAAATGTCTAGTAAGAAAAAATGCTGCCTACAACGGGTAACCTTCCAACAACCAGTACCTGCAAGCTAGAAGCCAATACAGTAAGACAAAGCTTCCTACTCACAGATCCACACCCAGGTAACTATCAGTGAACTGCAGAGGTAGAAGACAGAAAAGAAAAAAAGATTCGAGGTTGGGAGATGGCTCAGTGATTAGAGTACAGGCTGCTCCTGCAAAGCGCCCAGGTTCTATCCCCAGCACTCACATGGCTGCTCACAACCATCGGGAACTCCAGTCCCAGGGATCCGATGCTCTCTTCTGACCTCTATGGGCACCAGGCATGCATATATACATGCAGGCAAAACACTCATTAAGAGAGAGAGAGAGACAGAGAGAGAGAGAGAGAGAGAGAGAGAGAGAGAGAGAGAGAGAGAGAGAGAGAGAGAGAAAGCAAGCCAGGCAGTGGTGGTGCACACCTTTAATCCCAGCACTCATGAGCCAGAGGCAAACAGATCTCTGTGAGTTGGAGGCCAGCCTGGTCTACAAGAGCTAGCTGTTCCAGGCAGGCTCCAAAGCTACAGAGAAAGCCTGTTTCGAAAAACAAAAAACAAAAAACAAAAACAAGAAAGAAAGAAGGAAGGAAGGAAGGAAGGAAGGAAGGAAGGAAGGAAGGAAGGAAAGAAAGAAAGAAAGAAAGAAAGAAAGAAAGAAAGAAAGAAAGAAAGAAAGAAAGAAAATCTGCCTCCACCTACCCTTTATCAAAATGTACTGGCACCTAGTTGGGGGGAGCATGTGTTTAATCCCAGCACTCGAGACAGTTGGATCTGAGTGAGTCCAGGACAGCCAGGGCTACAAAGACCCTGTGAGACCCTGTCCACAAACAAACAAACAAACATAGTTCTGAAGAGCTGGGGAATAGCTAAAGTTGAGGGCGTTTACTGCTCTTGGAAAGGACTGGAGCACAGATTCAGACATGCACACACTCATAATTAAAATATATATATTTTTAATGTACTAAAGGGTAGACGCCACCAAAACCAGGGATAAAGCAAGAAGGAAAACAGAAACAAAACTTCAAGTTGCAAACACAGATGTAACTGATGAGTATGTTCTGGGTGGTGGTGGTGAAAACGCAGGATAAGAAGCCAGGCGAGGATGGGAACCCTCTAGCTGACCCCAGAACTATGCAGGGAGCAACTCCACACCAGCAAACAAGCCCCAAGGAACTGGTCAGGTATGTCAGCAGCTGCTCACCGCAGAGGAATTCATTCGGTCAATAGAATTACCTGTTGTAACAAACTCAAACAGCAGCAGGTGGCACCAGCAAAATCAATGTCTTTGAGAGGAACAGAGCAGAATCTAGAGTCTCTGTAGCTGCCATTCACTACATGGATATTATCCCCATTTCAGTGGCTGTAGGCCAGCCTTAAGACAACTGATGCAGGAATTAGCAAAGAGGCTAAACTAACACAAGTATTTCCAAGGCGCAGAACAAATGCATCTGGGGGCTGCGGGGCCAGACAGCTCAGCTGGGAGAGCTGCCTAGTCCTAGCCTGCAAATCCACACTCTTCCTAGCTACACACCTGTCCTTCAGTCCTTCAGAAAAGGGACTGGCCCTGGTTAGCAGAGGAGGAAGGCCCTGGTTTAATTGTGTGTGTGTGTGTGTGTGTGTGTGTGTGTGAGAGAGAGAGAGAGAGAGAGAGAGAGAGAGAGAGAGAGAGAGCNTGTGTGTGTGTGTGTGAGAGAGAGAGAGAGAGAGAGAGAGAGAGAGAGAGAGAGAGAGCGAGAGAGAGAGAGAGAGAGACAGAGAGACAGAGACAGAGACAGAGAGAGAGAGAGATGCTTAATTTAAAATTCACAAGGGGCTAAAACTTTGTAACAGTTTGGATCTGAAGCTTCCCCTGCAAAGGTGGGGGGGACCCCACCCCCAGCTGGTGACAGACACTCAGGAAGCAGAGCTCAGACCTGGGTACTGCTCAGAGGAAAGTGCCCTTGGGGACGAATCTCACTGGCCCCTTTCCCCCCTTCTTCCCTAGCTCTCCAGTCCGCTCTGAGGTAAGCAGCTTCCTCCCACCCTTCCAAGTCACTACCTCCTCACAGACCTAAAGCATCAGCGCCAAGCTATGTCAGAAGGAGCAGCGTCGCTGTTGAACAGGGATGTGATGACCCCAATCTGCAGCGCACCCAGGTCGGCTTCTGCTGGTTGTGTACTGAAAACCATTGCCGGTCACTAAAACTGGGCAACAGTAGAAACAAACTGAGGCCTAGGAGGCGGTAAAGCCTCCAGAAGGCATTGCTGGGTGCTTCTGGCTGACAATAAAGACATTATTAGCCTCAGAACATTTTAATTCAACATTAGGATTTGTCTGGCTCTTTGAATACCAAATTAAAAAGGGCTGACTGTACCCAGCCCTTGCTCAGCACTGGGCCTCTGGTCTTCCCAGTCTCACAAGGCTGTCACGCTCAGCAGCAGCCTGGGCTCTGGACTGCCCCAGGGGACAACAGAAAACAGACCCTGAGGCTAAAGTTATCTCGCACCCGAGCTGTCTTAGCTACAGGAATTCTCTGGTCTGTTGTCTTCTGCAAACGGACTGCACCCGATTAGCAGGAGAGAACCCTACATCTGCTTTTTACCCATCTTCTAGACACCCCCCTTCAGAACCACCGTGTGCCCCAAGTGCACAGACACGCAAACAGCCTAGATTCCTAACTTCCTTCCTTCCGTCTGTGTGTTTCAGATGTGTTGGGCACAACATCTGGGTATACTTCCAACACTCCAGGCCTTCTCGTTTGTCCTCTGAAGCGCTACCCTATCGTCTGCCCTGCATGCATGGCTTTCTTGCTTCCTCTCATCTGTCTGGATAGTTTCAGCCATTGCTAAGATTCACAGCCTGAATTCTCTCACACCGCAGTAAAACTGTCTTGGGACTTCAGAAAGCAAGAAGGCGAGGGCCCAGACAGACAGATAGACAGAAAGACACTGGGTTCACCATTGTAACCCATGGAAAGTGTTAAGTAGCTTCCAGCTGAGCTTAGCATCTTGGGCCTTTACTTCTGGTACAGTGCAGAGGCAGGCAAATCTCTGGGAGTTCCAAGAAGATGCCCTCCCTCGAACAACAACAAAATAAACAGATAGGCAGTAGAAGAGGTCACGAACCATAGTTTTAAGAGGAAACTCCGAGTACACGCAGAGCAAAGGGCACAGTGGCAGGAGGCACTGCAGGCTAACAGGAGGGAGGGGCCTCAGCCAGCCAGCCAGTTGGCACCTGACTCTTGAACTCGAGTCTCAGTGCCGTGATTTTCCACTAAGGCCACTGTGCAGACAGAGGCACAAATAGTGTGTGTCACCAGGACAACGTCAAAGGGCCAACTGGGACATTATGCATACTAGAGACATTGCCATAAGTACAGTGTCATCAAAGTCCATGAGCA
Organism: Alexandromys fortis; assembly: GCF_014885135.2. Taxonomy (NCBI): domain Eukaryota; kingdom Metazoa; phylum Chordata; class Mammalia; order Rodentia; family Cricetidae; genus Alexandromys; species Alexandromys fortis. Next base: position 4,583,325 of record NW_026067921.1, read on the forward strand.
GGGCCTGACAAGTGGGCCCACTTCAGGACAGCTGAATCAAGGCACTGAGAAGCCGGACTTTGGAAATCACACCATCCCAAAATGCCTTCCCTACTATTACATGTGATCACGCCAGAGGGCTGTATAAGGGAACCAGAGACATACAGGAATTCCCGAGGCCCTTCCATTACGAGATCTCTATTGCCGCATGTACAACCAGAGTCTTGACACACCAACATTTTGTCAAGCACACTGTGCTCAGAGGCAGTGCCCATTACCACCCTGAGCTCCTCAGTCACCCTCCGCAGGTGGCACAGTCCCTAAAGAGGGCAGGGGTGACACACAGCATGAAGTGGCACATAAACACACATGGCTATCACGAACTCAAGCCCACGCATCCCGCCAGACTGTGGCCATGTCCCTTGTTAACACTATACCCATGACACCCCAACAAGGAGCAGCTGCTGATGCTGGTACCTTCAGCACCGTGGCTACTACATTCTCTGCGGTCCAGCCTTGTGGTTGAGGCTGAAGTCCAGAACCCCAGGAGTCTACATGCTGCCATCTCACGCAGCTCCGGCGCCTACTGCACCACTGGCCATTTTCAGTGCTAATTTAAATGGGAACTACATGTGAATAGGTAGGTCAGGGACTAGACCACCATGACTTATGTTCATTAATCTACTAAACAATATATAATCAGAAAGCCCACCACAGGAGGCTAAATAAAACATAGTCTATATCCATACTTAAGAATTTTGCATGGCTATTAAAGGGTAAACCAGGTATGGTGGTGCACGCCTTTAATCCCAGTACTTGGGAGGCAGAGGCAGGAGAATCAGCACAAATTTGAGGCCAGCCTGTGCTACACAGTGAGTTCCAGGCCAGTCTAGGCTACAGTAAGACTTTGTCTCAAAAGTCAATCAGTCATGGTGATCTAGCCCCTGCCCTATTTTTTTTTAAAAAAAAGGGGGGGATATATGTATTAGAATGGTTGTGTACATGGATCTGAGTTTAAAAGATGTTAAAGTCACAGCGAGTAAGATGGATCCACACACAAACTGTTCAGAGCTGTGAATACGGTCATGTAAAACAGAACAAGCCAAGCTAGCGTATACTCTGAGGTCTACAAAGCAGCACCCTTAGGAGACGGGTGCACAATGAGAACAGAACGAGGGGCTTCAGAGCATGCTTGGCACTCCCCAGGCCCTGACTGCAATCCCAAGAGTCACTGGGACAGGGAGTTTGGAGAGACACGGACTACTTGTAATGTCTAATGCTTGATCGCAGGGCAAACTGCACAGGTGTACCCACGTCCGTGGAAACACATCAAGAGCTAGCTCATGGCAACTGCGCATTCTTCTTCAGATTATTTGTTTAAATCATTATCTTATGGGCATGGCTGCTTTGCCTGAATGCATGTCTGTGCAACACGTGCACTGCCTGGTGCCCACAGAGGTCAGAAGAGGGCGTTGGGTCCCCTGGAACTGGGGCTACAGAAGACTGTGAGGCACCATGTGGACGCTGGTACTCAAACTTGGGTCCTCTGAGAGTAGTCAGTGCTCTAACCACTGAGCCATCTTTCTAGCAGCACCCCTCCCCCCACATTTTTAATTTTTGTGCTGCGGCTCAAGCACAGAGCCCTGCACATGCTGAGCATCTTCTACTCCCATTTCTACGGGCACCAGGCTTTGCTCCAGCCATCACCAGTCCTCTGCGTGTAGCTGACACTTCAGCCAATGTCTGCAGCAGTGAGTCCGTGTTCGAACCCACGAACTTAGATGACAGAAAGAGCCAGCTCCCACAAGCTGTCCCTGACCTCCACATGCGTGCCATGGCACCTCCCACACATGCTAAACATTTTTAAAATGTAAACAAATAATAAAACTATTTTCTAAGTATTGCCTATATCTCTAAGGGGGGGGGGTGCCTGAAAGAAAATGTACCAACCACAGAACTCACCTGAGAAGAGAAGGTGGCTCAGTTGGGACAGCCTTTGCCTAGCATTCATGAAGCCCTAGGTCCCATCCCCAGCAGCAAAGACACTGGGTACAGTGAAGCACACCTGTAACCACAGCACCCAGGAACTGGAGGCTGGAGGATCATACGTCAAGACTCCAAGGCAGTTTGCACTACATGAGACCTTGTCTCAGAAAGAGTGCTGGGGACAGGAGCAGGGGAATGACTCCGCAGGTAGAGTGCTTGCTGCTCTTTCAGAGGACCTGGGTTCCAATCCCAGCACCACATCACCAAGCTCACAACCACCTGTGATTCCAATTATAGGAGATCTGAAATCTTCTTCTGGTCTCCATGGGCAATGCATGCACACAGTACACAGAAACTTACAGGGTCTGTACATGCAAACGTGCGTGCACACAAACATATGTGTATAAAAGTAAGTAACTTTTTAAGGAGGAGAGCTTACTCAGGAGACACCAGGCTTTTGTTTTCCGAACTCTCTGTTTTTGAGACAGAGTTTCCACAGCCCAGGCTGACCCCAAACTCCTCATCCTCCTGTTCCTCCCAAGTACTGGAATTATAGGCACGTACCACCACACCCAACTTGAGACCCTGGCTCTACCTACTAGCAGCTTTTTCTGCGACTGAATATATGTGTTCCTTGAACGGCTATACACTTTATAAAAATTAAAAGGGGGGGGGGAATAAGGCTCATGTGCTCTCTCTCCCCACAGTGGTTAGCTAAGAGTCACTTGGTAAGAGAAGGTTTGGGTACAAAAGTTTTCAGTGTAGAGGAAGCAAGTCCAGCCCCACCCTTGGGCAGGGGTCACTTGCGTTTCTCAACTAAGCCTGACTTTCTGGAACTTGTAAGCCACTTGGCAGATGACCCTTGCTCCACGTGTTCTGTGCAGACACTAGATCTCCTGAGGAGCCTGGGCCAGACAAGGCTCCCACCGAACCCCACTTCAAATTCACATACAAAGGAAATACCCCCAAATACACAAAAGAAAAGTTTCCTAAAGCCCAACTGCCAGCCCCAGGGCTTGAGAACTCATTAAAACTTTCTGCATTAATGGGCAGGTAACAGGTTGGGGGTGAACGGTGAAGAGAGCTGACAGTAACAGTACATCAGGCGGCACTGTCTCCATACCTGGAAACACCGTGCACCACGGCACAACCAGCAGGAAACCCGTCCCGGCACGAACACTCCAGTCAGCCTCCGGCTGTCTTTACTGGTTCAAGTCTGGAGGGCAGTCAAGCATCCCTCCCTCTACTTAGATGGACAGACGACAGCTGGTCTGGTCATCCTCCCAGATACCGGGCCACAAACATGGAGAAGCAGCCTCCTCCACCTTCCAGCCAAGAGCTTGGGTTTCCAACAGCCTTCCCTTTCCCTTTCCTCCCAGAACTAATTTTAGCCTCCTTGGTTCTCAGAGGTAGAACCGAAATAGTCTGCTGAGGAACACGTTTACAAACAAGAGCATTGGCTTAGCCCACAAAAACACCTCAGCTGTAGCCCAGAAAGTAGCCAGGGAGAAGTCCCATTGTCCAGCAGGCCAGGCCCCTCCAGAACATTCCCAAGGGAGAGGGGCCGCAAACCTGCCCAGTGGGCCAGGCATTCTCTCCAGCCCCAGCACTCAGGAGTCACGTGTCCATGAATGAGAACACCAGGCTGAGCTGTCAGTCCCCAAGAGGATCTGAAAAACCTGTGTGCGCACAGCAAGAGGGAAAGAGTGGGGCCGCCCAAGGCCATTAGCCATGACTAGCCTCATGCCAGGAGGAGGCACCCTTGACCCTGGGACCATCCAGTCCCCACAACTGTCACAGATGGAGGTATTCTGCCGACCTTAAGGACCAGGTTGGAGGAAGGCGGCCGTGTCTCCCAAACCAAGAACCTGGGTACCCAGAAGCAGCTCCAGTGGGCCTGCCAGGAGCAGCCACCTCTGGGCTAGGGCTCATCTGCCAGAGCAGCCCACACTGAATCGAAAAAGAAGCCAAGAATAAGGGGTGTCTGACCCAAGCAAAACACTGGTGAGGGCATGGGGGGAGGGGCCCAAACCAAGAATTCTAGGAAAGCAACCACACCTTCATGGGGAGACAGCCTAGGTCTCACCTCGGCACTCGCTTCACAGGGTAATGTGAATGCTGGAAAGGCTTGTGAGGCGGTTTGAGTCCACCCTGCTGCCTACCAGGAAGCAGCTCCAAGCACAGTAAGATCTTACTGAGTGGAGTCAGAAAGGGATGCCCCCAATCCTCGGCAGAACTCTGCATAAAAAGGAGCCTGAAACATGGCCCAGCCACAGGAGCTGCCGGCCTGCAGAGGCCAACATACAGGTCTCTGTGGAAACCCACCATGTCTGTCACAGCTTATACCACTACACCTTTCTGAGGCAAGGCTTGCCCACCACACACCTCCCAAGCCCAGTGGGAAAAAAGACAAGCCCATACCTTTGGGGCGAGGCTGCCCCCCTGCCCTGGCATCCTGGGCCTGGTCATTCCAGGCCCACAGTCGCTGCGGCTCCTCTGAGCGCCACAGGGCAGACCCACTCGGGGGGAAGGGCATGCCAGGATCCTGCTACAACCCCCTGGGCTCGGCAGACAGGTACAGCCTGGGTTCACCCAGCTCCCAGGTGAACAGAGAGGGGGTGTCGGGCAGGCGGAGCCCCAGCAACAGGCACTTCCTGACATTCTGTGCTTGCGGGAGGGAGAGGCAAGAGTGCCAGCCTCAAGGCAAAGGCCAGAGCAGGTGGGCGGGTGCAGGCGGGCAAGCTGCCCGGCCACCCACAACGGGCCGCCTCCCTGAAACCCGAACCACTTCTGGGAAAACTCAAGGACGCCAGGATTCTCCTTAGTGGCAGCCGGTCCGTTGGAACCATTGATTCTGAACCAAATGCACACTCAAACAGGCTCGGCTGGGCAGGAATGGCCTATGAGGGTGAACCCAGCTCCTTCCCTGACTCCAGAGGGAGAATGACAAATGGCACTGTTGAACCATAACCCCATCTCCTCCCACAACTGTCTACCCCCATAGAAGCTGGACGTACTAGAGCACTGGTTCTCCACCGACCTAAGTGTGATTTTGCCCCTACCACTTAGCGATGCCCGGAGTCATTTTCACTTGCCATGTTCAGAGATGCGATACTGGAATTGGCCAGCAGAGGCCAGAGATGCAGCTAAGTAGGCATCTTCAATGTACAGGCCAGCCCCTTCACCTCCACTGTCCCCATCCCTCCCCATGTAAACAGAGAACCCACAGATACAGATGTTCATGGTGAGCAAGGCTGGAAAACCCTGCTCTAGAGAGGCCCATGCAGCCAGGAATGTCCATCCAGGCTGCCTCCTCAGTGTGGTCTAGGGGTTGGGAGACAACTCAGCTGGTAATGCATGCCATACAGGTACAAGGACCACCTGGATACCCAGCATTCCATAAAAAGCCAGGCAGTGTAGCAAGCATCTGTAATTCTAGCTTTAAGGGTGAGTTCCAGGGTTAGAGAGATCTCAGATCTCAAAAATGAAGCAGGGACCAACCAGTGAAATGTCTCTGCAGAACCCACGTACACAGGCGCACACCTATACGTGTGCACGCGCACGCACGCACACACAGACACACACACAAGCCTGGGGTATGGATAACTATGAATGGTCCCAAATGGTCCAGATTAGCTCTTTTCCCTTCATCCACTGCATCCCAGGCCATGGCAACAGGTTAGCATCTGTGAGTGGCTCTGAACTCAGGCTCTGATACCCCGTGGGTCCCATCTGCCCTACTGACCTCCCAAGTAGAGAGGCTAAGTACATAGGCACTCAGAGAGATGGCTTCCTGAATGGAGAAGAAACCAAGGAAATAGAGTGATGGGCAGAACCCCGAGTAGCAGCAGTAAATGCAGGGACAGGTTCCAGGCCGGAACAGAGGAAGCAGGGGTACTGAGAGAAATAATTCCAATGTACACAACCTCCTACGGACAGGCTGCCCCTCTGCCCCTTGGGAGGGTTGACTGCGGGGAAGTCAGGATTTTACGGAGTCCAGAAAGGCACGCACATACACCTGTACAAGTACCCATGCAGGCACTGGTTTATATTTTCTCTTCAGTTTTCTTAGATTCTCAGAGCAACATGGCAAAAAGCAACGGGTCCTCCAGGGGCTCCCCTGGGTAACTGCCAGGGCAAGGGCAGAGGCTTGTAGGTCTCTGGGTGCCAAGAAGAACAGCAGAGGACTACAAAAGTCCACCTAGATAGGTCGCAGGCAAAGGGGTCTACGTGAAGTTTCCACCCAGCAACAGGGTCTGCATGGAAAGCCTCTGAAGGCTGAGAAGGGCACCCACTCCTTCCAAAGGGCGTGCCCGCCTGATAGGCAGGCAGCATGAAATGACCACCGACAAGACAGAGAACAGGGGACTTCCTCTCCTGGGAGGGACTTCCATGACTCTGTAGCCCTTGGCCTCTCCCACTACAGGGACCAGAAGACTGAAGGTTACTCTCTCATACAAACCTCCACCCACGAGGAAATGGACGAGAAAGAAATCTCTCTGTGTCAATGGTCAGTCTATTAGGATGCTTCAGGGCAGTGAGGACCTGATAGGAGCCTTCTCAGCCCCTGGCTCCGGCTCTGCTCTGAGCCCCAAACACAGAAACAGATGTCGAGAATAGAATGTGCAATGTTCCCTGCAATGCAAGAGCCGAATGCCGGGCACCCAAGGATGAAGGGGCCAGGCAGAGCCAGGAAGACTTCCAGAGGTATCCGCCGATTGAAACATCACTTCTGTCTTCCCTCTCAGCCTGTGCTGTCCGATACGGCAGCGACTAGCCAAGTGTGACTACAGAGAACCTGGGGTGTGCAAACGTGGAACTGGCATGCTCACACTGTATTTTGAAGTTAAAGAAATCTTTCAAGTCTCTTTAACTGTTTTAATGGTGATTGTATGTTGAAATGATCAATTTTTAAATTAAATTAATTCCACCAAATATGAAAAAGATCAAGTCTCTACCCCCAAATTCATACAGGACGCCATAACCACCAGTAATGGGACCTTGAGGAAGCAGTAACAGTTGGGCTGGACCATGAGGGTGGAACCCTCACTGTAGGACTACAACTCTTAGGGCAGACCCGACCATCCCAGCACCCCAGCCTGGATTCTAGAACCAAGTGAGAACGAGCACTGTTGACTTTTAATTATATATGTCAGCATATATATCTATATCTACATGGCTGTTTTAACTTTATTATGAGTTACATCTGTAGTTATGTCTGTGCACCATGTGTACGCCTGGTGCTCTCAGAGGCCAGAGAGCATGGGTCCCTGATGGAAGAGGGGTCCCAGATGGTTGTCATGAGTCACCATGTGGGTGTCAGGACTCTGCAATAGCAGCAAGCACCCTTAGCCACCCGGCTGGCTACCTCTCCGGCCCCAATACTGCTGCTTGAATCACAGAGTCCTGTGGTATTAGGGAAGCCAGAACACACTAAGACACAACTATTTCTCCTTCCTTTTACTAATGCGACTACTGGGAATTTTTAACTTAAATGTACCTGTCCATGTCCCTAGGCCCCTGCAAGCAGCACAAGTATAGTGCTCTTTATACCACAGGGTTGGTCATTCTGAAGGCAGAGCCAGGAACACGAAGGAGAGACCGTTTTGAAGCCAGGAGGGCCAGTTCTGCCCCACCAGGACCTGGGGAAGCTCTCCTCTAATTCCTCAAAAGACAGAGCAGTGGCCACTTTGAAGTGTGACAACAACAGGTGACTCTACCTTCCCCGAGGGAGGAGGCCAGGTTCTGACACAGAACAAATGCCTCTCGGCATTCTGCTACACACTCACTCGCCAAACAGTGCAAACAGAAAGTAGACACAGCGCATGGGACCACCTCTCACCCTGCCCCAAGATGGGAGGTAACTGATGAACTCAAACTGGGACTAACTGGTGTCGTGATGTCCAGATTCCGAGTCTGAGGCGCACTGTCCTGAGAGCACCCTTTCTACAGGCCTGGACTTGAAAGGGACAAGGCAGATCGGGAGTAGAAACCCGGGCGATCAAGAAGCAGCTAGGGGGTTGCTATGTACCCTTGGATCAGTCCACAGCTGCCCTCCCCAAAGCAGGCAATGTTTTCCATCACTTCCAAGCCTCCATTCTTGGGGAAATCCAGAAGAGCAACACTTCAGTGAATGGCAGAAAGAAACAATGTTCAACTTGAGACACCGCTTGCTACGCCTCAATCACTCCAGCACAGCATCGAAACCGCTTCCCAACAGTGTGCTCCGGTAGCCAAGAAGTGGTCTCTAGCCTGTGGCTCGTGCACTCACGCTCCACCGCACCCAGATTCGTGCAAAAACTCTCAGGGTCGGAATTAATTGCTAAGCCTCCCTTCCTTGCAATAGAAGGGAGCAGATTGAGGGTGGGGATCCCAGTGGGGAGTGCAATGGCCATCTGGGATACCCACCCCCGCAACAGCATGGGGGATCCCAGCCCCTCCCCTGCACTCCGGGCCCCGCCCCTCGCGGATTTCCCAGACTCTGCGCTGCTGCCACCTCGGGCGGCAGGGGACCCGAGCTGCATGTGTAATGGGGGTTGGGAACAAAGACGCGCAGGACCCAAAGCCCCGGCCACCGAGCACCAGCCGTCCCAGTCACCACTTTCTTTTCTCTGGAGTCTCAATGCCCGACTGTCCGCGTTTCCCAGGACTGCCCCAAGCCCGTCCGGGAGCTCCTACCAGAGTTGGGCATACTTCAGCACCACCGGGACAGAGAAATCCGTGCCTGAGCTTTAGAGGCGAAAGCGCTTTCCCAGCACAACTTCGCGCGCGCACACCCACACGTCCCGTTCCCAAGCAGACGCGCACCAGTCACCCTCATCCCGCAGCCGCCTGCGGGCTGAGCGCGGGTCACTCACGCCCGCCACGTGCCGGCCGGAGCAACCTGAGACCTGTTGGTTCGCCTCCTCAACCTCCTCTCCACTCCCAGTAGCCCAAAACAAAAGTGGTCCCACGAGGGCGCATCTGTAGCCCGCTGCAAGGAAAGCGGGTGCAGGTAGGAGCCACTTGCACGAGGATAGCGACGCAGAGAGGCGGGACGGAGTGCAGAGGGCTCCGAACAGGCTGTAAAAAGCCGTCCGCTTTGCTTTGCGACACTGCCTCTCAGGGGCGAGCAGCCCCATCCCAGCCACCCCCCGATTAGATGCCCGGCCACCCTGGCCGCTTTCCCCACGCTCAGGTTTCCCTCGCTGGGTTCCTGGGGTCCGCGAGCCCGCGGAACCTGAACCCCGACCCTGACGCTCCAGGTCCCCCATCCCCGAGCGCCTCCGCGAGCCAGAATCGTGCGGAGGAACCGCACGGGCGAGCTTGTCTTTACGATCGCGAGCCAAGCGCCCCGCGCGACCCCGATCCCAGGCAGGTGGCGCGGCGCCGAGGCCGCGGGGCCGCCCTTTGTTGGTAAACACCGCGCGCCCCGGGTCCCCGCACCCCGCGCCGCGCCGGGTCCTTACCGGCGCACAGCGATCCCCAGAGAAGGGCGAGGGCCGCCCAGGGCGCCGTCATGTTCCGCGGCGCCGCCCCGCGGACACCCGGAGCCCGCGGGCAGGGCCGCGCTGCGCTCCCGGGGCACGCAGGGCCCGGCGGCGGCTGCGCTCTGCTTCCCGCTCCTTCTCTGGGTCTCGCTTCCAGGCGCGCTCGCTTCTGCGCTTCGGTTCCCAGGCAGCGAGCAGGGATAGGGGCTCAGGGCCGCTGCGGGCGGCGCGCAGTGCGGCCCGGGCTATGGGGCGACGCGGGGGCCGGGGGGCGGCGGCGGGGCGCGGGCCAGGGCGCGCCCGACGCGGGCATGGCGCAACGGGGCTGGGTCCGGGCCCCGGGCGCAGGGGCCGAGTCCGGAGGGGCCATGAACGGGGGGATGGGGGAGGGGAGCTGAACCGAGTCCAAAATGGCTCCTGAGCGGTGGCCACGGAGCCGAGCCAGCGGGGAAACCCGGATGTTGGATACAAAGAGGCGGGCGAGCTGGGCGGGGAGGGGGAGGGGAGGCGGGTCCTCCGGCCGCGTGGTCCGCGCCCCCCTCTGGGGCGGGGCCGGAGAGGAACAACAACACCGAGGCTCCGCCCCCAGCCCGCGCCCTCGGGAGGCAGCGCGCGTGCTGCACCGGCTCTAGGGACAGGCAGGGCGCGCGCTCGGAGCTGGTGGGATTGGACTGCGGCCCACTTGGCTGCGGACTTGGGACAGCCCGTAACCATCCTCCTTGATGCCGACCCGAAACTGTGGCGCCCACGCTGCGGGATGCATACTCCTCTGAGACCCCTGAGTGAGTGGGTAGCCCCCGGACACCTCTGTCCTCCAGCTCCCGCGCATCTTTATTGATGGACTAATTAACTGGCAGAAAAAAGCAGAAGTCTGAATTGGCAGCAGTCCCCCAGAACACACTGAGAGCTATCTCAAAGCAGAGGAGGACCCACAGAGCAGCTGCAGCAGGTGGGAAAGAGCTGTTGGCGACCTGCTTCCTCAGGGGTCCTCAGGAGTTGTCCCACCTCCTCCGTCTCCCCCTTCCAGGGTTACCTGCAACGGTCCTCCCACCCATTTCAGGATTGTCCAGAACATGCACGTCTCTGCTCTTTTCACGGAGAGAGAGAGAGAGAGAGAGAGAGAGAGAGAGAGAGAGAGAGAGAGAGAGAGAGAGAGAGCAGGTTCCTCCATTTCAGATTGCACATTCCTTATTACACAACCAGAGCTTGTGAGGGTAGCAGGGCTCCCAGCTAGCCTGGGAAAGCTGGTCACAGCTCAGGGAAAAGGCGGGCGTTGGAAACCTCAGATACCTGCCAAGGTTAGTCCTAGGCAAGGGCAGCCGGGAGGAAGGTGGCGCCGAGGAGTCTGAGTCCTTTCAACTGTCTGAACTTCAGTTTCGCCTTATGAAAGTGACAGCGTTAGACAAAACTCCAAGATTTGTGTAGGTTGTCACTACTGCAGCTTTGTCTCTGAGTCGGGGATTCTCAGCCTCCCAAGTTGCTAAGACCATGACCTGCCCTGCCCACTTCTGGCCGCCTTCGCCCCTTTTGTTTTGTCTTTTTCCTCTGCCTGTGTAAACCCCAGATGACCTCAAGCTATCCTCCATCCTTCTGTGACTTTCCTTTTTTTACTTATTTTATTTTGTGTGTTTGCCTGGGTGTATGTATGTTTCCGTGTGTATGCCTACTGCTAGTTTAGAAGAAGGCAAGCGTCAGAGCCCCTGGAACTGGAGCTAGAAATGGTTGTGAGCAAGCTTGTGGGTGGTAGGAACTGAACGTGAGTCCTCCGTAAGAGCAACATGTGCTCTTAACCGCTGAGTCATCTCTCCAGTCCCACAATTTATTTGATGATAATGATGATGATGATGATTAGTCATGGTAGCCATGTCATGGTGGTGGTATTCTTGACACAGGGTCTCACTGGCTGTTCTGGAACTCACTAGACCAGTCTGACCTCAAACTCACAGAAATCTGCCTGCCTCTGCCTTCCAAGTACGTTTATTTCATTTTTAATCGTATGTATATATGTGCGTGTCTGTGGGTATGCCCGTGTGCATACAGGTGCCCAAGCAGGCCAGAAGAGGACATAGGATCCCCTTCAGCTGGGGCTAAGTGGTTATGAGCTGCACCCCGTGGGCGCTGGGAACTGAACTCAGGTCTCTGAAGGGACAGCTAAACTCTGTTAACAGCTGAGCTGCTTCTGCAGCCCCTGCTTTGCACTTTATAAATAAATGGTAGAGACTCAAGCAAGCCTACCATGATAGACCCAGTGTATTAGGGAAAGCATTAGTTATCTTTTCCGTATTGGAAAAAAAGAGCCATCATCCATATGCCAAAAATCAGACTGGCTGGTTCTAGACTGAGGGAGAAAGAGTTATTGGGGACGGGGACGGGACATAAAGGGTCTCATATTAGCCCAGGCTGGCCTCCTATACAGTTCACTTCCAAGAATGACCTTGAAGTCATTCACTCTCTGTGACATGCTGTGAGGATCAAACCAGGGCTTTCTATACGTTAGGAGGACGCTGCCAACTCCACTACACCCCAGTTTCTGTACCACACCAGGCTATATGTCACATAATTCCAAGGGGTCCAAAATCTCCACACACCAAAATGTTGCTCTGGTATTACTGGAAAAATCGAAATTCCTATCTAAGCTGTTAGCTTCACAGCTGCATTCGACAGCCTGTCTGGTGTCCTGAGTTTGACTCAGCAGAAAGGGAACTCCCATGTTTCCCCTGAAAACCTGCTCCTCCCCACCCGTCCCTGTCTGGATCGATGGCACCATCAGTTGTTCATACCAAAGCATTCGGAGTCACCCTTGAATGTCCCGTGTTCAGTCCATCAGTAAGCCTCAAAGATACAGCGAACATCCAGCTGTTTTGTTTTTCATGTGTGCTGTACCACATCCGCCTATGTCTCACATCTGGACTGCCTCAGCAGCAGTGAATGGAGCCTTCACTGGTCACATGCACCCATTCAAGTTGCTAGAGTATCTTCTATTTCTTTTTAAATCTGTGTTACATTTTACTTATTTATATAGTATGCGTATGTAAGAGAGAGAGAGAGAGAGAGAGAGAGAGAGAGAGAGAGAGAGAGAATGCACTGAGGTCAGACAACAGCTAGCTGCTGTTGGTTCTCTCTTTCCGCTGTGTGGGTCCTGGGATTCAAACTCAAATCCTCAGGGTTGGCATCAGGTCCCTGCACTCACTGAGCCATATCTCTGGCCTGAGTATAAACAGTCACTGAAGTGAATCTTTAAAAGAGGGAACTCTGGGACTGGAGAGATGGCTCAGTGGTTAAAAGCATTTGCTGCTATTGCAAAGACCTGCATGTGGTTCCCAGACAACTTACGCATGTCTGTAACTCCAACTCCAAGGAATTTGATGCCCTCTACTGACCTCCACAGACACCTGCATTCCTGTGTGCACACACATGTATACACTACACACACACACACGTGCATAATTAAAAATAAAATATAAGTAAAAAGATGCTCATATTACATTATAGTAATTCCCCTTTACCTTGGTTTCTCTTTTCATTTTATCAGTTACTAACAGCCAACCAAAGCTGAAAATATTAAATATAATTTTTTTTATAAAGTCAAACTTTTAAACAGTGAACTAACCTGGGTAGCATGCTCACTTCTAGCCACTGAACCCTGACCTGCCAGGACAGGGTTCCTGCATGCTACCCACTCACTGTTCTCTTTTTTACTTCTATGTATGCACATTTGTGCACGTGTGCCTGTGAAGACCAGAGGCTGGCCTGGAGATAGAGTTATCGTTGTGAGCCATCCTCTGTGGGAGCTGGAAACTGAACTCTGGGCTACTGCAAGAGCAGCAAGCACTCTTAACCACTGAGCCATCCTTCCGGTCACCCATTGGTATCTTAATGACCATCTTGGTTATCAGATCAACCATCATGGATTCATGGAGTTTGTTTTCAAGGAACCTGCATTTCACTAAATAATGGTCCCTATTCAGAGAATAATGCTGGCAGAAATCCAGATATGCCAGAGAGAAGGCAGGAATCATGTTTCATTTAGCACGCAATGAGAATGAGCTCTCTCTCTCTCTCTCTCTCTCTCTCTCTCTCTCTCTCTCTCTCTCTCTCCCCTCTGAGACAGAGTTTCTCTCTGTAGCCCTGGCTGTCCTGGAACTCACTCTGTAGACCAGGCTGGCCTTGAACTCAGAGATTGACCTGCTTCTGCTTTCTAAGTGCTAGAATTTAAAAAATAAAAAGAAAGTACTACCTCTCTTAGTTAAGGTTTCTCTTGCTGTGAAGAGACACCATGACTACGGCAACTCCTATAATAAAAACAGTTAACTGGGGCCGGTTTACAGTTTCAGAGGTTTATCACCATGGCAGGGAGCATGGCAGCATGCAGGCAGACATGGGGCTGGAGAAGTAGTTGAGTGCCCCATCTTGCAGGCAACAGGAAGTCAACTGAGACACTGGCCAGCATCCTGAGCATCAGAAACCTCGAAGCCCACCCCCACAGTGACACACTTCCTCCAACAAGGCCATACCAACTCCAACAAAGCCACACCACCTAATAATACCATTCCCTATGAGATCATGGGGGCCAATTGCACTCAAACCAACACATACCTGACTCATTTAATTTTATTCTTTCATATTTATCAGTATTCCATATTACAAGCTATATTTTCACTTACTGCTTTAGTTATGTGCCATAGATTACATTTGTTAATTGTTAATTACATTTGGAGGGTTATAGATTTTTAAAGATTTATTCATTTGTAGTGCAGTGCACGTGGAAGCCAGAAGAGGGTGTCAGATCCTCTGGAACTGGAGTTACAGACCATTCTTAGCCGCTGTTTGGTTGCTAGGAATCAAGCCTGGGTCCTCTGGAAGAGTAACAAGAGTTCCTAACTACCAAGTTTTTCTGTTGTCTTAGCAGCCACACCTGAATCTATTGATATTTTAACAACTGCCTGCACCCCATGGTCCTGCAGTCAGCACCCAGAGGCTCAGATCTCAGCCTGGTGGAATTTCCAATCCTGCCAATGGTAGCACTGGCTCAGTCATGGCTACCAAATGTTGGTTTTAACTAAGTCTCTATCATTCTATTTACCAATACTCGAGAGTCAGATATTGGGGTGAAAACCTACCAGATCAGAGACGCTAAGAAGTGACCAGCTGACCTTCCGTTTTGGCCAGAGACCAAACAAGAGAAGCATCTCTCCACTTGTCTCTAACCAAAAAAGACCGAGAATCTCTAAGTCCCTCCCTCCCTACTCCTTCCTGTGTGTCTCTCTATTCATGTTCCTGGCTCCTCCGCCCCTCTGGCTAATTCCTGTCAACTAGTTAGTCACAGACTCCACCCCCTAATCCAAGGTTAATTTTATTAACAGTCTCAAAGGTTCACACTGAAATTAAATGTCCCACAACCACCAAGCCACCTCTCTAATTTGTTGTTTTGTTTTGTTTGAGACAGGATCTCACTATATAGCCCTGGCTGTCCTGGAACTCACTGTGTAGATCAGGCTGGCCTGGAACTCAACCTGCCTCTGCCTCCTGCAAGTGCTGGGTTGAAAGCATGTACCACTAGGCCTGGGACTTGATATTTTTAAATCTATTTTGTCTTAGGAGTTTAATAAAAACGTTTTTCTCCAAATTGGACTTTAAAAAAGAAGTTTTGTTCTAGCCAGGTGTGATGATCATTTCAAGTTTTCTTTATGGTGTGGTAAATGGTGATTTTAATACATTTATTTACCTGTGTCTCTATGTGTGCACACATGCAATTGTGCTTCTGTGAGAATCAGAAGACAACTTTTAGGAGCCAGTTCTCCTTCCATCATGTGGGCTGGGGGTCACGCTCAGGCTGCCAGGCTGGGTAGCATGAACCTTTACTGTTCAGCCATCTTGCCTACTCTAAAGGGTAAATTTTTATGCATGAGAACAGGCATATTGCTATTTTAATGTGGGACATTTGTGCTGGGGGTCTCACAAGCATCAAAACCTGAGTTTGATTCTCAAGCGTCATATTAAAGCTGGGCAGGGTGACTTGTGCTTGCAATGTGAGTGACAGCGGCATGGGAGGTGGAGATCAGTGGATCCTTGGGAGCCTCATGGCCGGTCCCTGTCCAAATGGGAAGTACAAGGCATCTGAGAAATGCTATCCAAGCTAGTCCTGATTTCCACATGTGCGCGCACACAAACATGCATGCACCCGTCCACACACACATGCACCCGTCTACACACACATGCACCCATCCACACACACATACACATCCATACACAGATGCACCCATCGATACACACATGCACCCATTCATACATATATGCACCTGTCTACACACACATGCACCCGTCTACACACACATGCACCCGTCTACACACACATGCACCCGTCTACACACACATGCACCCGTCCACACACACATGCACCCGTCTACACACACATGTACCCATCCACACACACATGCACCCGTCTACACACACATGCACCTGTCTACACACACATGCACCCGTCCACACACACACACATGCACCTGTCTACACACACTTGCACCTGTCTACACACATACACATGCACCCATCCACAAATCCCCATCTATACACATATGCACACACACACTGCACCCATACACACACACACTGCACTCATTCACACGCACACATGCACCCATCCATACACACATACACCTCTCCACACACACTGCACCCATCCATACACACATACACCTCTCCACACACACATGCACCCATTCATACACACATGCACCCATCCACACACAGACACACATCCTACACACACACAAAGTGAAACAGTCAATACACAGTTAGGTCTACTTTGTAGGAACAACCTCCATATAGTTTTGTCTTCCTCAGCCTTGAATAAGAGAGGAGCAAGTTAAAACTGTTATTTCCAGCTGTCTGTTTTCCCTGCTGCTGCTGCACAAATGCCACATGCTTTGACAAGGCACAGCTAACGGGAAAGGAAGCTAGTGCACAGACAGGACTCCGGCGCAGGCAGAGGATTCCAGAATGTCATTTCAAGCTGACAGTCCAAATAGCTGAGCCTGTAGCACTGGCGATTAGCATATCACTGTTGCGGAGTGCGGTCTTTGTGCTTCTCCGAGAACTCTGCCCCTTGGAGATGGGCATTGCCATCTCTGCTTCCTGTGGCTTTTGTGTTTGGACTGTTGCTGTCCACGCCACTCTTCAGTCTTTCCGAACCACTGATTTTATGTGTGTGTCTTCTAAACATGACAGGAACACATTGTTTAGAAATTTTTTTTCTTTTAGAAGGTGGATTAAGGGCTGTTTACTTACTGGACTCATGCTAGAACTTCTGTTGACTGTGTGCAAAAAGCTACAGTTACCATGTGCTGCATGTTATATGATCGGGTACCTTTTCTTTGAACACTGGGGGAGGTTTGCATTTTATATGTATTCATTCATGCATTGTGTACATATGAGGGTACTCATGTGCCAGGAACCTGTGTGGGACCAGAGGACAACGTGTGGGAGTCAGTTCTCCCTTCTATCATATGGGTACCCAGGGATCGCAATCGGTAATAGAACCTGGCAGCAAACACCTTTACCCACTGACCCATCTCCCTGATGCCAAGATCTGCATTTCTATTAATTTTTAAAATCTTTTTATTGTACTGATTGTATAGTTTTTAATACTAATGCCCTTAATGTTACAAAATAGTTCTATTGTCAGTTCGCCTTTTTCAATATTTAAGCCTCAAGTATTTGGTTTGCAATTTCTTTTTCTTGGTTTTGTTTTTTTGAGACAGAGTTTTTCTGTGTAGCCTTGGCTGCCCTGGAGCTCGCTCTATAGGTCAGGCTGTCCTCAAACTCACCTGCCTCTGCCTCCTGAGTGCTGGGAGAAAAGGTACGTGCCACCAACACCCAGCTAATTTTAAGTATTTTTGACTCCTCAAAATTGCAGGTGCCACAATGAGTTCTTTGTGCTCTTTTCTCCTCTCCTGTCCTGGCTGGCTTCAACTGTCAATCTGACACAGTCTAGAGTGACCTGAGGGACTCTCAGCTGAAGGACTGCTCGGATCCACTTGACCGGTGGCCATGTCTGAGAGAGACTGATGGTTCACCAGGGAGGGACTGGCCCACTGTGGGTGGCATCATTCCTAGGCCTGTGTGCCTGGGCTGAGTGTGAGTCTGTGCTGGAGCCAGTCAACAGCGGTCCTCCCTGGCTTCAGCGACAGTTCCCGCCCCGAGTTCCCTCAGGGATCACTGTGACCTGGTGAGGTGAAACTAACCCCTTCACTCCACAAAGTCACCTTTGATCATGGTGCTTATCACAGCAACAGAAAGCAAACGAGGACATCTTTCTTCTTCCTGTGCTAGTAGGTAACCTTGTCCAAGCGGTGCATTTGACACTCTTCCACGCCGGCACTCGCGTGTCCTGCTCAGGTTCCCCCATCGTCTCCTGGTTGGGTGACAGCTGTCTTTTAGAAGAACGCTAAGGGTCTTTGAGTCAACCTTAGCTCTGGCACGGCTAAGACACTTGCATATCTTAGCCAGGTGCAGACCTGAGCAATCTCTGTTTTCCTTTCCTTACATGCACATCGCCACAGCACACGTGTGGAGGTCAAAGGACAAC
Source organism: Alexandromys fortis (assembly GCF_014885135.2). NCBI lineage: Eukaryota > Metazoa > Chordata > Mammalia > Rodentia > Cricetidae > Alexandromys > Alexandromys fortis. Next base: position 4,601,346 of record NW_026067921.1, read on the forward strand.
TTGCTGGAGTTGGTGCTCTCCTTCCACCATGTGGGTTCTGGGGATTGAACTTGGATCATCAGTCTCGGCAGCAAGCCCCTTCACCCACTGAGCCATCTCACTGGTCCTCATATTTTTCTTAGTTCTTTGAAAATGTTGTTCCCGGACCCAGGAGTGCTCAGTGACCTCACCCCATCTTGCAGAGTCTGGTGTGGCCTGTGGCCTTGGCCCTACCAAGATGCCGCAAAGCCTGAATGTCTGGGTCACCATGAAACCCTTCTGTAGCCAGGTTTACTGGGACGTTTGGGTAAGAATGGGACTAAAGACCTTCGTCCTTGCAGCCAAGCTGTAAAAGGCTCAGCCCTTCACCCGCCCAAGGCCTTTGCTAACTGCTCCAAGTCCACTCAAGATAAACCTTGCCGGATAAACTTAACCTGTGTTACACTGAAATATGGAACATTGCTATACACCTGTCTGAGACACACCATGGGAAAGAAAGTTTTGTTCCATTGCTCTCTTCTTTGCGGAGAAATCTGACGCCAACCTGATCTTTCTTTCGTGAGAGGGCATCCTTCGGTCTGGACATTTTACTTCCACTTTCAACACAGAATGTTGCACTTTATTACACAGTGTATGCTGGAATGTTGAGTTCAATTTTTTTAATCTTTATTTTTTATTTCAGATGTATGACCGCTTTTCCTGCCTGTATGTCTGTGCATCACATGGAGTATGGAAGAGGCCAGAAGAGCCCATCAGATCTCCTGGGGCTGGCTATGGATGCTAGGGATCGAACCCAGGTCCTCTAGAAGAACAGCCAGTGTAATCTGAACCATCTCTCTGGCACCCCGACCCCCTCAGTTGATTGTTTTATGTTCTAGGAAAGCCTTTTTGATGCTGGGTGAGTGATATAAAAATCCCAGACCACTGCTAGAACACTTCTAAATTACAAGGTGGACTCTTTTTTTTTTTTTTTAAGATTTATTTATTATGTATACAACATTCTGCCTCCATGTATGCTGACACACCAGAAGAGGGCGCCAGATGACATTACAGATGGTTGTGACTCACTATGTGGTTGCTGGGAATTGAACTCACAGCCTGTGGAAGAACAGTCAGTCCTCTTAACCACTGAGCCATCTCTCCAGCCCTACAAGGTGGACTCTTAAGATACAGTTGGTGGAGCTGGTGGTGCACCTCAGTAAGAGAGGGCTGGCCCAGCACCTTCAGGGTGACAGATTCAAGTCCCAACACTGGTAAAAAAGGGGAGGGGAGGGAGGGAGAAAAAGAGGTTGATGAGAGGAAGGGAGGGAGGGAGGGAGGGAGGGAGGGAGGGAGGGAGGGAGGGAGGGAGGGAGGGAGGAGCAGAGGTTGGTTTTAGGTGTTTTCAAAGTTGTGTTTTTATTTTGGGTAGTTCCAGTTAGCAACAGGGATCTTGTCTTTTGTGGCTGAGAGCACTAATATTACCCGTGTTGTCTTTTTCTTCTCCCTTCTTTTCCGGTGCCTCACTGATTTCCTGCCATATCTGCCTCCTCTTCCATACGTTGTAGTCCAGCCTCAAAATCTGTCATGACACTGTTCTTTTTGATCACTCTCTTCCCCCATAAGCTTGCTGCGTTTGCATTTGGATGTTTTTGTCACCCATGGCATCTTTTTCTTCCTCCACGATTGTCTGATTTATTGTAAGGACGATCTATGTCGGAATGTCACCTTAGTTTACTGTTTTGTGGTCCCAGATGCTGTTGCTCAGGATTTACAACAAGAGGCTCGGCAGCGTCTCCTCCAGCTTGTGTTTGCTGTGGCGATGATGGCCGCCTGCAGCTTCTTTGCCCATCACACACCGAGCCTTCCCTTCCAGACGGAAGATGCTCTGCTCTTCAAGTCTATGCTCTGTCCTTCAGACTTCCCAGCAGTCACTGTTCTCTGACCACGTGATCTCACACCTGTCTGCAACATCTTGCCACTGTGGTCTGAGTTCTGTGCAGCCGTGTGGCTGAGGAAAACCCTGGGGTTTTCACAGGAGTGAGGTCACAAGGGGCTTATCTGAGCAAGGAGCAGGGAAGTCTAAAAAGGAGTGAAGAGGAAGGAGGGAGGACTCAGCATCTGGACAAATATAATATGTGGACATGAGAACAAATAAAAAGGAAATTCAGGCTGGGGGTGTGGCTCAGCTAGCAGAGTGTTCGCCCAGCACGCAGGGGCCATGGGATCCCCCGCAATACATAAACCAGGTGTGGTGGCACATGCCTTTAATCCCAGCACTTGGCAGATGGTAGCAGGAAGATCACAAGTTTAAGGTAACCCTCAGCTGCAAAGAAAGTTTGAGGGTGGCCAGGCTGCAGGAGACCGTGCCTCAAGAAAAAAAAATCCAGAATTTCTCCAAGAAACACACAATTTTGCCATTATGTGAATTACAATGAAACAGGGCGAACCCTAAAGTGTTTAGCCTGGGCGATGGCCCAGCTGGGTGACCCGAGGCACCTAAAGAAACAGGAGGGTGGAGACAGCTGGGAGGGGGACGTGGGGGCTCCAGAATCTGGTTTGCAGGGAAGGATGGAAGGAGTGGTCCCAGTGTGGGCTGAGGTGGCTAGAGGCGAGGACCAAGGAGGTGTAGTCATCCAGGAAGAAGGCTGTTCCCTATTCTGCCGAGTTTGGTCCTGAAAGAGAGCTTTCTTTCTGACTTCGGAAGGTGTGTGTGTGTGAGCATCTTTGATGGCCACACCCTACACTGTTTTCCTGCCTCCTGAAAGACAGAAAGGAGAGGCGCAGTCCCACCCTGGGACATGGCGCATTCCCACCCTGGGACATGAGCAACCACACGTCTCCAGGGAGTCCTGGCCAGCTTCGGGATGGTCCAGGACAGGACAAGAGTGTGCCACTGAGTCAGCACAGGCAAGAGGACAAGTGGGAAGTCTGGGCAGGTGGGAGGCAGCAGGCTGCCAGGGCACACAGTCATTCCAGAGGTCCCCGGGCCTGAGACAAGATTCTCTGTTCAAGTTGAGCGTACCGAGGAAGAAGGGCCTCATAGACCTGGAGGGGCAGAAAGAGCAGTTCATAATGAGAATGGGGCTGGGAGATGGGAAGGGAAGTGCCTCTTACATGAGCTTGCAGCTTGCAATTTAAAAGTGTAAAATCTGAGCCTGCTGCAGTTGGTGCACGCCTTTAATCCCAATACCACAGGGAGGCAGAGGCAGGTGGGTCTCTATGAGTTCAGCCTGATCTACAAAGCAAGTTCCAAAACAGCTAAATCTGTCACACAGAGAAACCCTGTCTTCAAAAACAAATAAGCAAACAAAAACAAAAAGCAAAAAAGAGTAAAAGTAAATTCTGAGACTGGAGAGATGCCCCATGGTTTAGAACACTGGCTGCCCTTCCAGAGGACCCAGGTTTGAGTCCCAGCACCCACTATGGTCTACTCTAGTTCCAGGGGGTCCAACACCCTCTTCTGGCCTCCTCAGGCACCAAGCAGGTGCATGGTGCATAAACATACATGTAGACAAAACACTCATACATATAAAATAAACTAAAATTTAAATAAATAAATACATATATTTATAAAACTTTTTCCAAAGTTCCAAAACCAATGTGGATTATGACATCAGTAATTCCTCTAAGCAGTTATGTACTAAAATGATGACAATTTGGATACATTAGATTAAGTGAAATATATTATTAAAATTAATTTTGTTTCTATTTTTACTTCTGAAAAATGAGAAGCTGAGAGATGGTGCAGTGAGCACATACTGTCCTTGAGGAGGACTCAGGCTCAATTCCCAGCATCCTTGGTGTCTTTGTCAGCCAAGATGTAATTCCATTGCCATGTGCCTGAGACCCTTGGCTGAAACCCTAGGATCAATCCCCAGGTTCTTGGGAGTAGGAAAGGGGCGAGGTAAAATTTCCCTCTAGTTAGGTACAGCAGGTTTAATGTAGATGAGAAAGAAAACCTTGCCTTTCAACGAGAAGAAAAAAGACCTGAGCCAGACTGAGAAGGCAAACGACGAGAAAATCCCATGGCTTCTCACCTGGAAAGCTCCGGGGCTGGGGGTGGCAGCCAGGCTGGGATGAGGTGCTGACTTCACAACCTCTGAAAAGGCCACACCTGTCCCTCCTGCAAGGCCTAGAGGGGAAAGGTCATCTCACAATCATGCACCTCACCAATGAGGCTGACCAGCTTGTGTGACAGCCACCGCTACTGTGACAAACACTGTCAGGAGGACAGGGCAGTGCAGCTCAGCAGCAGGTGCCATCTCAACACGCGAAGACCATGACTTCAACCCAGCACCAGAACAGGAAAACCCACAAAGCGTTTAAGCCAGATTAGCTCAGTTCAGACGAGTTGGTAAAAGTCATTGGCAGCAAAACTGCTAAATACTTAAAATGCGTGTTTGGTTTTTTTTTAATTTTGCATATTGGAGAATGGCAAGTTCAAAGCCCACTTGTGTGAGACCTCACCTCAAAACAAAAAGTATATATAATAGAGAGAAAGAGAGAGAGGCTTGTGCTATATAGTTTACCAAGCACAGACTAGCACCAGGCCCTGGGTTCAATCGCCAGTACGGGGTAAGAAGTTAACATTTAGGCGTAAATTCCCCAGTGCTCTAGCTCCATAAAGTTGCATGAGGTGATGGAAAAAGGGGGGATGAGGATAAAAGGGTTCACCCCTAAGCACGTCACCCATTTGCAGTGTTGAGAGAAGCATCAAGTTTAAGGAGATGTGTTGAGAAGCGGGGGAAAAGGGTGGAGCCCCAGACGAATCTGACAGGCGTTCCCTAGCAGGCAGATGACAGGGAAAAGCAACCTAGCTGAGGGGGCTAACCTTAACCCCGAACTCTGTCTTCAAGCAGTCTGAAGTTTCAGGCAGACAGCATTCAGAGCGGGGCGTCGAGGGAGCTGTCCACGGTTCTGGACTCCCTGGCTCTGAGCCTTCACCATTGTCCTGGTTTCTTGCTGTTCTGGACTTCATCCCTAGCACTGCCTTCCTCCCTACTAGCTGCTGAGACCTAGACCCACGTCTTGCACTGCCTTGTGGCCTTTTTGGTCCTTCTCTGAAGGGCTTGACTCTGATCAGGCCTCATCCAGTTTGAATCTACCTCCCTTTCTCCACTCTCACTAGACAACACAGGACAAAGGGCATGGGTTCATTTTTGCCTGCTGGGAGGGATGGAAATGAGGCTCACACTCCCGAGACCCCAGGTCCCTCACCCTGGGAACGCCATCTGTGGTAATTTGAAAGAAAATAGCCCCCAAAGGGAGTGGAACTATTGGGAGGTGTGGCTTTGTTGGAGTAGGTGTGGTCTTGTTGGGGGAAGTGTCCCTGTAGAGGAGGGCTTTGAGGACTCCTACTGCTCAAGATCACCATCTCAGTGTCAGACACTGCCCAGGGTCTTGGATCACTTCCTGTTACCTGCAAGATGTAGGACTCTCAGCTACTTCTCCAGCACCGTATCTGCCTGCATGCCTCCATGCTCCCAGCCATGATAATAATTGACTGAACCTCTGCAACTGGAAGCCACCACCTCAATTAAATGTTTTCCTTTATAGGAGTTGCCGTGGTCATGGTGTTTCTTCACAGAAATAGAAACCCTAACTAGAACACCTCCTCTCCCCTGCCCCCTCTTCTCATGCCCAGTGGTGCCTAAACACTTCCAGAGACAACCACGCCCCATTCATTGACCTACCATGAAAAGCTCGGTACGCAGAGCCCACACAGGCTGAGCTGGTGGTGTCTATGACATACACGGGGGCTCCAAAAACATCTGCGAGCACCTGGGAGGGACAGAGGGTACAGTGGGTGAGTGGTCACTCAGAGAGATCATTGAGAACCTTCCAGGCTCTGCTCTCTTTCCCATAGCTTCCATTCGACCACAGCTGCCTTTGGAATGCTTAGCACGTGGAGCCGGTGACGAGACAGGATGACCCAGAGGAAGTCCCTAGGAAGGGCCAGTCTCCAGGCTGTCCCTGTACCTTTTAAACGACAAGACCCTACCATATAGCTCCAGCCAGCCTTAAATTTACTATGTAACCAAGCTAACCTCAAACTCACCATCTTCCTGCTGAGTAAGTGTATCACAAGTATGAGCTACCATGCCCTGTTTTGTTTTGTTTTGTTTTTTCAAGACAGGGTATCTCTGTAGCTTTGGAGCCTGTCCTGGAACTAGCTCTTGTAGACCAGGCTGGTCTCGAACTCAAAGAGATCCGCCTGCCTCTGCCTCCCGAGTGCTGGAATTAAAGGCGTGCGCCACCACCGCCTGGCATCCTGTTCATTTTTTAAAGACACCGTCTTACTATGTAACCCTGGCTGGTGTAGAAATCACTATTTAGCTGGATGGATGGTGGTTCATGCCTTTAATCCCAGCACTCGGGAGGCAGAGGGAGGGGAATCTCTGTGAGTTCGAGGCCAGTCTGGTCTACAGAGCAAGTCCCAGGATAGTCAAGGCTACACTGAGAAACCCTGTCATGAAAAACAAACACAAAAACTAACAAACGGGTTGAAGAGATGGCTCAGAGGTTAAGAGCATTGCCTGCTCTTCCAAAGGTCCTGAGTTCAATTTCCAGCAACCACATGGTGGCTCACAACCATCTGTAATGGGGTTTGGTGCCCTCTTCCGGCCTGCAGGCATACAGACAGAATATTGTATACATAATAAATAAATAAATAAATAAATAAATAAATAAATAATTTTTTTAAAAAAAAGTAAAAAAACTAACAAACAAAAAAGAAATCACTATTTCGATCAGGTTGCCCTAGAACTCACAGATCCACCTGAGCACTGGGATTAAAAGTGTGCACCACCATGTCTAACCCCTGTGTGTGTGTGTGGTGGGGGGGTTCTCATGTGTGCAGGTACAACTGGAGGCCAGAGGTTAACGTCAGGTGTCTTCTTCAATCACTTGGCCTCGCTGTTTGAGAGCCACCAGCTCACAACCGGCTAGAGTGGTAGCCAGCACCCCCTCTTGTCTCCACTACCCGGTGCTGGGACTGCAGGGACACAGGACCAAGACTGACTTGGGGGGGGGTGGTAGGAATCTGAACTCAGTTCCTCATGTCTGCACAGCAAGCACTTTGCCAGCTGAGTCACCCCCAACCCTGTCCTAAACTTTTAGACTATTTTTATAACTATTTTGTTTTGCTTTTTGTTAATTTGACCCAAGCTAGAGTTATCTGAAAAGAGGGAAACAGGGTTGAGAAAATACCTCCAGAAGATTAGCCTGCAGACAAGACAGTGGGGCATTTGAATTTTCTTAATTAATGATTAATGTGGGAAGGGAGGGCCCATTCCATTGTGGGTGGGGCCACCCCTGGGCAGGTGCTCTTAGGTGCTATAAGAAAGCCGGCTGAGCAAGCCATAAGGAGCAAGCCAGTCAGCAGCACCTGTCCATTCCTGCATTAGCTCCCTCCCTGACCTCCCTCAGCAATGGACTTATAAGCTCTAAGGTGAAACCAACCCTTTTCTCCCCAAGTTGCTTTTACTCATGGTGTTTTATCACAGCAATGTAAACACCCTCACCAAGTTTATTTATTTATTTTCAGTGCTGGAAATCACACCCAGAACCTCAAGCGGCACAAGACGAATGGATGGGAGAAGACGGCTCATTCAGTGAAGACCTTGCTAAATGTGCACAAGGACCAGGTTTTAAACCCTAGAAACCCACGTAAAAACCGCTGACTGCGCAGCACGTGACTATAATCCCAGCCCCGAGGAAACAAATCCCTCAGGCTGGTTAGCCAGACATTCTGGTCAAATCTGTGAGCACCAGGGTCGGTGAGAGACTTTGTTCTCCCAAATAAGACATCTAGTTCCTAGATGCAGTGACACAGAAGACGTTGTGTTATAGGGCCACCACCACACGTACCTGTAAGATGTCTTTATTGTGAGATGCTCCCCCTGTGGCCAGAATCTTTGTTTTGGGCACTGTAAAACAAAAGACGAAACAGAACTGAAGTGGTGGTAGCAATTCTCCCAGCGCAGAGAGGCCTGCCCTTCAGTCGTGGATGGCTTGTGGTGGATCTACGGCCCGTGCTGATCTCCCAGGGCTGTGCAGAGACACAAAGCTTGGCTTGTGGTGGATCTACGGCCCCTGCTGATCTCCTGGGCTGTGCAGAGACACAAAGCTTGGCTTGTCCGTGTTAGACCCCTCATATGTGATCTGCAGTCCGTCTGCCCGGATAGTCTTTATAGACTAAAAAAAAAATTAAAGTCAGAATTTGGGGTTGGGAATGTAGTTCAGTTGGCAGAGTGCTTGCCTAGCAAACACAAGACCCTGAGTTCAACCACGAGCACCCCACTCTGCCCCACCCCCCAAAAGATAGAAAAAGGGGGAAAAAATCTCCCATCATGTCAATAACAGAATGGAATTTTCTTCATTTGATAGGGGCCTTCATATCCAAACCGTACATTTCATTTTGTATGTATCTGTGTGTGTGGTTGCACATGTGGGAGCGTGGAGGCCAGAAGAGGACACCGGGTCCCCTGGATCTTGAGTTACACTTGGCAGGAGTGGCGGGGACTGAACTCCAGTCTTCTATAAATGCAGCAGGAACTCTTAACCACTGAGCCATCTCTCTTCCACCACCCCTTGGAAGGGATTGAAGTAGGATTTATTTTCTTGTTTGTTTGGGTTTTTTGTTTGCCAATACAGGGTTTCTTTGTAGCTTTGGAGCCTGTCCTGAAACTCGCTTTGCAGACCAGGTTGGCCTCAAACTCACAGAGATCCTCCTGCCTCTGCCTCCCGAGTGCTAGAATTAAAGGCATGCGCTACCACTGCCCGGCTTGAAATAGGATTTCCTCTAGCCCAGGCTGGCCCCAAACTCTCCATGTAGTAGAGGATGACCCAGAACTCCTGATCTACCTGAGTTCACCTCCTCCCCAAGACTAGGATGACAACTATTGCCACCATTCAACCCAGCCCGACAAACAGCATTCTTTTTACATTTATTTGTTTAAGCGTGTGTGCCTATTGTTGAAATGCACTTTTTAGACACTATTAAAACTAAGCATGATGACCGACCAAGAACAAAACCTGATCTGGCCAATACACCCAACAAGTACACCTCCGTGGATGGATCTTTTTGTTTGCAAGCAGAGCTTGTCTGGGAGCTGGAGCTATGGCTCAGCGCTAGAGGACCTGCCTAGCAGGACCCAAGTTCAATTCCCAGCACCCACACAGCAGCTCACAACTGTCTGTAGCTCCAGTTCCAGGGGCTTTGATGCCCTCTTCTGGCTTCTGCAGGTATCAGGCACACAAGTGGCACACAGACATCTATGCAGCCAAAAACATTCATATACATAAAATGAGATATTTTTGAAATGAAAAATAATAAATAAAAAAGGAACCTGCTGAGAGATGGCTCAGCAGATGAGGGCACTTGGTGACAAACCTGACATCCTGAGTTCAATCCCTAGGGCTCATGTTGTAGAAAGAGTGATCTGACCCCCAGAGTTGACCTCTGACCTCCACCTTCATGCTGAGTCGTACATGGCTGCCCCATACATAAATAATAAATGTATTTTACAAATAAAAGGAATGCCCCATCCTCCCCCCTACCCCCCAAAAAAAACCCAGGATGTCTTGTTTAAGAGGAACCCAGAAGAGCTTGCAAGGCAGGCTTGATTCTACTTTTCAGCTTGCTAAGAAAGTAAATGTCTTTTTGTCCTACAGGAATTGCTTTGAAGTAACCACACACCCCTCCCAGCCTCTCTGCCCTGCCTCCTCCTGCACCCTGGGCTGCTGGGATGGCCTTCCATGTCTAGATGTTCCCTACTTATGATCCAAAGACCCCTGCTGGGCAATTAGAGCCAGCTTCTGTGCCCTGATCACACAGCCTCACTTCTCAAAGACTACGTTCCTGGGATGGTTAGATGAGGGAGTACATAGAAATTATCTTACTTATTTTAATATTTGTACTAAAAACTCAGGTGTTGGCACACACTTCTAACCCCAGTACTTGGGGAAGTAAGAAGGGTCAGGAGTTCAAGGTTACCCTCAGCTACAGAGCAAGCTCAAGACATCCCTGGTGGTGGGATTGCACATATGAGCTGGCATGTTCATTTCATATGGTGCTGGGAATGGAACCAGGGCCTTGGGTTAGGCAGCATCTACCACCCGAGCCACACCCACCTCCAGCTATCCTGGTTTAGCAGCAGCAGGTAGTGTCTGCACTGGGTCTGAACCCCATCTTCCTTTGCTCAGTGCCAGTCTGTGCCACCAACAAGAGTGTAATTAAGGGGAGTCCACTCCATTTCTGTGTGGTAACCTATCCTATGAATACACATAAGGTCTACATTTTTTTGTTTTCTTTTGATTTCTGTTTTGTTTTGCTGAGACAGGGTCTCTCTGTGTCGCCTGGCTGGTCTAGAACTCAGAGACCTGCCTGCCTCCACCTCTCGAGTGCTGGGATGAATGACAGACGCCCCCACACCCCGTCATTCTGTCTATTCTCAATAGATACTAGATTGCTTTCATTTCGGGGCCACACTGAATGTTCCAGCCACACTGAATGTTCTCACAGACACTTTCTTTTCATAATGAACATACATGTATGTTGCTGTGCGTGTCTACATAAGAATACAATTGCTGGCATGGAGTATATTCAGTTTAAGTAGATGTCTTTCAGGTTTCCCGAGGCTTCTTTTTATAGTATCCTTTTACTTGGCCGGTTCAAAGACAATAAGACATTCTACACAGAACCTGAACTGGTCACGAAACCCTCCTACGGGCACTCCTAAGCAGAGAGGCTTCATGGGAATCTTGTTATTGCTATTGTTTATTTGTTGAGACAGGATCCGGCTATGTAGCCCTGCCTGACCTTGAACTCACAGATCCACCTGCCTCTGCCTCCCTAATGCTGGGTTTCACCTGGACATTAGTGGGCTTGTACAGTTTTGTAAGACCCTTATAATAGCCCAACTCCATCAGCAGTGGGGAATCACTGAGCCCTGGGACCCGCTGCTCTGCAGCTAAGTTCTTAGGAATCCCTTCCCCAAGCCGTGGCTCTGCCCTCTCCAACCAGCCCTGTGAGTGTTGGCAGTGGTACTACATGACCAATTTTCCTGGTCCAAGCTGTCACAGCCCCAGAACACAGCCCTTCTGCCTGTACTGTCCAAATCCCCAAGTTCAGAGCTCAGGATGTGTATCTGCTGGTAGGACCTGGGAGGCCCCAGAGGACCTCTCCTAATGCCTACAGCGTATGACCAAGAGATCAGGTAAGCAGTGACAGAGCAGAGAAGCAGGTCACGTGACCTGCTGCTGCACACCTGCTCACGCTTGCCTGGATCACTCCCTCACCCTACCCAGGGCCGAGGCCACCCGCCTTCTCCTGACCGCATTCGGTGACGACTTGATCTCTTGGCCTCAGCTCTTCACCTCAGCCCCTCCCCAACCCCAGAATGTACCCAGCTGGCCGCTCACTTACTGACTCTGTAGCCTAGCCCTTCTGCGTGGATCCTTTTGGCCATGAACTGTCCTTCGATCAGTGCCCGAATCTCCACATCCCCAGGGAATGCTGAGACCTGTTTACAGAGAGTAGGCACAGCGTGAGGGACTGTGAGCGTTCTTGTGTATGTACAAGTGTGCTCGTGTGTGTGTGAACGCACGTGCATGAGTGTGCATCATGCACAAGAGAACATTCACACATGTGTAAGTGATCTTACTTTAACCACCAATTTCACCTGTCACATCTTCACACGGGCACAGCCCTCACATGCACGCCTCACCTGGGTGCCACTCTGAGGTGTCCGTGACATCACGGTGCTTGATTTCAGGCAGCCAAGGGCACAGCTTCTGACTTAAACATTTCCCCTAGACCTCGACTAGCATGTGGATCTTCTTGTTTTGTCCTCTTTCCTAACCTAGGGCTACAATGGTGGAACCTGATTTTCAAGGTCACATGACCAGATTAGATTGTCGGGGCTAAGGATTCGGAGTTCATGTTTGATGAGTGACAGCCGTGAACTTATCCTGAGTATCCACAATGACAACTGTGAAGCGTCAAGACAGCTCTGATGGGAGTCACCCCAGGCTGAGGCCTGACCTCCAGCCCCTCGGATCAAGAAGTAAATCTGCCATTCTCTCTCACTGCTCTTGCAGAGGACTCGGGTTCAGTTCCCAGTACCAACACGGCAGCTCACAAACATCTGTAATTCCAGTTACAGGGATCCGGTGTCCTTTTTTGATTTCTGAAGTCACCAGGCACACATGATGTGCATACATCCACGCAAGCAAACACAAAATAAGCAAATATAGAAAAAAAACACTCATAACCGACCAAGAGAATGAATGAAGAACCCAACTTTTTCCTTGAGCCTCCAACCTGATGACCAGGATGAATTTCCTCTGCTTTTTGTCTATTTGGTTTTTTTGAGACTGGGTCACTCTACGCAGTCCTGGCTGTCCGGGAACTCGCTCTACAGACCAGGCTGGCCTTGAACTAACAGAGATCCGCCTGCCTCTGCCTCCCAAGTGCTGGGATTAAAGGGGTGCACCAACGCCCCAAAAACTTTCTACATCCTACCCAAAGCATTCTATGGAATGTGTAAGATGTAGTCTGCAACACCGAAGCCGTGTCCCCCGACTAGTACAGCATTAGAACATCTCTCACCAAGGTTCCCCGACAGCCACTGGGTTCACAAGCATCCTCCAGCTCCTACCTCCAAAACATGGTGTCAACTCATGGTAATAACCAGAAAAATCCATCCCAAACAGGGACTCTCCCAGGAGGGGCCCCATGGAAATGAAAGAAAAGTGGCTTTTGTGACAAAAAGGGCCTGGGTTTGAGCTTCCTCCACCATCCGTGACCTTGTGACTTTGGGAGGGCACTGAGGCCTCAGCTCCGCCTTCTGTAAAAAGGGTTCATCATCCCTTCATTACAGAGTTGCTTAGAGAAAGAGGATGATGCCGGGAAGCCAATGGTGCTCAGCGAATGTTCCCGTCTCCCCCTCAGGCTCTTCCCACCAGGAAGAAACTCCTGCCTTCAGGACCCAAGGGCTACTGGGAGGCGGAGGGTAAGGCCACCAAGGAGATACCCAGTGACACCAGTCTGGGAACAGACAGTAGATCACAGCGTACTCTGGTCCCCTGCATTTCTCCTTGGAGGAGGGACGGGGTCTGTCAACCCCTGCTGAGCCTGCAGCCTCTAGAATAGACCTGAGCACACATGTAGGTGAGCAGATGAGTGAGCCCTACAAACAGGATGCTCTGAGGCCGGACACCAGAGTCAATGGAAACCCAGAGCATATGTGTCTGGGGCTGGGGCACTACCTCGGCACTTAGAGGGTCTGTGGTGTGAGCAGGAGGACCTGAGTCTGGAACCGTAGAGCCTCCAGACATGCGAGGTGGGCATGGTGGCTTGCCTGTAGCTCCAGCCTCAGAAGGTGAAGACAGAGAATCCCCTAAATGATCTTGGACTGATTTAGAGAACCTGTCTCAATGAATCAGGTGGAAGAACAACTCAGGGAGATTCCCAGTGTCAACCTCGGGCTGCCTGCCACATGCATGCACACGCGGCAACACACATGCAAACATGCACGCACACCACAAACATATACACAGAAAAAGAAAACCAAAAACATAAGTACCTCAATGTTTTCTGCGTTAAACCTATGACGTCCCATAATTCCAGGGGTGATCTCCATTACATCGAAATAGAAACCTGACACAGAACCAGGAAGGGATTAGCTGTCAGCAACCCAGAACAAAGAACAACTTCTCACAAGACTTCACAAAGGACGAGGAAAAGTTACCTCAGGCCTCTCCGTCCCCTCGAGGAGCCCTGTGGTATCCTCAATCCTTTCTCTCCATTAGAACAGAGGGGACTGGGAAGGCTTAGCTGTCCTGAGGTAACTCTTACCCCTTTCCCTTGGCAGCTCACTAACCCCAGCCCCAACCGAGGTGTGCTCAGGAGACATGGCCCTTCCTTCCTCAGGAGGTACCCTGGGTGCGGCATCCTATCTCACACAGCCTTGTGTATGGAGCAGGAAGCTGCACACTGAGAAGCAGCAGGACACAGAAGACCCTGGGGCGGCCAACTCATTCCCTAGGGGCTTTGATGGGGTGGTGGATACAGCTAGAGTCTAACCTTTCACAGCCAAGAGCAGCCTCATGACCCCACCCTCAGAACCTGGGGCCCACAGTAGTGTAGGCAGAAAGGACCCCCCCAAACCTCTCCAGGCCCCCAACTCATGGCACTCTAAGTCTTCCATTCCCTGTACACAGGCCCAGCCTACCCAAGTTGCCCTTGTTCCCCATCTCCGTGGACTGCAGGGCTTTAGAGAACTTGTTCCAGGAACCGGAAGCAGACTCATCTCTGATCTTCTCTCTCATAAGGGAGCCATTCTTAAAGCTGCAGAAACACACACAGGATGAGTCCTGGGCTCTTGTGGTGGTGCTTGGACCCAAGTTCTCCATGTGCTAAGCAAGGATTTTACCGCTGGACTTTATGTGCAGACTGGACCCAGGGGTTTGAAAGAGTCCCGGGCAGTGGGTCTTCAGGTCAGGCTAGACCGCAACATCTGGATTTGGTTGTACCTGTCTGCACCATCTGGATTTGGTTGTACCTGTCTGCACCTCCCTCCCCCGACCCAGAGAGTCCAGGATTACCACAGAAGTGCCATGTAGTGTTGTACATCCACAGGGTTGCAGAAGATGTGGCCTTCCAGGGCAGGCGTGGGCTCTTGGAGCCAGAGAAATAGGGTGTCGCTGGTGCCCAGGCTGACCTGAGGAGAGCAGAGCGGAGGGTGAGGTGCCTACGGTGGCTACCAATGCTCCTTTTCTGCCAGGGATGCATGCCACATCCTGCCACCCCTTCACCCAATCACTCCATTCCTCACACTGCAGGTGACAACTGCCACCTCCTCAGAGACACTTCTTCTTGACTCTCCCCATACCAGATGAGGTAAAGTTACAACCCAGATCCAGGTTCTCATGAGCACCATGACTACCTTTCTAGAACTTAATACAAAATCATCAAAATAATGGTTCCCCAAATGGCTTCCATGCTAGGTGTAGAAAGCCATAGAATAAACCTTCCCATGTACCTGGGAGTCCATAGCGCCCCAGCCCACGTCCAACACTTTCACACCACGCCCAGCAGGCAAGGGCCATGCTTGACATCAGAGAAGGGCAATGACTAGCTAAGGTTAGACCGTGGGACACCATGTTCTTAGAGGCAGCAGCCCCTTTGATGTGTAGCAAACACGTAGCTAAGCACCTTGGCCCCTAGGACAGAAAGTCTAGGAGTGAGGAGCTGCCTTACCGCAATGTCACCTTCCTCCAGCCTCATGCCCGCCAGCGATGCTGAGGGTGGGAGGGAAATGCCAGGTTAGCAGGAGTCACGTGATCCACAGAGCAAACTGCAATAACCGCCCAGACAGCAGCACAGACATTAACCGACAGTTCAGCAAGCTGAGGGTTCCAGGAGCTCCAAAGGTGACAGGGGTCAAAGGATGAGCTGTTCTAGCCAAGGCCCCTGATTTAGGTTGAAAAGTCTGTTTTCTCAGGGATTGAAACTCCCCACCCCTACCCGGTTCTCCAAGAAGTCCAGAGAACCAAGCAGACCAGACATACGTGACAGGGAAGCCCAAGGTTTGGCTGACTCTATGAGGTGTCCTCAACCAGGACGAAGGAAGGGCTGAGGTCATGGTGACTGCCCCACCCCCAGACACAGGGTCCCCAGCAGCAATCTTTCTGTGCACCCATTGCTGACACACCCACCTCTGAAGAAGACATGGCACAGAGCTGGTGCCCACTAAATGTCAAGTGAAGGAGAAATGGGACAGGGACAGAAACATGTGAACTCGTCTAGAGATGGGCTTCAAGGCTGTGTGCACGCCCAAGCACTGAAGACAACAAGGCAAAGCTTTCTCAGGGCAAAGAGTAGGTTTCCCTGTAGAGCACACAGCATACTCCTCAGAGTGGCCTACTGGTCTTTCTTCAGAGACCACAGCAATGCGCGATTCTCCTCTGTATGCTGTAAATGTGTTTGATTGCCGTTGGTTAATAAAGAAGCTGCTTTGGCCTATGGCAGGGCAGAACTGAACTAGGTGGGAAAACTAAACTGAATGCAGGGAGAAAGAAACTGGAGTCTGGCAGACGTCATGTAGCTGCCGAAAGAGAAAGATGCCAGAACCGTACTGGTAAGCCACAGCCTCTTGGCAATACATAGATGAATAGAAATGCATTAATTTAGATATAAGAGCTAGCAAGGAATATGTCTGAGCCCTTGGTCAGTGTTGTAATTAATACAGTTTTTGTGTGATTTTTCAGGTCTGGGTGTCTGGGAAACAGAAGTGCAGTCTCTGTCTACACCAGAGGCCTTGAGAGTCCCTGAAGGAGAAGAAACAAGAAGCAAACTGTGTTTATGGCTCTAATGACCTCAAAACAGTGTCCTGAAGGAAGGGCTGGAGAAGCCGACATGGTAGCTGGAATAGGTCAAGACCAGACTGGGGTTGAGACAGAGTCAGATTTCAGAGGGAAAGAGAACACCACAGAAGGCTTCATCAAGAAGCTGGACTGTGGGCTGAGCGTGGTGGCATGCCCTTATACCCCCAATGTTGGGTCCCAGCGTTGGAGAGGTGGAGACCTAATAGATCTTCGAGGCTCTACCACAAAGTGGCCTAATCTAACTGAGAGCTCCAGGTTAGTGAGAAACCCTACTTAAAAAAAGGAAGGTAAGCAGCATATGAGGCATGGCAGACAGCAGAGATTATCCTCTGGTCTATACATGCACACGCACACATGTGCACATGCACACACAAGTGCACCTGCACACACACGAGAGAGACATGAACAAGAAGACGAGTGTAATTCTTTAAAAGTCCGGTATGAACCAGGTGTGGTGGCTCACATCTGTATTCCCCATACCCAGGGAGGGAGGACCGTGAGGACCTGAGGTCAGTCTGGGCTACACAGGAAGATCCAGGCTTTCGGAGGGAGACCCCATCTCAGTTAGATATCTATGGAGAAAGGCAGGAAGTCCAGCAAACCAACAGTCACTTGGAGATCAAATCCTCCTGAGGCATTTACCTGGGTTGTCCCCAGTGAAGGCCACCACTTTGCATGCCGGAGGGAATCCATAGCGCTGGACATAGTAGGAAGAAATGGCTCCCTAGGGAGAAAAAGAACCTGTGTTCCGCTGATGTAACCACAGCCTGCTCAGCACAGCCATGCTCACCACAACCCAGGAGACCCCCGGCTCCAGGTCACTGGAGCTGAAGAATCTTCTCAGGCCATGAGGATGCCGTGAGCATCTGTGGCAGAGCCTGGAGCACCATCATCCTTCCCAGCCACACCCAGCAGAAGGAGCCCAGAACAGGTGGCCTGAGGTCACCCAGAGAATCATGGGAGTCTGAGATTGAGGGCAGTTAGAACATAGCAATCTCTAACTTGTACCTACTTTATGAACACCAAATTCTGGATACAATGTTGAAGAAAGTAACAGAGCATTGGGAAGCAAGCTCACAGATACAGCAAATGCCTTGCTTCCTTGTTTATTATGCCAGCAACCAGACTAGAATAATCAGATAGGCAAGTACATAGAACAATGTTCTAAAAAAAAAATAACCTCAGGGTTAACCTGGGCTACAAAGAAATCCAAGGCAGGCCTGAACTAGATAGCATACTCAAGGCCAACCTGCCACATGAGACTGTCTTAAGAAAAAGGGGGTAGATTAAGGGCGTAGTTCACCTGTCAGAATGCTCAACTAGCCTGCATAAAACACTGGATTTGAACCCCAGCACCCTGTAAAAACCAGGCATGGCAAGGGGGCTGGAGAGATGGCTCAGCGGTTAAAAGCACTTAGTGCTACAGCAGAGAACCTGGGTTCAGTTCCCAGCACCCCATGGTGACTCACAACCGCTCATAACTCCATTTCCAGGGAATCTTCTGACTCTGTGGGTACCGCATGCACATGGTGAATGCACATACATGTAGGCAACCACTCTCACATGCAAAATAAATTAATCTTTAAAAAAATTTTTAAGACAGACATGGTGCTGTACATGTAATCTTAGCACTCAGAAAAGGTTAAGGCCAGCCTGGGCTACACAGCAAGTTCTGGGCCAGCCTGGGATCCCAGAGGTCCTGTCTCAAAAATTAATAATAATAATAATAATAAAACTAAAGAAAATTAACTAAAAATTAGCAGTTTATGGTAGGGGACTCCTTTAAAACAAGAGCAGAGATCATCTCTTCCCAAAGAGATAATTATTATATAGAAAGAAGTTAGAAAAGGCAGGGCATGGTGGTTAATGCCTATACTCCCAACACCTAGGAAGCTGAGACAGGAGGATGGTCATAAATTCAAGACCAGTCTGGAATACACAGCATTAGGTCAGCATGGGCTACAAAATAAGATTGCCTCAAAGAAACAATATTTTTTTTGTTTTGTTTTGTTTTGTTTTTTTGAGACAGGGTTTCTCTGTGTAGCCCTGGCTGTCCTGGAACTTACTTCATAGACCAGACTGGCCTCAAACTCACAGAGATCTGCCTGCCTCTCCCTCCCGAGTGCTGGGATTAAAGGTGTGCACCATCACCACCTGGCAAGAAACACGTTTTTAAAGTATTTTCCCCCAGTGTAGGGGAAGACATCTTGGTTCCAGCCATGTTTGTTTCCATCACAAGCCATCCCCTGGGAAAAGAAATATCTTGACCTGGGTTGCCTCAGAAGCCAGCGAGTGATGGGCCTGCAAGCAGGTTACCTTGGAGGAGTGACCTAGGAGACTAGAGAAAACAAGAGTCCACTGTCCCACTGGGCACCCCAAAGGCCACAGAGGCTGAAGCCACAGAGGAATCTCTGGAAGCTGGGATTGATTGGTCCTGAGGATGGTCTCTCTGGGTACAAGCCAGAGGCAGTCACTCCCGCACTGGTTCCCATGCCTTTTTGATGATGGCTGCCCTACACACTCATAGGACACATGAGTCAGGGACGTCCAATACAGAAAGTATGGCTCCAGCAGGGGTGACGCCTGCATGAAGCCACCATGACTTTTGATGCACGGTTTGTTAGTAAAAAATGCATTCTTCAGAACTGGTTCTTTCCGATTCCTTCAGCACTCGCCTCTGAAAAAGACTCCCTTAGATGCATTCTTGGTGTAGGGAGAGCAAAGCCTTAGGCAAAGCCTTAGACAAAGACTTGGTCTCCATTTCAGATAAAACAAAAGTCCACTGATTGCAGTAATATTCCAGGGGCTCAGTGTACAGACAAAAAAAATAAAATAAAATAAAATAAAAAAAATAAAAGCAAAATTTCCACACTTCAACAATCAGGCCACATCCACTTACTTGGGGCTTGACCCCTCGTGAGCCATGATATCTTATATACAACTGAAGCCTAACTTTCTAGTTGTTTGTTTTTGGAGACAGGGTCTCCCTGTGTGGCTCTGGCTGTTCTAGCACTTGCTATGTAGACCAGGCTGGTCTGGATCCACCTGCTTCTACCCTTTGGTGCTAGGATCAAAGGCCTAGGCCACCACCCCATGCTTGAATACTACTTTTTTTTTTTTTTTTTTTTGAGACAGGTTTCTCTGTGTAACCCTGGCTGTCTTGGAACTAGCTCTGTAGACTAGGTTGGCCTTGGATCCACCTTGGGATTAAGGCCCAGTGGAAGCCTAATTCTTAATGAACATGGCATGTTACAAATGCCCCAGTCTCAAATAAAACAATGTATGCTGTAACATTCATTGCTCAGGAGGTAACTTGGTATCCACCTGCCCACCCTCATGGGGACCCCACACAACTCCTTTAACTCCTGCTGGCTGCAGTCTGAACTCCCATGGTCTTTCAGCAGCGGGATCCTATCAGGACACTGGGCCTCTGTGTTTTAATTAATTCTCCCTTGGTTTATGCCTTGGTAATTTTTTATGTCCGCACCGCTGTCTGGCCTTCTGCGCTGTTTCAAACGGAAGCTGTCAGTTATCTGTATGCCTTTCCTGTCTTTTTGGCTTGCGGCATCCACGCCTTTGCGTCTTGCACTGTAGGCTTCTCTGGGCAGGATTTCTCTCCCTTCAGCTCTGCGTACTGGCTTCACAGAATACCTGGGGAACAGTGGTTTGGGGTTCTGCCCATGGTAACAAGTCAGTGAGAATCTTACGGGAAAACAGTGGCTATGCCTGAGCGTGGCAACAGCCCATCTTCCTGGTGGCCCGTGACCGTGACCCGAGGCTCCTCCTTCCTTCACTATCAGCCATCTGTCCCATATGGGATTCTTTTTTATTGTTCTGGCTTCATATGTCTGTCATGCGTACCAAAAGACACCATGGACCCTCTTTACTCCCATGTCTCCTCTGTATAGTCAAGAACAGGGCTGGCCAACCGGATCACACTTGGTGTTCAGTCCATATCCATTCCAAATGGGAGGCACTATACTCGTGGTCAAGTGCCCTTAAACTTACTAGTGTGTCCAACCACCTTCCAAATATACTACGTCTCATTTCACTTGCACAGGTGCCTTGTAAGAGGGACAGGATTATTCCCAGATGAGGAAACGGGAACACTGATTAAACAGAAGCAGGCTGGGCTAGGTACGGTGGCACACACCTTCAACCTCAGCACTGGGGGGGCAGAGGCAGGTGGGTCTCTGCGCACTCTAGGCCAGCCTGGTTCCAGGCCATCAAGGCCTCTATAGAGACCCTGCCTCCAAACAAAACAAAGCAAAACCAACAACGAACCATAAGCAGGCAGGCCTGAGCAAAGCCGGGGTTTAATCTCGGTCAGTGTGATGCCAGGGCCTGTGGTCTACCAGGTCCTTAGCGCTTATGTTTTCCAGAGCCTGCCCGCTGCCCTCTTCCATGCCAGTGCCCAGAACCTCAGCATGGTGCACTTTTACCCCTAGGTGTGCAGACCCAAAAATCCTTCCGAGAGTTTGGAAATCTAGCTCTGCTGTGGACAAGTCCCTAATCCAGATAGTCAGATATTCTGACTAATGTCAAATGTCAAATGTTGAGTTTAGGTTTAAGTAAAGTGTGTGTGTGTGTGTGTGTGTGTGTGTGTGTGTGTGTGTGGACGTGCATGGATGTGCACACCCTCCTAGGCTCCACCAGAGTGCCAGTACCCCACAGGCGCCATCACTGAAAAGAGGACTTACCACAACTGAGCACGAAGGGACAGGTGAGCCGAGTTTCTCCTCCAAACGGGGGGCACAGGCACCAAGGCAAGCTTGGGACCAGACTTTTTCCTGGATCTGCAACAAATTCATTCCAGAACCTAAGCAAGGAAGGAAGAAGGAAAGAAACAAGAATAAAAACATCTGGAGAGCTGTGTGTGTGTGTGTGTGTGTGTGTGTGTGTGTGTGTCTGTCTGTCTGTGTGTGTGGTGTGGTGTGGTAGTGGTGGTGCACGCCTTTAATCCCAGCACTTGGGAGACAGAGGCAGGCAGATCTCTTGTGAGTTCGAGGCCAGCCTGGTTTATAGTGTGAGTTCCAAAGATGGGCTCCAAAGCTACACAGAGAAATCCTGTCTCAAAAACAAACAAACAAAAACAAAACATCTGGAGGCTGGGGCATTGGCGGAGGTGGTGAAATTGGCAGAGAAAGCTAGTTCTCTAGTGTAAATGTATGGCCGGGTCGCTTCCTTTGTTTTTGCTTTTTAAGATTTATTTACTTGTGTATGAATGTTTGCCTGCATGTATGTCTGTGCACACACACTTGCAGTGCCAGTGGAAGGCATAAAAAAATGTCATATGCTCCTGAAACTGGAGTCACAGATGGTTGTAAACTGTCATGAGTGCTGGGAACGGAGCCCAGGGCCTCTATGGGAGCTCTGAGCCATCTCTCCAGCCTGTGGCTGGACCGATTTCATCACAGAAGGAAGGCAACACACTTTGACCCTCTTGGACCCAAAGCCAGGAGGCAGCAGGGTCCATGTAAGTACACCTCCTCCAAATACTCTCCGCAAACACTTGTCATACAGAAGCCTGATAATCTGCTGTTTTGAGGCCCCCTCCCTCCCTCCCTGCAGGCCCCTCTCTCACTGTCCCCTCCCTCCCTCCCTGCAGGCCCCTCTCTCATTGCCCCCTCCATCCCTGCAGGCCCCTCTCTCATTGCCCCCTCCACCCCTGCAGGCCCCTCTCTCATTGCCCCCTCCGCCCCTGCAGGACCCTCTCTCATTGCCCCCTCC